>NC_061513.1:348008837-348123837 GCF_022539505.1 Lolium rigidum | reverse complement strand
AAATCGTCTAACGACACGGTGGAGTATAGTCGGGTGGGCGCGCGGCGGTCGGATACGGTGAAAACCATGCGCGGCAGCCAAAACGACGGTACGGGCAAAACGGCTAAGTCGGGCCGACGTCGGAAAACGTCTAACGACACGGTGAAGTATAGTCGGGTGGGCGCGCGGCGGTCGAAATACGGTGAAAAACCATGGCGCGGCAGCCAAAACGACGGTACGGGCTAAAAACGGCTAAGTCGGGCCGACGTCGGAAATCGTCTAACGACACGGTGGAGTATAGTCGGGTGGGCGCGCGGCGGTCGAAATACGGTGAAAAACCATGGCGCGGCAGCCAAAACGACGGTACGGGCTAAAAACGGCTAAGTCGGGCCGACGCCGGAAATCGTCTAACGACACGGTGGAGTATAGTCGGGTGGGCGCGCGGCGGTCGGATACGGTGAAAAACCACAGCGCGGCAGCCAAAACGACGGTAGGGGCAAAAACGGCTAAGTCGGGCCGACGCCGGAAAACGTCTAACGACACGGTGAAGTATAGTCGGGTGGGCGCGCGGCGGTCGAAATACGGTGAAAAACCATGGCGCGGCAGCCAAAACGACGGTACGGGCTAAAAACGGCTAAGTCGGGCCGACGTCGGAAATCGTCTAACGACACGGTGGAGTATAGTCGGGTGGGCGCGCGGCGGTCGAAATACGGTGAAAAACCATGGCGCGGCAGCCAAAACGACGGTACGGGCTAAAAACGGCTAAGTCGGGCCGACGTCGGAAATCGTCTAACGACACGGTGGAGTATAGTCGGGTGGGCGCGCGGCGGTCGAAATACGGTGAAAAACCATGGCGCGGCAGCCAAAACGACGGTACGGGCTAAAAACGGCTAAGTCGGGCCGACGTCGGAAATCGTCTAACAACACGGTGGAGTATAGTCGGTGGGCGCGCGGCGGTCGGATACGGTGAAAAACCATGGCGCGGCAGCCAAAACGACGGTACGGGCAAAAAACGGCTAAGTCGGGCCGACGTCGGAAAACGCCTAACGATAGTCGGGTGGGCGCGCGGCGGTCGAGATACGGTGAAAAACCATGGCGCGGCAGCCAAAACCACGGTACCGGCTAAAAACGGCTAAGCCGGGCCGACGCCGGAAATCGTCTAACGACACGGTGAAGTAGTCGTCTTCTAGATTGCATCTTGGCTTGGATTGCGTGTTCGCGGTAGGAAAATTTTTGTTTTCTATGCTACGTTATCCTACACTTCCCGGATAGGATCACGAAGTGGTGTGGTGAGATACGACAAGTCCTCCGGATGTTCCTCGGCAAGCTATAACAGGCAAGCATTTCCCCTATACTCCTGCCCCTGCAGGAGTCGCTCACCTATTTTATTTTGCCTTCTCCCTCATGCTATCCTTAAGTTGCGTTCTTGTCACGTGTCCTTTCTACTTGTTACCTCAAGCAGCCCATATTGCCACCATCACCTCCCACGGCTATTGTTTGGTTATCGAGTCTGCCTTGCGAGTCGTAGTGCATGCTAGTGCTGTTTTATCTCGTTACCGTTACTGCTATCTTATCGGGTTGTATGTTGGGAAGAATCATGGTTACTTTAGTTGTTGACATTTGTTTAGCGGTGGCATCGGTGGGTCAGCTGATCGTTTTATGACGGCTCACTTGTGTTTCCTAAATATCTTAGGACCCCGAGTTCTTGTTATCTGTTCCGAGACTGAGCGCTCTAACCACACGTGGGTATGCTTACCGGGTCTCCCCTTGACCACTGCCGGAATCTACAGCTTTGTCGAGTGGCCACAACTAGTTTGAATGTTTGTTTGTTTCTCTCGGGCGTGCAAGCTTGTTTCTTTGTGGTCAGATGATATGATATTACTTTTGGGGAAGCCATGTTGCCTTGTAACCCCGTTGTCTCTTGCACGTCCGTAGGTGCGGCACGTATTGTTAAGAGGTCATCCTCTAGTGGGATCTGATCCTCTTAGCCGTTCTCGCAACAGCTAGGTCCGCGTCAGAGTTCCGATCGGGCTCTGAAACGGGTTAACTTAGTTAGGTGGCTTCCTGGACATTGTTGTAGTGAAGGAGAGTGCATGTCGTGATATCCACCTGTCGTAAGTGGGTTGATCGTGCGTGTGGTTACATTTGGGCACCCCTGCAGGGTTACAATCTTATCGATAAGCCGTGTCCGCGGTTATGGACGACTTGGAGCTGTATGACTCGACCATAGACAACTTACACCTGTTGTTTCAATCATAATAACTTGTGTAGTAAGTTAGTACAACTTCTATAATAAATGGTTAAAATTTGACAACCGTGTGAGTGCCTTTGTGAGTACCTCTTTGCGAAGGGGGAACGCATCTGCTGTGTTATGTTTGCAGAGTTTAGAACTGTTAGTTTATGCGCTCTTTCACCTTCTCTGATTAGACGAATGTTGTAGAGTGTCTCTATAGGTTTTTAGTGCTTTCGCGCTGCCGCTTAACCCCACCATATTGCCTATGACGTTCTTCTTGCGTCATCTAAGTCCCCTGCGTGCCTCAAGTACAAAGGACGACTGGTTGACGAATGCTTATATGTCTTGAAGTCTTGATAAGTACGAACCCATACTTATTGCTGCTTCTACGGGATATAACCGGGCAGGTATGAAGATATGTTCGGTGAAGACGACGTTAGCAAGGTTACCCTTCCGGCTTGGCCTGGGTAGGGTTATGGACACCATTGGTTATCTTCAGGACTCTTAGTCCAATTTGTATCTTGTCCGTACTCGGATGTATTTGACCTTCTGTATGATTCGGATCTTTGTATTGTATAATTTGCATCTTGACTCGTTGGAGTCGTCGTTGTAATATATGTATCTTGTGGGCTCTATTGAAATCCTGTTGTAATGTTACCGCTCGTGTGTGATTCTTCGCGCACGTCGTGTCGGAGGGCGTCTCAGGATCGATATCGTGCGGATTTTGGCAGGATCGCTGGAATCCTCATGGTACCGGTTCCGGGACGTCACATTAATTACAATAATGCAAATAGTATCATAAATTTTACGTGATGTGCCCTTTTTCTGCCGTAGGATGCGTAAAAGTAACTTCTCTCATAAAATTCTTAAATTATTTATAATTTTGTAAGAAGAGATCATAGTTTGGCATGCACAATTAGAAACACACGAGAACACGAACATCGAAAAACATTGCCCCGTGAATCTCTTTACATGTACTGATCCAATAGCCTATTGTCTGATATGTGTGTACGTTAGCATTAACGTCCAACCATAGTTCGCATCTATCCGGTGCATCAACAAATGAAGAAATGCTATACAATTATGGAATTACTTATTCAATGATGTTCATTATTATTAATAACTCTATATGTAAATATTATATGTTATGCCGAGTATACTTCATCCGGATGTAAATTCCGTTTTGCGTAAAACACATTTTCTTACATTATTCTGCCTTTGCAACGAAGCTCCAAGTTTTGGCGTGCGCATATTAGAAAGACTTGAGCACTTTTGTTGAGTCGTAGGTTCGTGTGGGAGTGTATGGACACTTCGAGCACATCCAACGAACTTTCATATATACGTGTTCACATGAACACCAATTTTGAGCAAGAGTTGTGTGCTATGCTATCCATGGATATTGCCATCCCACCAAATCAATTGTCCCATAGTCATGTACATTTACATGAGAACATACATTGAACCATAGTCTTCGATATAACAAGAGTAAATCGACAAAATGAAAATACATATGAATTAAACTACTTAGGCTATGGTGTACATTATGCACAAACCATATCGTAAATTTTGCGTGTATAACACGTTTTTTGTAGGTGTTGTATCCATAAGTTTTGTCAAAAAAAAAAAAGGTCTCAAGTCATTCCGCAATCCATAAAAGTCATAACTTTGGCATGCACGGACGAAAAAAACGAGAACCGATGATGGTGAACTGTAGTCTTGTGATATCTCGTGCCCACACATTGCCAGCACATCTATCAGGGAGTTATATCTTTCGTGGACGATTGTTTTTCATGCTTGTTTTGCTTTTACAAGAGAATATATAGTCATCCGGTGTACCAATCAAAAAGTCATCAGCACTATTGCGGATCCATCGGCAATCCGTACCTAGCATGCGTGTACACAACCAGCTCACCTAGCTAACTGTCCTATGAATATGTTCAGAAGGGAATTAACACCGAACCATAATCTCGTGCGTTGTCATGTGTGACTGGCGCCTACACATCCCGCCAACTATACTATATGTGCATATCATGTACCCTGTTCTTAACTACTTGTTCTGATCCAACTTGTATGCAAGAGCATGTGTCGGGAGAAATGTGTATTAGATGGAGTAGCATGGTGGTAGGGATTGAATAGTGACAACAAATTCAAAATCTACTAGTATGGTATTTACCTTTCTTTTGCTGCCTCACACTACTAGGAAATAGCCTATAGCCGCTAGCGCCAGCTCACCAAATTTTAGTTACCCCAGGGGTATTTTCCGCCGGTGCACCTCCTTCTTAATGCGCCAGTGGTATTCTGATGTCACCGGTGAAACCCAAATTTCCTTCATCGGTAGTATTTGACATTCTGGTCTGAACTGCTACTCCAGATTATGGCCGGCGCACCAAACTGTATCTACGCCGGCATAATTTTTTACAGCTAGCGGGCCAATAAAGACATGTGTCGGCAGAAAAATGCAAAGATATTATCTTGTCTTGTCCTTCTCTCTCTCCTATTTTTTCCCCTTTCTTTTCTTTCCTTGTACGCTGGCCGATTCACTCGACACACACAAACCAGAACGCACACAACTTTCTCCTCCACTCCACCTCCACCCCAGCGGCACCTCCAATCTCCACCCTGTTCCTCCTCCACCTCCACCTCGACGGTGCCCCCACTCTCCACCCTGTTCCTCCTACACCTCCACCCCGGCGGGGGCCCCCAATCTCCACCCTCTGGTGGCAGCCCCACTCCCTACCCTGTTCCTCCTCCACCTTCACGCTGGTGGCTCCCCCCAATCTCCACCCTCCGGTGGTGCCCCCACTCCCCACCCTGATCCTCCTCCACCTCCATCCTAGTGGCTCCCTCAATCTCCACCCTCCGGCCGTGCCCCCACTACCCACCCTCCGGTGGTGCCCCCACCCCCACCCTCTCCTCCTCCACCTCCACCCCGGCGGTGCCCCCCACTACGTACCCACCCTCCGATGATGACCCCCACTACCCACACTCTTTCTCCTCCATTTCCAACCCTGCAACACTCCCCACTCCCCAACCTTTTCTTCCTCCACCTCCACACCAAGAGGCCCTGACACCCTGAGGAGGAGCGACGAGCACGGCCAGGAGGAGGGGCGTGGAGAAGTGTAGCGGCCCGGCCAGGCATCTTGACGGCGGAGCGGAGCGGACATGAGGAGCGGTGTGGCGTGGCTCGGCGATGAAAAGTGGCATGGCCATGCTGCTTGGCAGAGCAGCGATGGCGACGAGAAGCTACGCGGCCATGAGATTGTGTGTACCTGATCACTTTGTTTCAGTTTATAGGGTCCTAACTCAAAGTGTGTATAAACAATTAAAAAAGAAGGACAAGGCAGATTAGGTGGGTGGTGGGCCTGGTTTGTGACTACGCCTTTCTGTTTAATTTTCCAAACAGACCATCCCCGGCGCACAAAAGTGACTATCTCGAGGTAGCTCGATGTCTGCCAGCGGTATATGCAATTATCACGAGCGAACCAGTTTGTACGCCGGCGCTAAGCACATATCACCAGCCTATCAACAGCGGTGTGCCATTGTGCGCCGATAGTAAGCAAAAACGTTTCGCGATGGTAGTGCTTTTCCTAGTAGTGTCACTTGGGATAAAGTGAATTCATGTGCTATAATTATCTTGTGACAGTTTGATAATCCCGTTTGGTCAAGCTAGCATATTTGTGATTCAAAAATTATGTTAAATTGCCTAAGGATATACTCTATTGATCCTTAATTCAAGATTGCTTGGAATTTTCCCTTTCTTGAGGAGTACAAGAGAGATGTGTTGCATCATCTCTATGTTAAGCTCTATGTTAGGGCGTAATGCCCATTTGAATGCTTATCAAACACATGTTGAAGTTCCACCAATATTATATCTTTGCTGAATTGTTTGTTTTCACTATAGCCCAAAAAAGAGTAGACAAGTGAACCCATCAACACCGGTTCATTTTAAACCATAAGAAGCACCTTTTCAACACAACTACCACACTTCACATTTTCTGCCATTTATTATTTCAAAAAAATACTTTCCTCACTTGCAAACACACAAATCCAAAAATAACCATCATTTCATTGCCTTTATCTTGCTTGTCTAGTTTACTTGCATTACTTTACTTTATTTATATTTATATTTCATATTACTAATACGAAACCTTGTGCGTGACAACCGTACGGTAGAGTTAAGGACACAAGACAAAAACTTTGATTTATAGGTTGCTAGAAGAGGAGAATAGGAATCAACCCCTTACCAATTCCCCTAGAGTTCGATATAAAACCTCGAGTCACCTTTATGGGGAAAGGAAGCTTCCTACAATACTATGCACTTGGAGTCCCAACGAGTTGGTACACACGGAGTTGTTTCCATCAGCGCGTCCATAAGTTTTGTCCAAACGAAGTTCTCAAACTATTCCACCTATCTAGAAAAGTCATATCTTTAGCATGCACAAATGGAAAGACCCAAAAACCAATGGTGAACCGCAATCTCGTGGGATCTTGTGCCAGCATGATGCCAACATGCCTGAACGGGAGTTATATATTTTGTGGGAAAATATTTCTCATATCTTGCTCACCTTATTGGGTTGTCCAATCGCGCATTGGGCATGTATAATAGCCCCTCTTTTAGGAAATAAGCGATATCCAACAATTACATCCTGTTCAGACAACCTACGATGGCTTCCATTTCAAAAACAAATGACACCGCACGAAGTTCACGCGTGTCCAATAAAGAAAAAGGCAGGCCCTTCTACACAAAATATATACAAAAACAAGCGTGTTCTCTTCTCTGCTCCAGAAAAGGAAGTAAACGCGAGAGGAAAGCCCGCAATGGAGAAGTGATATACATCCCCCCTTTACGCTACCACTTCCCAAATCTGAACTCGCCACCACCACTTTGTAACATTTTGAAGCCACCCAACCCTATGAATCGAATCCATTCGCCCCTGGGAGGAGCTGACACCATGCCTCGCAACGGCTGCCGCAACAGGAAAAAATTCGACCTCGGGAGTGACGACGACAACGTTGATAGTAAGCGCATGAGAAATGGACCGTTACCTAGTCTCAACCGTTTTATTGTTGTATTGATCCGCTCTCTGCGGTGGTTGTGGTCCGTGGGAGTTATCATGATCTTTTCTGTTGATTGTTTGGTAGATTGTTGATTGACTACTTCTTGGTCTACTCATCTTAGGTTGTTTCTTGCCTCCTTGTTCCTCGTCGATTCGTGAAAATGAAGAAGCTTACAAGTATTTTCTTGTAGCATTATTTTTGTGTGCTAGTTCTATAGGTTCTTACCGTGCTCATTCTTTTCATTACATACATAATTGCTCCTTGAAAATGGGCATAGTTTCTAGGATCACTAGCCCCTTAAAGGCTAAAACAACCATCAGCAGGTTGATCCCTTTATTTTCTCCCTTTATAAGCCTAGATGTGGAGCCAGAAGAGGTTGAGCAGTTTATAAACTAAGTCGGCATTGAGTTTCATAAGGTACGTTGATTAATTTCCAAAAATTTGAAGTTTTTATCCCTTTCTCAAACTTCTAGAATCTACTTTAATCTTCTATTACTTGTCTTTTATTTAGAAAATAAGTTTTAGATCATGGTGTTAATTATAATAATGCAAATCATATCATAAATTTTACGTTATGTGCACTTTTTCTGCTGCGGGATGCGTAAAAGTAACTTCTCTCATAAAATTCTCAAATTATCTATTATTTTGTAAGAAAAGATCATAGTTTGGCATGCACAATTAGAAACACATGAGAACACGAACATCGAAAACCATTGATCTCTTTACATGACAACAACACTGAACCCATAGAGTTGAGTGTTTGGCGGATCCATCGTCAATCCGTACCTAGCATGTGTGCACACAACCTGCTCACCTAGCCAACTATCCTATGAATAAGTTCAGAAGGGCATTAAACACCGAACCATAATCGCGTGCGCTGTCATGCGTGACTGGCGTCTGCGCTGTCATGCGTGACTGACGCCTCCGCATTACTATATGTGCTTTTAAATCTGTGTGATTCTTCAATCGTAGTCTTATGTGTGGTCACAGCTGGCCAGCAATTGGGTAAACACGTTTACATGTAAACCAACACCCGAACGTAGTCTTGTGTGCAGGTATGCCTAGTCGTGTCTAAGTTCACAATTTTTGCACTTCCAAATACAAACAAATGATAAAGAAAATATTCATGGAGTTCTTTTTTTGAGGGAGCAATTGTATGAGTTGGCTTACATCATATGGAGTCTTTTGAAACGCAGGTCAGCCCCGGTCACAGCAGGGTGATGTTTAGTAGATGCCTGGGTAGGGCAGAGTTGTGAGCACACCAATTCACACCTACCCCCACCGCCTAGCAGTCGCTATCACATGATACCATCCTGCAAACGGACGTCCGTGATGGTGCCACGTCAACAACGACACAAATTAAAGAGAAAAACAACTTGTCCGTTGTCCATCACAGGTCTCTGTCTGCTGTAGTAAATGGGACGTGGGTCTCACGCTCACGACACCGAGGACAGTAAAAAAAATCGTTAAATCGCCAATTAATCGGTGGAGGGAGCGGGAAAGGGTAAATTATTCGCCTCGACGCTATCAAAAACGCCATCCGGAATATTTAATGCCGTATCGTAAATTGCTGCGTGCTTTAAATACTATCTTCCTTTTCCATCCCCGGCGCCTCTTTTCTTCCTTCCTTCCAGTCTACTCCTCGTCTCCCCCAAAACTCGTGGCGAATCACGCGCAGATTCGCTCCGCCGGAGCGCGCAGACGTCGCATCCATGGCCGCCGCCGCGTTCTCCATCAGGTCCGTGTGGAGGCGCCGACTACTCTTCGGTTTTCTGGTAATACGGCGTTCTTTTACCTGATCTCTGTCTGTGATCTGTCCGTAGGGGGTTCGCGGCGAGCAAGAGGGGCGAACAAGCGGCGGAGGGGCGGCGTCCCCTGGGCATCAAGGCTCTCCCTCCTATCGAGGCACCCAAGTTCCGGTGGTGGGAGAACGAGCTCGCCTCCGCCGTAGCTGCTGCTGCGGCGCCATCCCCGCGGAGGTCGCCAAAAGCGAAGCCGCCGAAGAAGAAGAAGCGGTCCATCTCCGACCTCTTCGCCGCGGCGCCTCCTTTGCCCGAGCCCCCCTCCGACGAGAGCGGAGGCGGCGAGCAAACGGAGGTGGAGGACGACGAGGCGCTGCTGGCGATCGTGAGGCGGGCCAAGGAGGAGAAGAGGCGGAAGAGGAAACGGCTAGAGGAGGAAGAGGAGGCGGCGGCTGCGTCGCCGGAGGGCAGCGGAGGTCATGAGACCGAGAGGAATTTCGAGGCAAGAAAGGTACGTGGTCCAGCCCGGCCCAGCCCGAACCCATCTCTTTCCCTTGCCTGTCTATGCAATGATATCGCCTGCTATTATTCCTGTGCATTTTCCGCTGATTTTTTTCTTTATACTTTTGATGATCTACTCGGGATAGATGGAATGATTGATTCAGATTTTTCATTGACTTGCTGCACAGTATTAGGCTGGTTAGATACTCTCTTAGCTCCATAAGATCGAGGATTCGGACAAGATCATTAGATTGTTGTTGTCCCATGTCGCATGTTATAATTGCTAGCTAGCATTAGTACGTAGCTATTCTGGTTGCAGTGTGTCGATGCATGCTAGCTTATTATGGGGGCCAATTAGTTGTAGCTTTATTTGGGGACCGGCCTGTCGAGTCACTGGATATTTTATGTATGATTTGTGCATTGCCGCGCGGTTGCTAATCTGAACCAGGCCTAAGCTATCTTGTTCTTCAACAAGCCTGTGTGATCTCTGGGTATTCGATAATATCTGCTGGCATGCAGGCGCACGATGATTTTCTGGTTGCATTGTGTGCTAAGCGTTAAAGTTACAACGCTCATTGTGTTTTCTTTCCTTGGCATCATTACATTTGCTACCCTCCGTTACTGTTTGGTGTATGTGGATAGTGTTATTTCATGCTTAATTTGTTTACTGTGATCGATTGGATCGAGCTGGGGCGACACTGGACGTACATGTGAGGACCTGTGCACAGGCTGGGGTAACTTGCTGAGATATATACGTGAAGCTAGCTACAACTCATGCATTGAATTAAGACCAATAAGCAGTAAGAATCAGTTAGATTATGCATGATGACTAGCTAAACCAGTAGTGGTTGCACTCGACATCCTAGCTGGTACTGCACCGGCCAGCATCTGTACCAAATCTTGTTAGTACATGGTGTATCGTGTTGCCTTTTCTGGCACCATGCACGGTGAGTTGTGAGCTCTGCCAACTTGTGTCCCTTCCTGCACATTTCAACTGGGTCCCGACTCCCATACACGAGACTTTATCATACGAACGGGACGTGGAGCAGGCATCTGCCAGATTGCCATCTTCTGCATTTTTTCTCTTGGATACGTGACTTTGCCATTGCTTATCTGGTACTTTTATTCGCCTCTTGTTGTCTTAAAAACTGTTCTATAGTTTGTGAATGTATGTGTGCGCATGATATAGCTGGTCTACAAATTGTTTTTCACTAAGCAAGTAAGCATAGGAACGAACAGGTGTTTACAAGATGGTGGTCGTTCCAGTATGCATGTCGCAGTCAGCCTGTCACCGTTGTTTGTCATAATGCATGGTCTGCTGTTTGTACCCTCTTAGGAAGTGTTCAAATAATTAGCTAGTTGACCGGGCTATAGCAGGCACTCACATAACGTGACAGGAATTTAATAGGGATACTCTGCTGTGGTTGCTGAGTCACCAGGTACTGGCGAACGTGCCCACACCGTACCTAGGTTATCTCTATCTAAGTTTGAAGTTCGTAATAATGTTAGTCCTATCCTTGAGTTCTGATAATTAGCATTTGAAGTTAATTTCCCTACTTGGTATAGCCATATAATTTCAATGTATATATATAGAGCCAATGCTCATAATACTCCGAGACCAAGTTAACGTACATGCATAAACATTTATCATTATCGTGTGTTGCACCCTTTAAGATTCATAATCCATGATTAATTTATATTTCACCCATGAACTATACTGCTATGATAACTACTCAATGCATTTTAAACATTTGCTGGTACTAGTAATATTTATAAGAATTTCATCAGCTGGTTCTCTGTTTAGGAGCAACTTGGTTCCTAACATGTAACTTTTATTGAAATAATCATAGTTATTGTTGCATTTTATAACAATATTTTATCACTGAGATATAGTTCCAAACAAATTAGCTGTAGGCATCATGTTGCTTTAGTTTATAGTTCTTTTGCCCTTAGCTTAATGATCTTGATTTTTAATATATATAATCTTCCTTGCATGCATCTTATATGCCAAATAAATATATTACTTAAAAATTATCGCGTCTAGGTTTTTTTTTCTCACCTGATATTTTTTGATAACAGATGAAGCTACCATTCAAAACGTTTCAAAAAAAATATTGAATTGAAAGGTTCCAAACTAGATCAGATACATTGCTAATAGGCATACATATCGACGAGCCTTTGTCGTGGCGCGCGAGCCTGATAGGTCGATAGGTCGCAGGTTCAATTTTTGGTGTGCTCTTTGGATTTTTCAATTCACTCTAGTTTTACTCTCTGGTATGTGGGTCCCATGGTTTAAAGATTGAAAAATACAAGCGCTTTGAGAGTGGGACTTTGAACCCAATACCTGAGGGAAGAAGCGATCGCTAGTCACTACTGAGCCGTGCTCTACTTTGCGTGGAACTTAGGGTATAATGTATCTGCGTTGTGGGTTCTAAATTGGAATTCATTTTTTCAATTCTTTTGGGTGGTAAAGGTATGAGATTTTCGGTATTGTCTTGTAATTGGTGTACCAGTGTCCTAGTAGAAAACATGTCCGAGAAAATCTCCGGCGTCACATATAGTTTTGCCCTTTTGTAATTTTGCTGAAAATGTGCATGCATATCCATTCAATACAAAAAGTTAGAGGTTAATTGATTTTTCGATTAAGAGTTTTCGTTATCACCATTTATATAAGATAAAAGAACATTATTTTATTGGTGCACTGGACGATGATTACTCATACATAACAAGCATATTATTTTTTAATTGAACAAAAAAACCACATTGCGTGATGATGCATTACATATTTTTGGAAAACCTAAGGACTGGCGGAATTACCATAAAAATGGGCTGTACAAATTTAGGGAACAAGAGAAGACAAAATAATTAGTACTGAATATCCTTTAGACTTACCTAGGGATTAAATATCCGTCCACATGTTTACGAAATATACATGGAGCCACCTAATATCTGTTAAGCATGTTGTTCCTGTTTTTCTATTTTATTTTTATCAGTGGTTTATTTTATACCATACCACCCTAAGGTTGATGATGTCTGTATACTAAATACGTTATCTTGACCACCCCATCACAATACGAGTCTATCCTTTCATTTTCGTTACTTGATGGTCTGTTTTCCATCTCTTTTTCCCACAAGTTCAATGAATCATAGTAGTCATACTATGGAATATGCATTACACATACTTAACTAAATAAACTAATTTCCGAAATAGATGATGTTTACAAGATATATGTATGGTGGGAAGGTATGGCCACACCGCCGGGTCAATAGAAACCTAGAATTGACAACAACTGATTTTCAAAACCTTTGTCTCAAATTTTGGTATGGATTACCTTAAGAATATTTCCTTGACATCTTTGTTCGACCATAATTTTATTGACTAATTTTTTAATGACCTATTGACTATTTTTGTTTATATTTGATTTTTACACCATTTTAAAATTCAGTAGGTGCGTGTATGGATATATTTATCCATGCAATTTGTTAATCAATTTGCACTTGAATGTGAATACAATAATTTGTATGCAAAATTGGTGCAACATGTGCAACCAACTATAAAGTGTTCTCGGTGTAGTATGAGTTCATGTTCCCTAAGTTTAGTTTGTCATGCATTTAAGTATATTATGATACCATTTTTCATCAAATCGATCTTTTGAAATGGTTGGTTGGTTTGTGTACCTAACGTGCTATTAGAGCGCCCAGGTCATGGGTTTACGTCTCATTCCCTGCACCATTAATCCCTAATTTATCTACACCCCCGTTGGGTATGAGGGGAGGAATTATCCATGTCGGATGTGAAGGGGTGTCATGTGGGGTAACCGACATTGCTGAGCATGCACTGTCCTCATCCGTGGTCTCAACACTCACGATTGCTGCAGCCTTTTTCATTAAAACACTCTCTTTCTCTCTCCCCCGCTCGCTCTATGTTTCCCAAAACAACACCTCGGTATCCACTTGTACCTGTGGTGCCCTATGATTGTGAAAGAATTTAGCGATTGACCTTCCGTCGATGTGTTGCTTCAACTCGTAGCCGCCTCCTGGAGCTCACCGTTGTTGTCGGCATTGTCGTCGCCCGGAAAACGGTGGAGGAGGCTTGATCGCACTAGTAGAAAACATGCCTTTCATCCATCGCCCTGGAAGCTTTAGTCCCGGTTTAAAAACGAACCGGGACTAATGGGAGGCATTGGTCTTGATTTATCCTAGAAAGCCTTTAGTCCCGGTTTGTTTGGAACCTTTAGTCCCGGTTCCTATTACCAACTAGGACTAAAGGGGTGGCGATCCTTTAGTCCCGGTTGGTATTACAAACCGGGACTAAAAGTCATTTGCCTCGACGCACGCCACAGCCCACGTGGTGGGACCTTTATTCCCGGTTTGTTTTACAACCGGAACTAAAAGGGAGGGTCTTTAGTCCCAAATGATTAGTCCCGGTTGCAAATCCGGGACTAAAGGCCCTTATCAACCAGGACTGTATGCCCTTTTTCTACTAGTGTCAGCACGCTTCCGGATAACATGTCTTTAGTCCCAAATGATTAGTCTCGGTTGCAAATCCGGGACTAAAGGCCCTTATCAACCAGGACTGTATGCCCTTTTTCTACTAGTGTCAGCACATTTCCGGATAACATGTTGCTCAGGTCATGGTCCGCCTCTATTTTAGACGTGTTGCTGCCCTCACCGGTACCCTATCCTTCAGGTGGTGCGGCCTTTGGAAGCACCTAACCGAGCTCTCCTTCCGCGATATCATGCCGAGCCCTGTCGACGCAACCCTCAACACGGTTGCCTGCCTAGCCCTCTCCCACCTCAAAATGAAAATCCTCAATCGACACACCATTGATCTAGCACGCGTATCTTCGCTACTTGGTGCCAACACTCACCAGTGCCTCCTTTGTCCTCATTTGTAGTCTCAACACTCGCCATTGCCGCAACTTTTTCTATTAAAAGAGCTCTCTTTCTCTCTCTTTCTCCTCGCTCTCTCTATCTTCTCTAAACAAGACAACCGAGTATCCACTCATACATGCGGTGTCCTATGACTGTGGAACAACTAAGCGATGGAGCTGCGATCAAGTGTTGCCTCAGGTCGCAACTGCCTCCTGGAGCTCACCGTCGTTGCCGGCCTCGTCGCTGCCCAGACTGCAGTTGAGCAGGCTCCGTATGACATACTGCTTATGTCCTGGATCACCTCCATTGTGCCAGTGCACAACCCTCACCGGTGTCCTCCCCCGTCGGTGATGCAGCCCTTGGACATACCTCATTGAGCTCTCCTTCCGCGATATCGCGTTGGACGCTCTGAGTGCGGCCCTGAACCAAGTTTTCTGCCGTACCCTCTCCCACGTCATAACAAAAATCCCCAAGCGACACACCATTGATATTGCCCGTGTATCTTCGCTTGGTGCCAGCACTCACCTCCTCTGTCCTCATTTGTGGTCTAAACACACGTCCTCATTTGTGGTCTCAACACACGCCAGTGCTGCAGCTTTTGTCCATAAAAGTACTCTCTTTCTCTCTCTCTCTCTCTATCCCTTCCTCTATGTTCCCAAAACAAGACAACTGAGTATCCACTTGTACATGTGGTGCCTTGTGATTGTGAAAGAATTAAGCGATGGAACTGCGGTCGACGTGTCTCCCCAGGTCGTAGCCGCCTTTGGGAGCTCGTTGTCATTTCCGCCCTCGTCATTGCCCGGACGTCACCGGAGCAGGCTTGATCAGCACCCTTCTAGATGGCATGTTTCTCATGTGCTATTTCTCCTCTCGTCCGCCCGTGTCGTTGCCCTCACCGGCGCCCTCTCCTGCCAATGTGCGGCCTAGCTATGGATGCACCTCACCGAACTCTCTTGCCACAATATCACGTCGGACGCTCTCAACGCGGCCCTCAACCGCCTGACCTGTCCTTTACCATCTCAAAAAAGAATCCCCAAACGACGCACCATTGATCTTCCCACGTATCTTTGCTACTTGATGCCAACACTCACCATTGCCTCATCTTTCCTCATGTATGGTCTCAACACCCACTAGCGCGACAGCTTTGCCATTAAAGCTCTCTCGTACTCTCTCAGCTATTCTTGTTCTATGTTCCCCAAACAAGACAATTGAATATCCACCCGTACATGTGGTCCCTTGTGATTGTGAAAGAATTTTAGCTGTTGAGCTGTAGTCGACATGTCGCCTCAGGTTGAACCCGCCTCCCCGAGCTTTCTGTCATTTCCAGCCTCATCGCGGACCGGGCTTGATAAGCACCCTTCTGGATGACATGCTGCTTAGGTTCCGGTTCGCCCCTGTGGCGCCCGTGGAGGCGCCGTCACCGACGCCCTCTCCCGCTGATGGTTCGGCCTATGGACACAACTCATAGAGCTCTCCTTCCGTGATATCGCGTCCAACGCTCTCGACACGCCCCTCAACCAGGTCGCCTGCCTTGCCCTTTCCCAACTCAAAATAAAAACTCCAAGAGATATACCATTCGTGGGCGTATCTTCGCTAATTAATTGGTGCAACCACTCACCATTGATGTCCTCATATGTGGTCTCAACACTCACCGGTGTCAGCGTTTTTCCATAGAGCGCTCTGTTCCTCTTTCTCTCCCCCCGCTCGCTCTATGTTTTCCAAACAAGACAACTGTTTTCCAAACAAGACAACGGAGTATCCACTCGTACATGTGGTGCCCTGTGATTGTGAAAGAACTTAGCGATGGAGCTGCCGTCGATGTGTCGCCTCAGGTTGGAGCTCGCTGTCGTTGCCAGCCTCGTCGCTGCCCGAAAACAGAGGACTGTGCCTGGTCAACAACCTTCCAGATGACATGCTGCTCAGGTCCTGGTTCGCCGCTGTTGCGTCCGTAACACCGCCTGAACCGGCACCTCCCTGCTGGTGGTGTGGACTCTGGACCCACATCACCGAATTCTCCTTTTGCAATATTGAACCGGTGGCTCTCGACGCGGCCCTCAACCAGGTCGTCTGCCCTGCCCTCTCCCACCTCAAAATAAAAATCTCCAAAGCGACACACAGTTTATCCTCCCCGTGTATCTATGCTACTTGGTGCCAACACGAGGCTCGTCCTGGCGGATATCATCTTTAATGTATGGTGGCACACCAATGTTAGTGACATTGCTATTGAGATCCGCTGCTTCAACCGCGCCTCCTCGATCAAGCTCGACGTGGTCAACATTTTATCTATTACCGCCGGCGGGGGTGTTCAGTTCCATGTGCTGGAGAGGCTATAAAGCTCTGGCTGCCGCATCAGCATCCGTGGGCTGGTCCTGCGGTGCCCTCACCTGTGCGTGCTAGAAGTATGCAACTGCCGGGGCCTAAGCATGATCAGAGTCCACTCACGAACCATTGGAAATGTTTCCGTGGACCATGGATGCCTAGGAGGCATAGCATGGCTACCTTACAAAAACGATTGAGGATGTGCACCTACATGGAGACATTTCAGTCTCATTCTCGGCCCCGATGTTAAAAAATACAGTATATGTTTGAAGTGCTCTTGTTTATTGCAAAATGTTGGGATTGGAGAGGTATGGCGTCTGCGCTACATGCAACTGGGGATAGAGAAGAGTGTGTATGTCTTATATTTGTCCATAGATGCTCCTGCTCTGATGCTAGACACCGTCCTGAACTTTTCTCAACAGTCAATACTGGATTAGAACTCCAAAATTCAGCTTTACACCAGGTTGTTACTTTTACCTGACCAACCTTCTGACATCTCTTGTCCACTTGATGCACACATGTTTCACATCAGGTGGCATCTCCATTTGGATTAGTTGTCCTGGAACGTGTGTAAGAGCAAAGCACCCACATATTCGGTTACATCTGAGTGATTTGTTCTTAGATTTTCTCCAGGAGAATTTGTATGCAATGCCACACCATTTTTCTGAGGTGCATGCAAGTGTGCCAGGATGTGGTTCAGGTGATGTATGTTAAAAACACAACCTTTTGTACAATGACCCAGGACTATGCGGAATTATGTACAAAATCCAGTGATTTATTTGCAGAGTACACTTTTCGTAATTTTTTAAATCTGAATTGATGTATGTGTATGCTCTATGCATTTAGTCCTTTCGACTGTGCATATTCTCAATTGCTGCTTGAACTCAGGACATGGTTTGTATATCATTCACAACGGTGTATCTATTTAAAGACGCTTGATTATGTAGAACCACACCATAAAGTTCGGTGCATGACTGAATGGTCCATGAATCCATGATTAGCTGTCTCCAACAGGAGATTCTACTATTCACAGCATTACGTCCTAAATTCAAGCTGACAATGAAATAATAATAATTTGTTCCACACCTAGAGTATAATCTATAACTCGCTTGTATGTCTGCTAACTAATATTTCTGTATCAACAGTGTTGAATGTTGTAATTGTTCTTCACACTTCTCCAACAGAACATTACCATGTTTGCATAAAAAAAATTCCTAAAGAAAATGTCTCCTACAGGTGATTCTACTATTCACAGCATTAAGTCCTAAATTTAAGGTGATAATGAAATAATACTTATTTGATTCACAGCTAGAGTATATCATCTATAACTCACTTGTATGTCTACTAACTAATTATATCTGTATCAACAGTGTTGAAATAGTAATTGCTCTTCACACTTCTCCAACAGAACATTACCGTGTTTGCATTAAAAAAAACATACGGAGAGTGTTAGAGGCTTAGAGCCACATTAGGTGTCCATCATAGCCCCTATATGTATCACGTCTATGTATCACTGTTAACAGGAATGCTACTTTGGTATATGACCTTAAAGCTATCTTTTTCCTAAAGATTGGTCATGGAATACAAGGCTGACATTAACAAGCTGTATCAACAGAAGTACATTGAATGTTGTGAATTTTGCGTGGGGGTAAAAGCATGGTTCATCACCTAGATGCAAGCCTGCAACACCAACCTCATTTCCTTATAACACAGTTGTGCTAATCGCTTTTCCATATAGTGTCCATTTTCCTGATGTTTTGTTTGAAAATGGTATGCATGTGGTAAATATGATGTGCTGTTTAGTTTGCATTTATTTTTTGTATGCAAAGTTATATGGTTTCAATAATGTTGCTCAATTATGCATCTTATGGTTTTCTGTATGAACAGTTATATGTATCTTATGGTTTCCAATAACAATGCTCAATTATGTAGGAAGCTCTGGAAAATCCAAATTTGCCTGATGGATTTGGTACACAGCCATCGGAGAACCCTGAAGCTTTACAACGTCTCAGAAAAGAGATGGAAAATATATCTAGGAAGAGGAAGCAGGAGAAGCATAATACAAAGAAGGTTGACACAGTTAAATGCATTGACAGTAATAAGGCTGACAAAGTGCGGAAACCAGGAGACCTGGGAAAACATCTCCCTAGGCAAAGCATACTGAAGATAAAGCGCACATCTGTCAAAATGGTCAAGGAGAAACATGGCAATTCAAAAGGCAAGGAAGTGATAGAACTCTGCCGCAAATCAGTGAAGCAAGTCAAATTCTCAGAAGCAGATGATATACTTGGCAGTGATATGCAAAGTTGTGAGTTACCCAAACAGCGAAGTCTCAGCAAGCTGTTTTCAGCTGCTATGGCTTCTTTATCGTCGTCATCATCATCATCCATGTCTACTGAAGGAGACAAATGCATAACTACAGAGAGTAGTAGTTTTCATATGCCCAAGGAAGCTGTCACTACGACTAAAGAAGCAAATCTGTGTTCAAATCATGAGGATTCTCCTACTGAAGGAGAAAAATGCACAACTGCAGAAAGTTGTAGTTCTCATATGCTGGAGGAAGCCGTCGCTAAGACTAAAGAAGCAAATCTGAATCCAAATCATGAGGATTCTCCTAAGCCTAGTAACACAGAACTGTCCTCTCATTTGCTTGATCTGAATCAGGAGGCACTACCAGAAACTACAGATCTAAACTACACATATAATTCAAATTCTGAGGTACCATATCTGCCTAATGGGAGAGAAAACCGGAGGAATGTTTCTTTTGATTCACACAGACTGGCAAACCAACAACCTACCGCTGACTCGGAAAGTGTAAGGAACACAAGGTTGGCAGGCACATTATTGCGAGCTGATCAAGTCGAAGTTTCTGGCATAGATATAGTTGGTCCTCCATTGAGCTTAAGAGAGCTTGGTGAGACTCAGCGTGACTATAGTAATTTCTCAGTAAAAGATACTCTGACTACGTGTATGTCCCCTTGTGCATTGTCAGACCATAGATTTCAGGATTCATTTCAACAGCACCAGAATGGGTTCCACACAAATCTGAATTATGGTGGCTCCCAGCTTTCTACCAGCGGGAAATTTCCTCCATTGAGCTTAACAGAGCTTGGTCAGACTCATCGTGACTCTTTTCAACAGCACCAGAATGGGTTGCACACTAATCTGAATCATGGTGACTCCCAGCTTTCTACGGGCGGGAGACTTCCTTCTAGGTCATCTCGTGAGTTGAACATGCAGCGTGAATGTAGTCCTTCTATGGGACAAACACTTCGTTTGATGGGTAAAGATCTTGCAGTTTGCACAACCAGAGGTGAAACGTCTGCCGACACTAGAGAGAAATATACAGGTACATCCACCAATGATCATTGGAAGACAAATGCTGTCCTGGAGTTGCCGCGTCAAGGACAGCCTTTTCTCTCTTTACAAGCTCAAAGTTTCCCCAGTCTTACAGTAAATTCTACCAGTACAATGCATGCTTCAACATATCATTCAAGCAAAAGTAAGGCACATTTTGGATACAGGACTCCACATGATTTCAGTCATCCAATCCCTGCAGCTAATGTATTTTCTGGAGATCGGTCGCCATATGAAAACAGGTTGGGCAATTTTCCAAGCTCGCATCCCAGTCAGCCTTTCCTATTGGGGTGTCCACCTCTTCCCAATAACTGCAGTGCAGCACAACATCATAATTCGCTGCCTCCTTGGGGTTATTACTCTGATCCCATCAATAGGACAGAATCACCTAGAGCACAATTTTGGCCTACAACCAGACAGCATGGGACACCATCTTCAGTTTTACATGGGAGTTTTCCCCAGCAACATATTGTGCATCCAGCAAGCTCATCAGCTCGCCCTCTTAACTATGTGAATTCTACATTCAGCCATCCAGCCCGGGTAGTTCAAGAAGCTTCTAATAGCATAAGAGATGCAGCCCATTCATCCAGATATTCAGAAAACAGAACAGGTAGTGATGTTCCTGGCAGTTCCAATTCTTCATATGTTGGTCGCTATGCGCAGAAGAGATCAGGACCGGTGAGACTCACTCCCGGGGCGAAGCATATGTTGGTGCCAAGCGATAGCAGCACGGGTGATGGCAACTCTGTGCCTGTGTACTCCTGTGTTTCCTTTGGTAGTAGGAGCGGGAATGCTGCGCCATCTCAGAACAAAGGAGCATGATAGCCGTTGTGGAAATTTTGGTCGGTGGCAGGTGCATGAATCCACAAACATCAGCGCTGCTTTTATTCAAATTCATTCTTCTAGCTCTCGCCTCCTGAAAAATGTTCACTGCATTTTTGTGCGTGTAAACCTAGATTGACTATACTGTAAGGAATGGTTGTGATACTTCAGATGCTTTGTTTGCTTGCTTAGCAGTTATTTCGTCAGTCGAACCTGAATCTGTCATGGCTGTTGTAGCCTAAACCATGTGCTCTGTTATTTTTCGTATTGCTGTTACTCTTGGTCTGGAAGCTAAATGGCTGTTACTGGCTGAAAATGTTGCCTTTTTTTTCGACAAAGGCTGAAAATGTTACCAACATTTTGTATTGGCAATACTGTGAAATGTTAGGTTCATTCTGAACAAATGGCTACCTGGGGTGCCCATAACATTTTTAACTGAAAACTGTGAAATTTAAGGTGCATATAAACATGAATGCTTTGTTAGAAAAAATGTTTTGTTTCAACCAGTTAAGAGCTTATATATGTTTAGCCTATGTCGTGAAGCGAGTTGCCGGTTCATTGCTTGTGTTAATCCTGCCATGGCAGCACACATATTTGAGCTGGCAGCGATTCGAATTCTAGCTGCTGGAAAGGTTGGTCGGCAGATAGAACGGTTGGCAGGGTTCTTACCAAACAGACATCGCACGTCCACTTAGGGCATGTACAATGAAGTCTAATCAGCCGTCTGTAAGCCAGACCACGTAGGAACGTAAATGACGTGTTAGAAAGAGAAACCCAGAAACTGTCGAGTCTGTCTGTATAATTAACGACGATCTATTGCCGGACAAATCGCTCTTAACGTCAGACTTTTCCCCGTTGTATCCACTCGTCGCTTGTCGTGGGTTTGTGGCCTTCAGGATCTCTCTTATTCTCCGTAACTGCTGGTCCTCTAATCAACGCAGGTTTCGTAGGTAGTTTGCTGATTTTCCGGTGCTACAGATAGCAAACAACAAGGCTGTTGTGAAGAGTGTCTTGATGGCCGTGTCTATAGTTGACGTGGAGGATTTTTGCAGACTGCAGGTATCTAAACTACTGTACATGCCCTTATACACATAATTCCTTTCGGTTCCATTTCGATTCCAAGGAATCACACACACACGCATCACCATTCTGCACGAGCGAGCCTAATTTAGCTATCACCCGGATCGACATGGTTCTTACTGCAAATGCTGATCAGACCAAAGTTTTAAATAGCCGACTATAACTGGGAGATTTGCTGCTGCGGCTATGCCATTTATAGACTAAATGAGGAAAAATCCCTAATAGCCGGCTATAGCCATATTTAGCTTCCAATTGGCCTTAAATTTAGCTGCTAAACCTTATGTATTTTGAATTTCACCTCTCCTCTCTTTTCATTTTTTTTCTTCTAAAATTTGTGTTCAATATGATTAGATAAAACTTATTGGTTGAATAATTGAATACTTGTTTGCTTTGAATAATTGTATCACAAATCGTGTTTAAGTCATAGTTTTTCTCTTTTTATGGTAAGATATGACTGAAATATTTCAATTTAAAAAAACCGCTAAATGAAATAGCCCGCTATAGATCGGCTATATCCTTTCATAGCCTCCAAAATGTCGCATCCAAATAAGATAGCCGGCTTTTAAACTATGGATCAGACTAGTTTGAATTAATGAAATAACCGGCTATATATAACCTTTCATAGCCTCAAAAAATGTAGCGGCCAAACAGTGGCGTAGCCACATTGTAGCCTGTGTGGTCAATTGACCACACAGGTTTCTGGCAAATCCTTTGTATTTTGGTACAAAAATAGTTCAAAAATATTTAAAATAGGTCAAAACACATGTGTTTGACATCACAGATTTAAAATGACAACACAGAGTTTAAGTTCTGGCTCCGCCACTGCGGCCAAATAAGATATCCGGCTATTTTAAACTAGGTATCAGACTAGTCCGAATAAAACATCGAGCAGACAGACACACATGCCTAAACCGTCAGGCGTGCACGGCTGGTTCAGTCGGTTCGATCGGGGAGGGAGACGGCCACGTATCCTGTCCGGCGATGCGTGGACAGGCTTTGCTCTCGAAGGGTACAATACAACGCTACGCCAGGCTCATGCGGCCGCCGTGGTCATTTGCTGTTCTTGCTCCTTCTGGCAGGCAGCAGGCCAATGTCACCGCCGGATCCTCCCAGATTTTCAGATCAAGAATCTAACCACCAACATCCCAAGGACAGGAGGTGGAGCGTGCAATCTTGACGTACATTTCACCTTTTGGAGTCACAGGATGTGTGCATCTCCTGCAGGACTACCGGAGGTTACATCCAGCACCTATTGCTACTAACGTAGGTGCATATGCCACATGTTCTTAACTTCTTAAGATAACACGCTCCTTCATAAAGACGATACCAAAAATATACTCCATCCGATCTATAATGCTTACCGTGATTTGAATTGCCAAATGAAAAAGACATGAGAACCAACCCACGTGCCGTAATGAACATTGACATGCAAGGTCAACATCAACCCTCACCATTCATTTCAACATCAACATTAATTTTCACTAAAGTCGTCACGATTAGGCTGAATTCAGTGACCAAACTGATTTTATGTAAGGGCGTAACATCCTAGATGGGTTAGTTATTCTTCATGAAACAGTTCATGAACTACTTCGCAAAATGTTGAATGGGGTCATATTAAATTTGACTTTGACAAGGCATATGATAACGTTAAATAGTCTTTCCTTCGACAAACTCTTAAATGAAAGGTTTTTATGATGAGTGACATGCTTTATTTCATAGCTTTGTTTAGGAAGAAAGTGTTGCCATTAAACTCAATGATGATGTTGGCAAATACTTTCAGAAAAATTAGGGGCTTAGACAGGGCGATCCATTATCACCAATGCTATTTAATATAGTGCCTCATATACTCGATGTCATGATTGACCGCGCTAAGTCCGATGGCCAAATTAAAGGTGTGATTCCACATCTGGTTGATGGTGGATTATTAGTTCTCCAATATGCTGAAGATACAATTCTTTCTGAGGAACATGATATCGAAAAAGAAATGAACCAAAATTTAATCCTTTCGGTGTTTGAGCAATTATCGGGTTTGAAAATAAATTTCCATAAGAGTGGGTTGGCGAGGCTCAAGACCAAATTAACCTGTATGATAAACTATTTGGTTGTGGGCAACACAAGTTTCCGATTAGGTATTTGGGTATTCTGACTCATTATTGGAGACTTACAACCAACAAATAGAAAATGGTGGAGGAAAGATTACAAATTAGATTAAGCAGTTGAAAAGACAAATTACTATCCTGGGGAGGAATTTATTATCAACTTAGTACTAAGCAATACGTTACAGTATATAATATCATTGTTCCAACTTTCTAAAGATTTCTTAAAAAGATTGGATTATTTTTGATCAAGATTCTTCTAGCAAGTAGATAGTAAGAAAAAAAAGTATCGACTAACAAAATGGAGTGTGGTCTAGAGGTCTTGGAATCCAAGACCTTGAGATAAAAAATAGGGCCCTACTTGGTAAATGGGTAATCAAGCTATTAATTGAGGATGGAATCTGGCAAACCCTCCTTAGGAGAAAGTACATTTTTTGAAGTGCATTATCTCAAATTTATTGGAAACCTGGGGACTCTTATTTTTGGGCTGGTCTGATGGCGACGAAGAAGTTCTTCTTTCCATATGGGTATTTTTCCATTAGGGATGGATCAACGATTAGATTTTCGGAGAATAAATGGCTAGGCAATGCCATGCTCAGAGAACAATATCAGGTATTGTACAATATAGTTTGGCACAAGAGTGATATGCTCGCTAAGGTATTGGTAACTTCCCCACCAAATGTATTGTCCAGGAGAAATCTCATTGGGCCTAAACAAGCATTATGGAATGACTTGTTACAACGTCTGGATTTTATCCACCTAGGGGTCCGTTGTATTTCTCTGGAATCTTATTGAGACTATCACTTTCTCAGTAGGTTCTATGTATAATTATTTAATCCAACCCAATGTTTCAGTCGATCATAATAAGAAAAATTGGAAGATGAAGATACCACTTAAAACTAGTCTTTGTGTGGTATCTTTATCGAGGGGTAAAATAAAATATGTGTCTTCTGTCACCATGACGGGACTATTAAGCATTTATTCTTCCACTGCAAACTTGTTAGATCTATATGACCAGCCATCCATATAGGTTCTACCTTATATCCACCACGTAGCGTTGCGGATATATTTTGCAGTTGGCTTAATGGTGTAGATCCTAGGACGAGCTACTTATTAGGGAGGAAGCGATTGCCATTATTTTTTTCCGCTATGACTATGTATGAATGAGAATGTTTTTAACAATAAGAATGCTTCTCTTATGCAGGTCATCTACCGGTTTATAGTTGCGTTCTATTTGTGGTCACCTCTGCAGCATGCAGAGCATTGCGGCCTATTTACGGAGGTGTCTACATGGCTAGAGGATACGTTGAGTGATATTTTTTCCTAACATGGATGGCAGTGTGAGTTGCGGATCGACCTTCCTTCGCCTTAGTTTCTTTTCTGTTTTGTTGTGTACTAGTTGAGAACTACAGTTCTAATTAGTACGATTGTGTGCATCTTAGCTATGCAGATGCCAAACCCTAGCCGCCTCCAGTTCACCCTCCTACATAGATCGGTTGCCCCTCCTTCGGTCGGCTTCGCCGACGTCGGGAGGAGTGGGGAACCCGATCTATAAGTGGAGAATAAAAGTATTGTTTTCATTAGATTATGTTAGGATTTTGGTAGCCGTCTTCTTGTTGGTTTCCCCTCAATGGAGATGGCATCGTCTGCAATAAGTGATCTTCGGCATTTCGTTCGGCGATGAGATCCTCTTCCCGGCGTCAATGGTGGTGCTGAACGATCACAATTTTCTAGGTATGGGTCTTTAGATCTTGCTTCGCCAGATCGATTTTGGATCTTTATCGTTGTTGCCGCGGGGAGGATTATCCTCGCAGTTTTTGTCCCAGGCTCGTCCTCGACAATGGTGATTCGTACTATCGACTCTCCATCGACGAAGGTATCGGATGAGTCGATCCCTCTTCCCGACATTGTGGATAGATTGTGGTACTCTCTGTATTTCACCAAAGACATGATGCTTCGATCGTCGGTCATTCCTACGACAGTGTCTCGGCTTTGCGTCCGTTAGCTTATGGAGCCTCTGCGATACAGATGAGTGGTTCAGTTAGCTCGGCAACTACACAGATTGTCTGGATAGATCGTGAAAGCATTATTGCGTACGGAGACGTTATTCCGTCGACATACGTCGGTGCTCTGGTACTCGTTAGCCGATGCTTGGCTGACCTGGCATGTTAGGGAGCATCGATTGCATGCATTGCGTGGAGGAACGCCTGTGGCTATTGGTAATTCTCAGGAACAAACACCCTCCATGACGAGAAGCTGTTACGTCGTACTGATCTTGGTTCGACATGCTATTTTGGAGTGGCCGTGTCGAACAACGACCTCAATGTACTCAATGCGTTGTTCACGGATGTGCTAGGGAGAAGCACCGTAGTGAACTTCTGTGAATGGACTCGAACAATTATGGTTACTACCTTGCAGACTTTATTTCGTACTCGGCTGGAGTTCATGAATGTATCTCCACACGTGTAGCTATTTCGTTACTATGAAAGATGTGGGTGTGCTTATCAATGAAAGGCTAGTTCAGCAGGCTAGACGTAATATTTTTTGTTAAGTAATAAAGCGCCATTATCAGAAAAAAATTCAATACCAACGCCTTGCAAGGGCAAACTTTAATTTCTTGGCTAATGACCCTGGTACCCAACGTAAGTTTCGGGAAAGGGTTGATGGACAACGAAGTGAGTGGACTCACTTGAGTGTATGCACAGCTCAGCGAGATTTGATTGAGCATGTGGGCTCAAATGCCAGATTATGTAATTTTCCAATTTTTATGCAATTTAAATTCTTATTATTTAAAAATAAAATAATTGTAGGGGCTTCCCCTACTGTATTCCTTTCAAAAAAAAGTCAGCTAGTAAAATAATTAAGGAGATGCTGTATTTTTCACATACATTATGATAATTAGGTCCACCTTAAGTTCTGCGCCTGTGCTCAAAGGTGGTGGTGATTGACGTGGTAGGCGATGGAAGTGGCGGTGCAACTGTGGAGGTGGGTGGGATGGAGTTGGGAGAAGTGGTGGTGGAGGCCATCAAGATCAAGGGGCCTTTGGCTCATCACCTCACCTCGAGCTGATAGGGAAATTAGGAAACAGACATGGTGATGGACCACGCACGGACCGGCCCTCACGTATCTCCCCCGGTCCCTTTCAAATCACGCACGATGCGCCCTGCCTCAATTGCATCCCGCGCGCGTCGATCGCCTTTTAATCCTCCCATCTCAGCCTGTCTGTCGACCCGCCGGTGCGGCGCTACCGAAAGACGCCGGACCATGCGTGATCGGGATTTCAGATGTTCCTACCCGCGAGCCGCGACGTCCACGAATTCGGCTTTTATACCAAGGTTAAACTACCCGATCGACCTTTACATCATTAATTATAGATGTTTTTGGTTAGACGGTTTGATCGAAATGAATTAACGAAGCCACATACGGCATATAAGAACAACAAGCAAACGAAAACAAAAATGACAAAGAAACACAGCTTGACTTTGACGTCTTGATCCGCCGAAGGAGTCAGAACATAAGCAAAGGAAACGCTAGGAAACACACGCCAACAAGAACTCGCCTTCATCATGTCCTGGTACGTAGTGGCCATGTAGCCATCTGCCTCTGCCTCCGAAGAAGGCCCCAGCCTTCTCGCCCGAGCGCCGCACTGTCGTAAGGTATAGTAGCTCCCCAAAAGTACGCATACTTAGATAGGACGACTTGCCAAGGGATGGACCCAAACATGCACACCTCGTTATACGAACCCCACAAACAATGTCGGAGGCTGAAGCACCGGGCTAGCCGGCAAGACACAAGCTTTAGGACGAGAGATCACCGCAAGACATGACAAACATCGCCGCAAGCATACCAAAAATCACACGCTGCTTGTCCACCTACCCGCAGTCCCAAGACGATGCCTCCAAGGAGTAAACGACGCTAGAACATCGCCGCCACCCAATCAAAAGGTCAAAGGTTTTCATCCGGCCACATGGGGAGGAGGGGAATGGGTTGTACCTTGACGTCGCCTCCAAGGAGGAAAACAACGTCCTCAATGTCGCCGACACCTTGACCGCTACCACCGGCCAAAGATTTCTCCCGCCCAGTCCCTAACCAGCAGCCCAAATAGGCTCCAAATACGGCGAGGATGCCAAGATCCATGTCCGCTGGGATGGATATAACGTGTATCGAAGTCATTGTTTTCGGATCTACGCCAAGGCTGATGGGGCAACCATCGCGAAGCAACCACCATCCTTCACCCCCTCGCCGCCCGTTGGCAAGGATAGCGACCAGTTGCACCAGCAAATGTCTCCTGCCGCCAACACCGACGTTGCGCGCTCACCTCCTGAGGCCTCCGCGTAGGGGCAGGAGGTCTTTCGCTGGAGAAGCGAAGCATCGAAGTCCTGTCGCACCATCCTTTGCAGTCGTGCGCCGGTTTTCGGCGAACTCCTTTGACGACGGCGAGATCGAAGGATAGGAGGGGTGCCGGAGGGCTCCATCATTAGATGTTGCAAAGAGAGTACATGAAATATATAACATTAAGAGGACCATGGCATGATGAGGGCAAAACACCTACCATTCGTTTCTTTTTTAATCTACATTTTACAAATTTTAAGACTAATTAGCAAATCATTTAATATTGGTATTTTGATATGTAAACAACCAATTCAAACTATATTCAATTAGGGAAACCTAATATAGAGTAAAATTGCTTTGCTTTCTATGGATTGATGTTATTATAAAGTTAAAATGTAGACTAATATAAAATAAGGGTCCTCTAATGCTCAGTTGACTTAGAATTAAACTAATTCTCAGTCAGCTGACATCATCATTTTTTCATATTTTCATTTTAATTATCGGGTATTTTGTTAGTAGTCAAATTCGCTTCCGATCGGGAACATGTGTCTGCTGTTTTTACGCGCGTTGATTATACACGGGCTGGCCTGTCACGTGTTCTGACTGCCGTACTCCTCGGAGGAGTATGCCCATCGTGCGCATGTGACTTGAGCATCTATATATTCCAACCTAGTAAGGCCAGCTACCTACAGGGCATTTTTTCTTTTGGATTGACTGTTTGTGCTTTAATTTGTATGACTAATATATTAGGGGTCGTAGTTTCAACTAAAAGAAAAATCTCACTTAGAACCTAAAATTGAGTTTTTTTTTCTCAATTGCTACTCCACTTGTAACCAGTGGCGGACGCAGCATCCCTTCAGCCTGGGCACTTGCCCGGGCTTGCCAGATGTTGCCTTTACATGAGTCCAGCTTCATGGTGATTTGACATATAATTAGCATCTTAAGCCTAGACTCGTTGTAGTTGCCCGGGCTTCTAAATTTCACTGGGTCCGCCACTGCTTGTAACAACAATAATCGCAGTTGCAACTTAAAAAAACTTAGTTGCAACTTCAATTATAACCGACAACTAAGACAATTCAGTTCAACTCTTTAGGTACACTCCACTTGCAACTCTAAAAAAAATCTCAATTGTAATTGCAACTGACAAAGAACTCAGTTGCAAACCCATTTACAACTAAAAAGCGTCATCTAGAACCTCAAATTCAATGGGATACACTAAAAGTTGCAACTGAGGTTGTAGCTGACAATAAATAATTAGTTGCAGTGCCAATTGCAAGACAACTCAGTTGCAACTCCACTTGCAGATGAACAAAAATCTTTTGCAACCACAGTTGCAACTAAGAGAACTCAGTTGCAATCCTGTTTGCAATTAAAGAATCATCTACGACCTCAATTGTAATTAGGTACACTTAGTTACAAGTGAGGTTGCAACTGAAAATAAATACCTTCGCAACAACAATTAGAGTTGCCGAGTCAGTCAAATTACCATCATTTCTTAGTTAGCCTAGAAATTGCAACCTTTTACCCATCCATCTGACTTAAACAAAGGAGGTGAAAAAAAATAGATGTGCACGTCTTACCCACAAAAGAAAACAAAAAAATGCTTGCAAGCTTTTAACTGACCTGTACTGGTTGTACGTACACTAGAGCGGCACTCGTCCGCATGCACTAGGAAGCAAGAGACAGGGGTGGCCGGCCATCGCGCCATACACTCACGTGCTAAGAGCATCTACAACAGCGTTGTATCTAAAAAAATTACTAGTTTAGCGCGCGAGATGTAAATTGATGCTCCAACAGATGCTGCAATCGGTGCTATAAAGTAGAGCGCGCTGCAAAAGCGCTATCTCGTGCACTATATTTAGCGCGCCAGAAAGAGCGCGCGGTACAAATCACGCGTAGAAACAACTACCTAGTTTTACAGCTCCAAAATTTAGAGCTTCTGCCGGAGGAGAATATGGCCTCACGCGCGAAACACAGATTGAGCACGCTGTAAAGTGCTTTTACATCGCCAAAATTTAGCGTGTCTGTTGGAGATGCTCTAACACGAATCGTGATTAGTGTTTAATCAGACGGTTTCTAAGTTAAGTGAGTTCTAAGCTAATCCTCAACTCACTGTGAATTAGCAATTCCCATAAAATAAAGAGACTAGTTAGTACCAAGTAAGTCACTATTTCTCCACGGGGACACCTTTAAGAAGAGTACATGAAATAGATAGCGAACACCAAATACCACAAGTATCGGTATTTTGTATTGCCTTCGAGATTTTCTGAAGAATCTAGGTCTAAGCAGTTTGTGGCTGCTGATGCATTGTGCTAACATTATTTTCCAATTTAGTACAAAAAAAGAGCGATGAAAATGATTAATCACTTTCAAATTTACTGCAAAGATAGTAACTGCAAAATAATTTAGAAGTTGGTTCAACGAACTCTTAGAGCATCTCCTGTGTGGCACCCCCATTAGTACGGGCATGCCAATGTTTTGATCAGACACTCCTTGCCCGCCCGAACCTTCTAGGTCGGTTAGGGGTCTCTAGACATGTTTGGACATGTCTGCCACGCAAGACCAGTTAGGCCACCTAGGAGGGAGATAAGCACAAAAAAACTACTTGGTTCTCCCCTCATGTCCCACAATATCGGTCACCGGTCCCATTCTAGCCGACACCGCCCCATCATGTCCACCGCCGCACTCCCACACCACCGTGTCTCATCCTACCTCATTGCCACATCTCATTCAAGATCTCTGGCTCATTCATTGTTGCCGCCGATGGAGAAGACGGCGAAGCGGTAGAGACCGAGGCCCCAAAAGGGACACAAACGCACACGTGCAAAGAAGATAGCGGTGTTTCACAAATAGAATTGGAGATGAGGATCATGACAACCGACACAAACAACATCGGCGAAGTGAGAAGCTTGGTTCGATCAAGCTCATGCAAGAATCCTTGCAAACAATGTTTTATTTCCAAGCATATGTGATGTGTCAAGAATGAATAATTTTGTGACAGCCAGATTTGTACTTGATTTTGATGGCTAGCCATGATTATAATCCCTGAATTTGATTTTATTGCTACATATTTTTATGTTTTCCATTTTTTAAATATTTGTATGCTCAATCCTAGTAAATAATAACACAATAGAAGAAAACAGAAGAAAATAACCCGTTATGCCTAGAAAATGTGCCAAAATGAATAGGACGAGCCGGATAGGGTGCCAGTGGGTCAGTTGTGTCCGAACACCCTCAAACTAGATATTATTTGGAGTTGTCAGGACATAGTCGCGCCACTGGAGATGCTTAGCCAATATGCCTAGAAAATACCACACATAGAGGTGCACACACGCTCACATTGGTTTCCTTAGTGTTGTATCGCCTGCAGATTGATCAAAATAGTTTGCGGTTGGTAATGCAGTATGCTAAAACTATTTTTCAACTCATCGCAAAAAATAGCCATTAAAAAACTAATTATTTTCAAATTTACTACAAAATAGTGGCCACAGAATTGTTTGGAAGTTGGTTTAACAAACTCTAAGGAACAAAAACCAGATAGAAAAACTTGATTATTATAACCTGTTATAATGTTATTTTTTTCCGAAATTGGTGTAGCCACTGACTCTGCATGCATAATTTTTTTTATTAAAATGAGTCTCAGCAAAGTATTACAGAAAAATATTCCACCATGTTGCTTTCTGAAAACCGGGAATATTCGGTAAAACTGTGGAAACGCTGCTCCAGTAGTCCAGTGTCCTTGGCCGTCAGCTATCATCTCGAGATTTGTGCCACAAAAAGTAATTCAGGCATGCATTGCTAGTACATGAATCCTGCTAATCGGGGTGAAGTGTAGTTTTTTACCCTGTGCACGATGCAAGAAGTGTTGCCGTGCTGACTGTGGGGGATGACCATGGAGTGAACTGATTATAAAATATATTTATTCCTTGACAGACTCACTGGGTTATATTAAGACGGCAACAAGTCTTGTACCTACTGCAGACACTCTGACAACGCAAGCAATTTAAAAAAAAAATCTCAGGGTTTTATACATAAAATTTCTCGGTGGACTTCAGAATTTGTTAGCCTTGGTTAGTGGTGTTGTCATCATCGATTAACTACGGAGTTTACGGTCAGCAGACAGCGCAACTATTCTCCTGCAGACAACGCACAGGAAGAGGTTAATTCCAAATGCGAGCAGTGCAGATCGATCCTGCAAATGCGTCAAGGCTAAGTGGGTGGCTGGCTTGCAGGTTGGTTCTTGCTTAAGCATTTCTCAACCAGACCAAACAATTGTTGCCTTTCTGGACAAGCTGCAGGGTTCTTGCATTTGCATGCCTCAAATCCTATCCAACAGAACTGCAGTCCTGCAGATCAAGACCCTTCCCCCAGCTCTCTGCCATACTGAAGTAGTATTGTCAAAATTGGGGATACTACTGTCATACATGCATAACACATACAGTCTAGTACTGGCGCTCCTGCAATTTCGGTATTCTTGTATAAAAAATCTAACACATGGTCATGGGCTGATGAATTATGCCCTGTCACAGAGAGTTGCATGCGTCAACATGTGAGGGCAGTTATGTGTTTAGGAAAGTGTCATATGTCAGTGTGGTAGCATACGCCAAATTCCTTTCGACCAGCGTCACTATTGCTTGAGGGATCAATCCTCTCAACAGCAGATCACAGAAAGATCTTTCCCTTCATGTGGGAGCATCGTTACTTGCGGAAAACAATCAATATTGTTGCGATGGCATCTTCGCCATGGCTTGTCCATTTGAGCTATGGCTTCCCCAAGCTTCATTTGATGTGGCTCTGGTGCATTCCACACAATTATCAACCCATGCATCATGCATGTGCTTGATGGTTAGGTTGTCTGAACCTCCAAGGTTCATAAAAAAGGTTCTTTGAACCTCTTGACCTTTACCAATTCCACTGATTAGGGTTGTTTGCACTGTGGTAAGTATTGGGATTTGAGCACCCATCTCTTCACCAAATGAGGGCAATTGTAGTCGTACACGTATAAGAATCCCCTTACAAATGTAAATTAGCGGAAGCATGGCTAATTTTCTCTAGATTGCATCAACTAATTTGAATAAACTGTTGAACCATGTCATTTGCATTGTCTCAAAACAATGAATTCTATCTTTTGGTACCACAGCTATTGGACGATCCCAAATTTAATACCCGAAATTACATCACGTGCCCTAAAGTTTTGAAACCCGAAAAACTTTGTCACTAGCCGCGGTTGAAGATATATAACCAATAATGACATGGCACAAGGTCTATGCACATGTCAGCCCGCAAAAAAACTAGGTGAACAAATAGAAATGAAGAAGAGAACATGGTTGTTGAAAATGTTAAAATATTTAGGGGGGGAATCACAAAAACCAATATTTTTTCAGATATTTTTGTCATTTTTTGAAAAATTAAAAGATGAGAAAACTAAGTATCCTGTTTTTTCTTCAAAATCGAGAATCTTACTTAAGTGATTTGAACATAGAGCTTTGAAGCTGGACAAACTTGGTCAACGACCTCGGTTAAATATGTATGATCAATGAGATAAGTTGTTTTACACGCATGCCAACCGAGTCAGTAAACATCTTTTAAATGATTTAATTAATCACATAAAAAAGAACTTGAGAACTCAAAGCAAACGACATGTTTCTAAGAAAAATATCCATGGCAAAGTAAAAAGTATATTTTATATAAAAATGTAACTCATGGTTTTCTAAGAAATAGAAAATCTAAAAATAACAATATTTATGATAATCAATAAAATTGCAAATAATTGAGGAATGATGTGAGAAATAACAATGGAGATTCTCATGATTTTTATAAATTATGTGTGATTTTTATAGAAAATTCTCGTACATCAATTTTGTTTGCTTTTAATAAATTCCTGAAATTTCTTGTTTAGTAAGTCCCACATTTTTCGAGTAAATTTTCTACTAGAATAATTGTATTTTCAAACATCAGAATTTTAGATAACTTATTCGAACTTTTTCATGAATTCATTTTGTTGTATTATTTGACCTTTTCTTTCAAATATTTCTGGTATTTTAGTTATCTGAAATTGCACGTGTGCAAAACTTTCAGCAATTCATTTGCCACACCGCTCTGATTGATTGATTTTGGAGTCAAAGTTATCTTATTTCAAAAATATAGGGTCAAAATGTTTCTTCTTGCTATTTAGTAACCAATTATATATAATAACTGGCATGATACGATAGTTGCTGAAGAAAACATTGAGAATTACTACTAATTCTTTCAGGGAGGTGATGGATCTTCATCTTCAGTAGATGCATGGGCGTCGAGGTCGATCTGAGCTCCTAGTGCAATCATAATTCCAAGCAACACAGTCCTCGGCGGTGTACCGAGCAGGCTAGATTGCAATCATTTCCTGGCGCATGCTGCAGTGAACCCATGCCTTTTCAAATCAGGAACTGCCCCGGCATTACCATCCGAAGAACACCATATTGTGCCTGGATCACCAGAGGCAACCTAGCAGGGCGCCCTAATAATTGGCCGAAAGCTGCCGTGTGGTGGGACTCGACCGATCATCAAGACCTGGAACTGGCTTTCCTCGAGCCACGAATGATGAGTCGTCAGCAGGACTACGTCCGCCCGTCCGGACATCATCCATGTGTTCGTCGAACCATTGGAGGCCTAAAAAATGTTGGCACTGAGTAAATCCGTCTACTTTGAATCAGATATTTGTCGCATGCAATCCGAACTAGATGTCTAGATTTATTGAATGACACATTCAATCAAGTTTCGGTACAAGAAATTCAGTTGAACCAAATGAATGTTGGTCCTCAACCTAATGTTTCAGGACCATCCAAACCGTACTAGTTGCTTAGCTTATGTTTGACCGGGTCAAACAGTTCAATAAAGTTCAGGATTTTACAAGGATGGTTCTATAAAATTAGTAGTCGCCCTAATTCAAGATTCATGGTGGACAAAAGAAGCGAGCCTAGCTAGCTTTGCTAGGAGAATGGATATGTAGCCTAGCCATTCAGGTTCATGGTTACACACAGGCAAATCTTAGCTTTTCTTATTATATTTAAAAAACTCGGGTGTCTTACCTGCCTCGTTCCTTAAAAACAGATTCATGATGAATATGTTTTCCATTATCAATCAAGCAAACCTATAAATTTTGTTCCAACTTAGTGTATAACTTTCTTCATAATTTGTGTGCTTTCACAAGAGTGGAAAGTCTCTTCGGTGATTCCCGGTGTATTTGACATTATTTATGTTCATATTATCACCTTACCACACCAGTACCTGCATGAATATGTCTTGTGTGGTTTCCTTTCAATATAATGTGCACCATTTGAGTTTGATTTGTCACATAGTAGTTAGATCCTAAACAAATTATTTATGTATGAATGCTAATGGGCAGAGCTGACTGCAGATAACCAAACCATAGCGCTGCTAGTTCCTATCTTGCTCTCCTCTCTTCATTTCTGGTGGCAGTGGAGAACCTTGTCCCCAACGAAGCTAAAGGTCCACCTGGTCCGGCGTGCTTCGGCCCCCGAATCATGAGAGAGGAGTAGGGATGGCACCCACAGGGTATGGGTATGGATATAGCCATCCCATACCTGTACCCGTCACTTTCATTCTTACCCATCACCCGTACCCATACCCGTCGATGGGTATAAGTTTTTTCCATACCCGTCACCCGGCAGGGTAAATGGGTACCCGCGGGTAAAAATACCCGTGCTTACAACACATCAAATTGATCTAAAAATATGACAAGAGGTGAAGCGCTCGTAAATAGGGGTTTAATCCTCACTAACCTACAAGCGATTGTGAGACCGGAAAGCGTGGGGTTCATCCTAGCAACACGAAGGCATGATTAGGGGGAAATTGAGTAGTTTAGAATATAACGACGGTCCACTTGTTAAATTTAGATGGGTACATGGGTACGCGGGTATGGGTTCTACGATCCCATACCCGTACACACTCTACCCGATGGGTATGATATTTTTCCCATTTACAAACTCATGGGTAATTTTTTCCCATACCCGTACTCCTATTGGATTTTTACCCGACGGGTACACGGGTAATGGGTACCCATTGCCATCCCTAGAGGAGCCACCGTTTCGTAACTTTCGGTTGCCTCGGGATGCAAGAACATATGATGGCAGCACCAACCCGGAAGATTGGCTCGCGAATTACACTACCGTGGCATATGTAGAAGGAGGAAACCGCCGGTGGGCGGTGAGATATATGTCGTCAGTGCTGATAGGACCGGCTCAGATTTGGCTGAACAATCTGCCAAGGGGAAGCATCGATGGATGGCTGGATTTTGAAGAAGCTTTTTTTCAGCAATTTCAGCAGCACTTACAAGAGACCCAACCGACCGCAGTAGCTCACCTTGTGCCAGCAACGCGAGAACGAGACCAACCGGGAGTACTTAACCTGGTGGAGTGCAACAAGAAACTCCTATGAGAGGGTGATAGAGACTCAAGCCATCAGCTGGTTCTGTAACGGCCGCCGACGTGGATCGTCGTTGTGGCAAAGGTTGCAGAGAAACATGCTAACCACTCTGGCAGAAATGATCTGGGTGGCAGATAGCTATGCGCTGGGTGATCCCACTCAGCCAGCATTCGCAGCGGATCATACTCGCTGCGCCAAGATTTCTGGAACAACAATCACCATAAGAGAAGAGAAGATTTTCTGGATAGAATATACGGCCCGCAGCATGTGGCTGCGATACAGCAAGATCAACCTGAAGCCGGTGGCAGCAATCGATGGGAAATGGGAGGTCAACAGTGGAATGGCCAGAAGAAGCAGTGGAGAGACAAAGAAGCCGTGGTACGATAGGCCCAAGTACACTTTCAAGTCAATGCTTGATCAACCTTGCAGTTTCCATACTCCCAACCCGAGTAAGCCAACTAACCACACAACTAGGCAGTGCTCCTGGATGCAGCGCATGAGCAAGGAAGATTTCACCAAGTTGCGTCCTCCACCTCCGCTCACGGGAGCAAATGCTCAGGACATTCAGGCTCCGGCTAACCGGCCTCAGACGGAAGGAGTTCATCACAACAACAACAACAACAACAACAACAACAACAACAACATAGAGCCTCGTCCCGGCGTAGGCTGGAATGTTTATAAAGATCCAGGTATGTGTTGTGTGGTCTTTGTGACCGAACCGACTAATCGGCAAAGCCAATACCGGGGATCCATGGAAGTGAATGCGGTCATACCGGTAATACCCAGGTTTATGTTGTGGTCAGAACAGAACATCAGTTGGTCTCAGAATGATCACCCAAGAGTGATGCCGAATCCGGGTGGCAGTGAACTAGTTATTGACCCTATTCTATTCGGGCCAAATATCAAGGTCAAATTCGGCAAAGTGCTAATTGACAATGGCATCAACATCAACATCATGTATCGAAATACAATGGATGCGCTCGGCATCTCTGAGAACATGTTGAAGCCAAGCCGGACCATATTCCACGACATTGTGACGGGGCTGTAATGTTCACCAATGGGCAAAGTCCGAGTTGACATGCTTTTCGGCGGCCGAGATAACTGTCGAGTTGAAAACATTATGTTCGAGGTTGTGGACCTTGATAACCCTTACCATGCCCTGCTGGGAAGACCGACACTAGCAAAACTCATGGCCTCCACTCATGTAGTGTACCTAAAGATGAAGATGTCGGCACCAAATGGAGTCCTCACTGTGTTTGGAAACTACAAGAGTTCCATGCATAAAAACTGCCTTTTCCTGCTTGGTCGAATCTCTGGTCATTGCGGAGGAGATGAAAAGGTTGCAAACGGCTGTTGCACTGGCACATTCTGCGCAACTCGGCATGGCCGGAATGATCAACATGCTTGGTGGGGCGGCTTTCAAGCCGTCAAAGGATACAAAGGACATTGTACTTGACCTGGAGCAGCCGGAACGCACCATCCGGATTGGTGCCAGACTGAGCGAGAAATCGGAAAGCGCGATCATCGACTTCCTCCATTAGAATCCGAACATTTTTGCATGGTCGGTAGGTGTGCCGAGGGAGTTGGTTGAGCACTCACTTCATGTCCGGAAGGACGCTAAGCCGATGAAGCAGACCTTACGCCGTTTTGCCGAAGATAGAAGAAAAATCATTGGTGAGGAAGTTACCAAGTTACTGGTTGCCGGTTTCATCGTGAAAGTGTTGCATACAGAATGATTGGCTAACCCGGTCCTGGTGGAGAAGAAAAAAAGATGAGGACCCAAAGGCAGTAAAAGCTTGACGCATGTGCATCGATTACACACATCACAACAAAGCGTGTCCCAAAGATCCATTTCCTTTACCTAGGATTGATCAGGTGATCCATTCTACTACTGGGTGTGAGTTTTTGTCTTTCCTTGATGCATACTCTTGTTTCCACCAGATACCCCTGAATAACGAGGATCAAATAAAGACAGCATTTATCACCCCGTTTGGGGCTTATTGCTATATCACCATGCCCTTTGGCTTGAGAAATGCCGGTGCAACGTATCAGCGTTGTATGCAAAAATGCTTACATAAACAAATCGGTAAAAATGTGCAGGTGTATGTCGACGATGTCATCATAAAAACCAAAGAAAAACACATGTTAATTGATGATTTGAGAAAAACATTTAAAAATCTGAGAAGGTTCCGAATGAAACTTAATTCGGTGTTCCGGCTAGGAAGCTACTCGGTTTCGGGAGTGGTGTTTTGGAACATGGGTGCATATGCTCCCTATATTTTGAAATGCATCTTATGTACATTTTAAATTTCAAAAATTGAAACAAAAAATTTGTACGTACATCTTCACGTGCTACGCGCTCACAAAGTCGTTTCATAAAAAATCGACTTATCATGTGACGTGTGTAAAAAAGATAAAATTCAGTGCTAAAAATAATGCTTTTCACAAGATAAAGTTTCTCCTTTTTACATATACCACAAAAAATATTGGTTTTTCGTGAAACTTAGCGAATGCACGTACATTATGGAGATGTACATGTAGAATTTTTTATCCATTTTTTTTGATATTTCGAAATATGTTTTTTTGGTAGAGGGAGCATATGCACCCGGGAGCCGAATTGAATTTCCTCTCGGTTTCCTAGTTTATAGCCGCGGCATAGAGACTCATCCGGTTAAAATCCGAGCGATAGAAAGAATGGAGTTTCCCCAAACTCTTAATGATGTGCAGAATTTTAACGGATGCTTGTCATCGCTAAGCCGGTTTGTAAGCCGGTGGGATACAAAGTGTTGCCCTTGTACCAGCTGATGAAGAAAACTGATAAGTTCGTCTGGACTCCGCAATCCGATGCAGCTTTCCGGGAGCTGAAAAAGATGCACCAAATACGGTAATAATATTATGCCACACTTTACCTATACGCGGCACCAAATTTTATGTTGTTATTAATCTACCGAGACGAATTGGCATTGTGCCGAGATAAATGAGCATGTGGTAGATTCGAAGTGCCACGAGAAAAAATGTCACGTCTGCACTTTGCCCATCGTAATACTTCCTCACAGATTTTATTTATTTGTCACCTCGGCGGCATTAGGCGCAGAGGATAGTCGACCAAAAGTTTGACAAATTTGGATAACCTTACAAACGGTAAACTGGGCTTGTGTACGGTGATGCCAGTAAACTATCCAGGATGACAGCACGATCCGTCAGTTTCGATGCAGTTACCGATCAAGTCGCAGCAATCTGGCAAGTTAAGCTCCATATGCTGCCTACTTAAGCACATCCAAAAGTTAATCCAAGATCTTTGGATATGTTATGTGGAACCTGTAGGTGAGCCCTAGAATTGTCTTGCAAGGCACCTGTTATTAATAGCAAGTGTGCACAAGTCAACCACCTCATCTCCAATGCTCGATTGGACGTCCAGGTTTCATGTCACTGTGGTTCAATCAGATCTTTTCCGTCCTTCTGTCCACTGCCAAATGTAGATGGACAACCTTTTTCTGATTTGTCCTAGCAAACAAACAACAAAAATACAGATCTAGTCAACACTTGCAAGTAAGTTAATCTGGTTCCAATCGAATTGTTTTCTAGTTTTATTCCTTGCTCCTCTCTATTTATGATTTGAGCTCCAAGGATGATTAACTTTTAGAATTGTGTAACTAATAGGTAGCTTCGAAATAAGAATACAAGATGTATAGAGCATTTTTGTTTGCTCGCTTCCACAGGTTGATCCATGTTAAAATTTTGAGTGATCCGTGATTTGTAAAGTCTAAACCTAAAAACCATGCAATAAATAAATAAAATTCATAAATAAAGGTTGTGTGCATTACTTTGATGCAAGGCCAGGGCCATGCTTCCACTTAAAAAAAAAACTTCAAAATAAGATAAAAACTCTCAATTCTAGGTACAGAACGATTGGGAGACATGGCTTGAGTGTTATATAAAGCAACAAGGATCTAGTGGCATGAGAATGTGGCAAGAATTCTTGCAGAAACAAAAATAACAGCCTGTATTTTTCTAAATACTAGCTAGTCCTGGCCACTTCTCTAACTGTCCCATGGCCTTTCTCCTTATGCCTTCCCAGGAAAGGTAGCTCTACAGAAAAGTAGGCAGACAATGGAACTAAAAGAAGCTATGCTTAAATTTCTACAAATCCTCCAACAAAACGCGTTCATGCTTCATTATCTAAGTCTGATATTTTTCTTAGATTCTTCGCATACATGTGAAAAATATCGTCTCCGTGACCTCAGAAACCAAAGTTCTCCAACAATTGTGCAACCCTGGCGCACGATATATATTTGTAGCGCACACACATAAATATCAAAAATAAAGAGGACGTGCTCATACCGCCCGTGTTTCGACAGGTGGTAGAGGCCTATGTAGATCATCACTCGGTTTGCCGTCATCACAGCGCAGTCGTAGCGCCCAAGGCCATTGGTGGTGAATGTATGATCCGTCGATCACATTGTGTTTGAGCCTTTGGGGAGGATGTTGGGCTAGCCAGCTGTAGTAGGGCCCCATGCACGAGGGGCAACTGAATTGGAGCGCCGAATAAATAGGAGGTTGCTGGGGAGTACTTAGTCACTGTACATCTTTGCATCCTGTGTGACAAACTGAAATGGGACGACACATGTACATTGACTTAGCGATTTTTTTTTAAATAATACGAAGCGACATATGCAGAATGCAATAATTAAGTAGCAATGTCGCCGATAGCTCAGAACAAACGTGTCATCTGAAAAATACCTGACGATGGAATGCATGGACATCAATTGCCCGGAAGGGTGCATGGGTATGTTCCTAAGTTTGACGCAACATGGCGTGTGAGCGACTTCGTGCCGCACACTTGTGTTCTTCCAAGTATCTGCGAGGATCATTGCAACCTATCATCTACTCTTATAACTCGGTTGTTATACACATAAATAGTGGAAGGTCAAGCCATGGGAGTAAATGCTATACATAAGAATGTTAAGAATCATCATTTGTATACCATTTTTTGTGGAAAGGCTTGGTCTAAGCAGAGGGCGTTGGAGATGAGATTTTGTTCGTTACAAGACGCATACGACTCTGTTTTTCGTTTGATGCAGACGCTGCAGGCGAGAAATCCAGGCACATACATAAACATCCAGGACTTGTGATCAGGATGCTGAGCACATGGAGTATTACAGCACGCAGCAGAACTATATCAGTATCCAGACTCCTCCACTAGAACCCACACAGGAGACGTAATACGACCCCGAGCCCGGGTCCTGTATCCCTGCTCGCCATAGGAGAAATATGGCGGGAGATCTGTGGCGGCAAAAATATAGCGGGAGAGCGGTGGCGGGAGATACAGGCGGGAAAATATTTACCGGGAGAGCGTAGGCACCGAGAGATATATGCGGAAAAATATTTGCCGAAGAGGTGGGAGGGAACCTAAACTAACCCTGAAACAAATGTGGAAGGAAGCATGCAAATCATCGACTATTAGCTGGCCGTTCGGTCGCTGGTAGGCCAATCGGTCGCTAGCTGGCCAATTACTTTGGCTCTTTGGCTCTCTGACACTGCAGAGGCCAAACTGCCCGGCCGACACCCAATCGGCCTCCTATAGGCCGATCGGTGCAACAGTAAACTGACAGTCACATAGTTAGAAAAGATTCAAAACTCGTGACATTCCCGTAAATTAATAATAAATCATATTATTTTAATAAAATCCATTGACTTATCTACAGTTAAATCTTCACGCTCACCAGTAATAAACAAATTAAATGATGTGGGATTTCATCACCAAAATAGGACAAGTAATATGGTTTGTTGGGGTAATTAAAAATACAAACTAAGAGCAAGTTATTTCGCAGAACAATGTTTTTAGTTTTTTTTGAACAATAATTGAACAAATCACATCTATGAGTTCTCTCCAATGCCAAGTGAGCACATCTTTGCCATTGTACATATTTGCATCCTGTGTGACTAACTGAAATGGGACGACACATATACATTGACTTATCTACAATTTCTTCACTCTGACCAGTAAACAAATTAAATGATGTGGGATTTCATCACCAAAATATGACAAGTAATATGGTTAGTTGGAATAAAAATACAAACTAAGAGCAAGTTATTTTGCAGAACAATATTTTTAATATTTTCCAGAATAATTGAACAAATCACATCTATGAGTTCTCTCGAATTCCAAGTGTGTCTCTCCTTTTTTTAATATATAGAAATGATCTAGCCGAGAAGTGCGGATGGTCATGGTCTGCGGATGGTCGTCTTGTGTAGTTTGGGCTACGAGGCATCTAGTCCGTGCGGCGTTGCGGCTCATGACTGAGCAGGGGAAGCTGGAGCGGCGGCTCCAGGCACGGATGTGTTGTTTTGTGCAATGGTGGCTTTGTGTCGTATGGGCGACGAGGCTCTGTTGTTTGTGCGGGTTTCTGGCCCTTTTTTCCTCAAAAACATGATCGATTTGTACGGCTTTTTGGGCCCGGTTTTCCTTATAAACTGGATCAATCGGTCGTCTTGACCTTCTCCTCCATTGCGATGAATATAACAGTTCTCATGTTGTTATTCAAAAAAAGAAAAAGAAAAGAGAAGTGCGGCAAGCTACATTTTGCATGAAGCTAAGTGTGGGTCTATTCCCGCTTACCTAAGGGTACATTTTTCCGGTAGTGTGCTTTCAGAAAAGTGAAGCCACAATAAAGCACGAATTAAGAAAAAATATACTAACAAGTGTTGTTCCCCTAACAGCTCCGGTGTACACTAACAAGTGTACCAATACAAACAGGTAAGCCTCCCAAGTTACAGAGCGACATGCTGATGTAAATGTGGATATGGAGGCACATATCTGACACTACACTAGAACAAGCTGATAGATGAGAGAAGAGGTAAGGAAAGAATTAGCAAACCAAAAAAAGTGCCGCAAAGCGAAGACAGAAGAAACAAACGCCAAGAGCCAGCCATAGGAATTGGCCACAGCATCTCTTGCTAACTGCATATCTATCTCCTCCCCCTTCCCTTCCCTACCTCCCTTTAATACCTCCTCTTCCTCCTCCTGCTCTTGGCCTCTCCCACACATCCCTCTCTTTCCCTCTCTGGATCTCTTCCTCAAGTGTGCTAGCTAGCTCGTCACAGGCTCACAGAGGCACCTAGAGATGAGCATGCTGAGCATGATGGTAATTTGTTGCTTCCTGTCTTTGCTTTTGGAAACTAGCTTCCTTTTCTTTGCACAAGTCCGAGTATGCAGGTATGGCAAGTGTGCGATCTTGCTTGCCTCGCGACGAGAATTTAGGCAAAATACAGAGCTAATTAAAGATCTCTCTGATCTTTGAAGAGCACCGCAGAAGGGAAAATTTTCATGGATCACGCCGTTTGTTTCTTTTTGATGCTATAAACGAGGAAAAGAACCTTCCCCATGATAGCATGGCCGGATCACCTGCCCGTTCTTGATTTGTTCCATAAGTTTCGAGCTTGCGTTTGTTTAACTTGGATTTCGTGTTTGCCTGTTCAGACCGATTTGAGCTGTGCGACCGGAGCTTCCGGTGCGAATGATCAGCAGCTGGCAGTTCCGGCTGCGGAGGGCTCGGCGTCGGCGGCGGGAAGCGAGAGGATGGCGGGAAGGGGCAGGATCGAGATCAAGCGCATCGAGAACACCACCAACCGGCAGGTGACCTTCTGCAAGCGTCGCAACGGCCTCCTCAAGAAGGCGTACGAGCTCTCGGTACTCTGTGAGGCCGAGGTCGCCCTCATCGTCTTCTCCGGCCGAGGTCGCCTGTACGAGTACTCCAACAACAGGTGACCACCAATTGTGAACAACTCACGTTGCAACTCTCTCCCTCTCTCTCTATTCATATAGGATACACTTGTATTTTTATATTTATTATTTTTAGCACCAGGAAGGGCATGGTTATGCATAGCATAGCACACACACATACCTTGGATCCTACTACTACTGCCATAGATACACAACACATGCCGAATTGCTGAGTGTTCTTTTCTTCCTTCTTCTGAGTTTCCATGTCCAAATTGGAGCAAGTTTGCTCCTAGCTTTCTTGGGGCAAAGAGTTGGGAAGGTCAAATGGGAGCTGCATCTTTTGTTACCACTTCCTTCCGTTATTAACTGTCTTGTTTATTTTGGTGTTCCTGAGGGGGGAAAGAAATTGCAACGGTTTCTTTTGTGTATGTATGCAGCTAGCTTGCATGCTTGCCGTGGTTTCCTTTGCTGCTTTCCTCTCTGCTCCGTGTGAGGTGAGCTAGATGTTTAGATAGATCTAGCACAGTGCTTGCTCTGTGTGGTATGTGTACATGCCCTGCCCTGTCCTGCCCTGGCCCTTTCTCTTTCCTGTGAGTGTGGGAGAGCTTGGTGGTCCTGCCCTTTCTTTGCTCCATTTATGATCGTTGCGGCCTTTCCTTTCTCCACTCACTCGCTCTATGTGTGTCCTCTGTCCTCTCCTTCTCTAGAGAGAGGTAGAGAGGAGGGTGAGCTTTTCAGTAGATCTCTCACACCTCATGATGCAAATCAAACTTGTATATTTGAACAAAGAATACAAGGCATCCATGGGCTCCCTTGTTCCTCTTTCCCTTTTGTAGCTTTGCTTGTGTGTACAGAGAAGCAGATCTAGCTAGATTTTTTTTTCTTAGCTCGTGTGGATGCTAGTAGTACATGTATGTTGTGTGTCCATGTACGTGTCTCTCTTAGTGTATGCTGATGAGGTAATAAAGTACTCTAGTAGTTTGTTTTGCATCATCTCTTGTTCTTCCCAAATCCCAGCCAATGAGTTGCTAGGGTTAGGGCTTCATAGCATGAGCCTTTTCCTTTCGATCTATCTCGGGAGAAGTTGATGATGGCTGGCACCATCATTGTAGCACTGTACTTTCTATCAAGGTTACTATTTTCCTAAAATTTCTTACAGTTGACAGATCTTAAATAATCCAAATTAAAAAATAGTATTGTAGATATTCTTTATTTTATGACTCAAAAATAGTATTGTAGCCATTTAATTTTTTTTATAACAAACCTTAAATTAGATCACCAAATTACAGCTTTTTTATTGTAAACCTAAGTATGTGCTAAAATATGATTATAGGTGTAATATGTCCTTTCTAACAAAATAATTTATTACACCATCAATTTTATTTTTCAGCGATGCAAGCAAACTGCCAATGCTAATGCATAAAATCTGACGATTAGTGGACAGCAATGCAACCAAGTCAGTATTACATACAAATAAAGTATGTAAGGAAACAAGATTAATTAGTTGAACAAATTCATGTTGCCCTAATGTGCAAGAAAATGGAAAATGATACAAAATGGAGTAACTAGGTATGCAATAGAGACCATGGGCAAAATTTATACAGAATAGGAAAAATATAATCATCTTTAGAATTCTCAAAGATAACTTAGTATTGTGTGGAGTATTGCAACCTCTGTTCGCTAATACAAAACGTTTTGACAGGCTAAATTAGTTAGCCAAAATGTAATTATAATAGCCAATGGGTACATATGGAGTCAATGTTTATCCCCAAAAGGCGGGAAGCCCATAAATTTGTGTTGCTGAACATGGTAAAGAAAGACCTCTCTGCCATTGAGGGACACGTGGCCATGCAGCAACTGTCACAATGGATGAAAAATAAACACGATAAAAAAAATCACATGTCCTCTTGCTGATGTGTGTACCCTGCAGACTTGGTGCTGTGGGGCCAGCCAGCCAATGTCATGGGCAGAGGTAGTACTGTGCTGGGCCTGCCCGTGCATTGGGAGTGAGGAAAGCCGGTGACCTGGTCAGAATGGTTAAGGACCTGGGAGGGAGATAGTGGGTAAAAGCTTGTGTTGTGTTCCTGCCCCTGTTTGTCCATTGGATAAACCGAGCAAACCTGCTGCGTTCTTGCCCAATCATCTGAAATCCTGTGCCGGCTTGTCACCAGATGGCCAGCCAATAGCATCCTCGAGGATGCTAAGGTTTCATCTCTTTGGTGAGTGAAACATCTGAACTGTAGTATTTCACCAGTAGTACCTACCTAGCTTACCTACTGCGATGGCTTTCTTTCTGACTTTACATCCTTGTGATTTTACATGCTGCTGTCCTCAATTTTCTTTTCTGACTTAATAGATCTCGATCTGTTGGTTATTGTATGCGGCGATTTGCTTTGTTTTGTGTGTCCGAATACAAGAGAGTTCAGAAAGATGTGGTGACAAGACATGAGCTAGCAGTCAAGTCTACAGTAGCTTGAGCAGAAATCTCTGAAAATATCTTTTGGAAACTTTATGCATGGGACATATTTGGTGTGCAGTGATTACTAACTAGGTAGCGTAGTACTGCATCTATCTATTATGTTTCTAAGCTAGGAAATGATAATATCCATGTTTTAAAAAAATCTGCTGGTTATTAGTGGTCTGATTCACCATTTAGGATAAGTTTGCTGGAATAGTATAACCCCTGCAAGTATTAGGTAATTTTCTGTAAGATTTCCTTCACATATGATAGGTACATATGCTTGTAATTTCAATTTTTTCATTAATTACACCAAGTGCCGAGAAGTTGATTTATAGTTGTTTGTCTGAACGTTCAACATAAGCTATCTTTCGTTCTTATTCCCATAAATTTGAGGCCCATTTTTATTGAGAACATTTGAGATTTTACCCAGCAAAAGTTTCTGTTCAACAAGCTTAATAATTTTATTGAAACTTGAGCTAGCGGTCAAGAGAGTTCAGAAAGATGGGGTGACAAGACATGAGCTAGCAGTCAACAGTCTACAGTTGCATGAGCAAAAGATTTCGGAAAGTATCTTATTGAAACTTTATCGGATATGTTTGGTGTGCAGTGATCACTACCTAGGTAGCTTACTACATCTACCTATTTTTTTTAGGTTGGAAATAATTTCCCCTGGTTTTTAAAGTTTTTGCTAGTTTTATTACTGGTCTGATTCACCATTTGGGAAATGTTTTGGTGGAATAATGCAACCCTGGCAAGTATATTAGTTAATTTTCTGTAAGCTTTTTCTTTACATATGATGAGCACAAATATGCTTTTAATTCAAAAAAATCATTAATTGCGTTAAGTGCTGAGAGGTTGATTGTACTGGAGATTGTGTTTGTTTGGACATTCGACATAAGCTATCCCTTGTTATACCCGTAACTTTGTAGGCTCATTTTTCTCCAGAACGTTGGAGATTTACCCAGCAAAAGCTTCTGTTCAACAAGCATAATAATGCACTTTTTTTTGAGTCTCTGAAAGTACTACAGTCGTACTGTATGCAGCAAATACGTAGGTTTGTTCCTTATTTTTCTGTTTGTAGAAACACTAGTATTAATGTGAGCCAACTATATGGTATTTTCGATCCATCTGAGAGTCAAGATGGTAACGTTGTTAGTTAACAGCAAGTGAAGTATGGAAGAGAAACATGTCCGTTCTTTGATTCAGTAACGTTAACATCAGAGCGTCGGCAACTAATAACTAAAGTCACCCATACTAAAATATATCCACAAAATTTGAAATAAACTGCTCTCGAATTAAGAGTGCCATCTTCATCCTTAAATAGTTCTAAATAATTGATACATTTTATTATGCTTATGGTAATATATGGGCCTGAGTTTTTGTAGCCATTAATTATACTTCGTTTCAAAACCCTCTTTTACAATATCAGCTGTAGGTTTTGCTGATCTTCATATTTTTTAAGGGGTCCTTGGGGCACATATAACATGGATACATTTTGATTGAATATAAGTAAATGATCACATTTCAAGCTGCAAATCATTTTCATAGACGAAAAAGAGCTTATGAGTGTGTAACTGAGTCACCAATGGTTTCATTATATCATGCCACATCATCCAATGCAAATATCAGTACAATTTGTGTGCTGCACACACTGCACAATTGCACATAGTTAAGTACTCTCTTGTATGTGCATGTAACATCGTATGGGCGATGACAGGCAAAAGCTCATCGGAAAGGGAAACTACTGTTGTATCTAGACAGGATGTAGCTCTTCAAGCTTGGTTAGTTCACGGTTCACTGTAGAAACTTCTGATATCACAAGCTTCGGACCAATGTGCCACAGTATGGTCTTAGTGCAGAGTACAACTTCTACTGTAGCACATCCTGCGTATGCCTTAAGGAGCTAGGTGAACTGTTCCTGTTAGATAACCTTGGGAAACTAGTTTGACTAGCTGGGTGCTTGAGGCCTTCTGTTACACCCATTTTATTTCTGTAAATAATTGTAAATCTGCATAAATTATCAGAAAAAACAATGCTATTTTTCGCCATGTCATATGAGTTTTCAATGGTAGTATGACTATATATATAGAATATAGTATAACAGTTTCTGGTAATGCTGCAGTTTTTACTGCTGAATTCTGTAATTTGCTTCAGAGGGCATGTGCTAATCCCCCATAGTGAATATTTGCAGTGTGAAGGCCACCATTGAAAGGTACAAAAAGGCCAACAGTGACACCTCCAATTCTGGCACGGTTGCAGAAGTCAATGCCCAGGTAACATCATGTCATTCTTTCACTCTACATCAAATGCTTGAATTGACTGCCAGGATATGTGATCAGCCGAGTCAATTCAGAAGTGTGTAGTAGTTGAGGATACAATCATTAAATGCATGTACTTACATTCCATGCTACTGTTCAGCAAATGGAAACTTGATTTCTCTGAGCAAAATCTTGTGACAACATATCCTGAGATGGGAGTCATGCATGGATATTACACAACGGGCATTGCAATGGAACAGTCACCTAACTCTACAAGGATCCTCTGTTTTGTCCAGTGGATCATGCATGATATTATCCGGTGGACTGATATCATAATTTCATGCTAGATATACACAGGAATGGCTATATGTTTCTTAAAAAAACTGAATAAATTTCTGAAATAGGCTATAGCTGTTTGAACTAGCATCACTAACAATGTTTTCCTGGCTCCAGATGAAATACAAATTAAAACTGAGATAAATGATGAATTAAGAGAGTTATCATCTGAACTTATGTCTGCATGTGATCAATGAATTCGTTGATTGACACCAGTTATTCTTTAGCTTAATTAGACTGCAACGGAAATTTTCTGCATGTATACCTGCAGACTACAGGGGTGCACTGCTTAATTTGAAAATCTTACCTACACAAATTCATACAATAAAATCTGATAAATTTCAAGCTTATGTTTTGGGTACATATTAACACACACGAAAAATAAAAATTTAGTGCACACATGAAACACTCAGATCCCTGTAACTGAGATTTCAGTAAATATATTTGCTGTCAACTAGCTTATTAATTTTCAAATTGTCACTTAAAATATCTATTATATTGGAAAATACATAGGTGATAATTGAAGAATGCCCTCTCACATATTCATATGGCAAACTTGCAGTACTACCAGCAGGAGTCCTCCAAACTGCGTCAGCAGATCAGTAGCTTGCAGAACTCAAACAGGTAAACATCTGTCAAGTCATACCATGATCCATATGATAGTACTACCTCTGTCCATCTTTTGATGTCAAAAGTTTGTCTAAATTCGAATGTATCTAGACACACTTTAGTGCATAGATACATCCGAATTTAGGCGAACCGTCGTGCATCTATTAATGGACGGAGTACCTCACAAATAAATTAATTGTTTTATATCTAACTTGTCTAAAAAATTCAGTAGGTCATTAGTGAGAGATTCTGTGAGCACCATGACCCCGAGGGATCTTAAGCAGCTAGAAGGCAGACTGGAGAAAGGCATAGCCAAGATAAGAGCTAGAAAGGTAGGGTGCCACACTGCTACTAGAATCTGTGGTAGAATGTGTTTAGCACTATAGTAACTGAATAAACAATTTTATGTCTCTGAACTTTGAACTATTACAGCAATGCTCACAGACTAAAGATTACATGTATTTCTAAGTCTACTACTGTTGTTATATTTGTTCCGTCAGTTAGTGGCTCATCTAATGAACAATGCATTCATGCAGAATGAGCTGATGTATGCTGAAGTTGAGTATATGCAGAAGAGGGTAAGTATAGCAATATTATCACTATAGCAGTGCATTCCTCGACCGGCAGTGATTCTGTTTATTTTCTCAACACGAAATTACAGCTAGCATTTTTTTTAAATTGTAGGAAATGGAGCTACATAATGACAACATCTACCTGAGGAGCAAGGTACATTAATTTCGTATGGCTTGCTAGTTCATCGACCATGACTGCCAACATATATGGTCATCATCTATATTTTTTTAGTTATGATCACTGAGACAGGGAGAGGATTATTTTCCGCAGGTTACTGAGAATGAGAGAGGGCAACAGCCCATGAACATGATGGGCTCCGCGTCGACGAGTAGCGAATATGATCACATGGCCCCGTACGATTCCAGAAACTTTCTGCAGAACATGATGCAGCAGCAGCATCAGCAGCAGCACTACTCGCATCAGATGCAGCCAACTGCCCTTCAGCTCGGGTAAGCAGATCTCCTGATTATCTACATATTCTTATGATATGTAGAATTTGAGACTGAAGAGAATGTAAGTACTCAATTGTGCAGTGTTAACTGAGTCTTGCTGTGTTTCTTCCCACTCTGCAGCCAGCAGTCCTTCAACTAGTTTTGGTCAAGAGTCCAGACACACTATGTCCACAGACTAGGTAAAATTTTATACTAAGCAGTCAAGCACTCATCTTGACCTAATTAAGCACAAATCTTAACTAATCCAGTATTGCACCCCTCTACCTTGCAGCTGAAACCTGAAGGTCTCCATGTGCCTGCAGCGGTCGTCGCCCCGCGCATGCATGTGGCTGGAATTCTGTAGCTCTACGTATGGTTGTATGACATTAGTAATCACTAGCATTGTTGATCAGGTGCATGTGGTACTTGTAATATATATCTGCATTTTCTCATGAGCACGAGGTGCTGCTAGTGCTAGTTTGTTCGTCACCACAATATATCGACTTTGGCATGCACACCATCGTGTTGTATCTATATATATCTTCCCCGGGTATGAAATAATTATCAGCGATTTGATGTGTGTACAAATGAGTAACGAAGGGCTACTTAATGACCCATGCATGTATGCTACTACTGTACTCCGTAGTAGGAGTACTTTTGACGTCGCACGTCACTACCTCAGGTGCTAGGATTGCCGGCACTTTGGTGCCCGGCACTTTCCTATTCTGCCTCCAATAATAACTTTTAGCGGCACTTTTCTGTTAGTGCCACTAATTACTACTTAATTAACGGCAAATTAGTAAAGTGCCTCTAATGTTTTGGTAATTAACGGCAGAGCTGGAAAGGTGCCGCTAATAATAATGCAAATTAGCGGCAGTTTAGCAAAAAAGTGCCGGCAATATTTCACTGATTACTGTTTGCACATAAACCCTCGGAATACTTAGATTCTCCGTGTGTGTGGTCCTCAGCCCGACCCCCTCTCGGTCATTCTCTCTCATCTCACGCGCACGCACACGACCTCAAATTCCCCTCTCACGCCCGTGCGGTGCCGCCGCCGGCCGCCTCCGCCTCCGCCGGCCGACTGTCCCCGTCTCCCTCTGCCGCTCGCCGTCCCAACTCCGCTCGGATATTCTCCCTCGATTTCCCGCCACTGCGAGGCTGCTCTCCTCCCGTTCTCGCCCCCACGGCAAACCCTAGCCGTGCTGCTCGGGTTCGCTGGCGTGTCCTGGATGCCGTCGGCGAGGACGGCGAGGCCGTAGAGCTCGGCGGCGCGGGTGGAGGCGATGGCGGCCGTGTCGCGGAGGCCCTGCGCGGCCACGTGCTGCGCGGCGCCGGCCGTGTCGTCGTGCGCCTTGCGCGCCACGTTGAGGCCCATCCGGGTCAGCGTGGTGGCGTCCAGCGGCGCCAGCTTGGTGGTCTGGCCGTTCACCTTGGGAGCCGGCGCCTGGTTGTCGGTGGTGCTGGAGAGGATGGCGCAGGTGGTCTGCCAGTCCCCGCGGCTGGAGGGGCTGGCGCGCGCGGCCGCGGAGGCGGATCTCGCCGCGCGGATCCGCGGCGCCGGTGAGGCGAAGGACGCCGTGCTCCGGATGGCCGCGGCCGCGGCTTCCATGGCCGGCCGGGGGTAGCTAGCGAACTCGCCTCCGGCTGCCGATTTGGTTCTTCCGGCTGGCGGTGGAGGGTGGGTGGCTGGTGGCGAGCGTGGTGGGGTGCGGTGCGGCTGAGCTCCGCTGTTCGGCACCTCCAGCTGCTCCCCTCCAACCACTACGACTCCTAACATCGTATTCGACCCTTCTCCGACCTCCGGTACCATAGCTGGTCCAGCCCGACATGTCTTTGAGTTCATAGTCTGTTGCAACTTACTTTGACTAGGATAATTAATCCTAGCAGTGTTTGTAGTTGGTTGGCTTAGCTGCTTGATAGTTACAGTTACAGAAATTGCAGGACTGCTACTTGAGTTGCTGGTTTAGCAACTACATATTTATAGGTGACATGTCATATTGTTTGACCGGTGCTTACCTAGAGAACCAAAATAAGCAAACACTTGGTATTCAGATGAAGAATTAACAAGTTTACTAAGCAGTTTCGTGTTTCCAGTTTCCCTAGCCATATTTCATTAGCTTAGTACGAAATTATATTTTTTATTTTCCTAGAAGTATTTGCTCCTTAATTGGGCCATATTATGATGAATCTATCCCATTTTCCTCATTCTCACTACCTTATTTTCGCTGAACCATCCTAGCAGGGCAAACAACTTTTTGGTTGGACAGATACCTCCCTTTCTACTTCCCCGTCGAACCATTGATTGATCATAATTGATCCTTTCTTAGCTTCATGCCGCTGTTGCTGATCCAATCGATGTGAGGGAGCCGGTTCCTCTTCGAGCAGTGGAGAGTTTTCATGCTCAATGAGAGTTGTCGCAAATAGAATCAAGCGTACTCTCTTCAAACTCAACGAGCTCACTGTATGTTCTTTGCACGCTAGCAGTTTTCACCTCACGATTTTTCTTGCCTTGATTAAGTAACATGGAGTTGTTTATGAAATTAAACATGACCTCTTCGTTGCTGTAGTGGATGGACCACTAATTCATGCTTCTCTATATGTTTTAGATTCAGACCCTAAGAGAAATTCTCATACTTCTGTCTAATTCTAGGACATCTTCACACTCATGGACTCTGGTGCATCCAGGATAGAAGACCGATATGCTTCAGTACCGACATTGATCTACAAGTAATTAGTTCTTTCAGCAACAAATGCAAATGCTTACATGGTAAAACATGGACATGCATTGGACCATTCTAGAGATGTCTCATTGCTTCAGTTTTCTTTCTAGGTATCCTTTAATTGCTGGCCATTCTCAATTAGTTTATTAAAAAATTAATTAGTATGTGAAGTATTCCTATTCCTTACAGAGTACCTTGGTTCTGCTCCTTTGTCCAATTGTACTGTGCTTGCATACATACCTGAAAACCCCCAAAACTATTCCATGTAATTTGCAAGCAGTTCAGAGACTCTTTGAGCATGTGCATTGTTCGAGCATGTGTCCTTAGGTCTCCCATACTTGAACTGCATGATATGCATCTTGATGCTGAAAAGAAGATGATGTACATATGTGTGTGGCTCTTCTGAGCAAGTTTATTAATATCTGGGAGGCTACTGTTAGTTATATTTTCCTGGTAGGTGCCTACATATGATTTTTTTCAACATTAGTCTCACTTGATTTTGTGCAGCGTATCTACTGCTGTAAAACTATTTTATCGGTTTTCGCATGAGGATATGCGTAATGTTCAGTGAATAGATTTTAGAAGGCTCTATCTATTGCCTAGCTCATACTGAAATTGCATAAATGATCAGTGGGGAGATTTTAGAAGGCACTATCTATCTATTGCTAATAGTATGATAAGACACTACATGGTAAATATATTAGCATCCCGTTCAAATGACTGGAGGTCTTCCTAAAGGGACTCTTTTCTAGCAAAAAATTAATCACACTAACAATACATCTATACAATGTGATATCCAGATCGAAGCATCACTACCCACACCCAGTTGTTGCTTTAGTATCAAATAGAACTGCAATTTCTAAACTTCCACGTCTTTTTTTTGTCAAGAGCTACTAAACTTGCCTCTTATTTTTTGGATGAGGTGCTCAGTTCTTTCTTGGTTGGGATTGACACCGAGCACTACCCAGAAAGTTTCCTAATATTATCGTACTAACTGGCCTTATAAGTTGAGAACGTCAAGGTGTACTGTATCTTGTGAAGATGCATCTTGCCAACGTTGTGCATTTCTGGAACAAGGTTCACACCCATGTCCATATTGTTTCACTTGCCTTTTTTTCTGTCCAATCTTATTGTTGTGTGATGTGTCATTTCTTCATTTCTAAAGCTCCTCGGTGATTTTCCTAATTTCTAAGTTCTCACTACCTTTTTTCTGGCCAGTTCTTAGTCTACAATCCTTGGACTTATGATCTCCAGCCAGTTAGTGGCAAACAATTTAAGAAATTCCAACCAGTTAGTGGCAACCAGAGAACAACATAGAGTTATCCCAACTTATGAGGTCTTCTCATAATAGGCAACTTTCCCCCCACCAGTTCAGCATGGCGTAAGTGGAAGTTCAGGGTTGTCACTGTTTACCTATTCTATAAGAAAGTTTTATAACAACATTCGAAGGAATAATTTAGGAGGCTTTATTTGAGAGGGTGTCTACCTTGTGTCTATCTGAAAAACGTTTTGCTGGTCTGGTTGTCATCCCAAACTTACAAAGTAATTAGAGACTTTAGAGGTTTCCTTGCCGATGTTTTAATTTCTTTATTCTTTGGTTCTTTGTGCTAGGTTTTCTCCTCTGGTACGTATAATCTCATGGCTGTTGGGAATTCTGGACATCGCTGTGTCCTGCTCCTTTCTTTTTCTCATTGTTCCTCGCAGCTCCGCTCACAGGTACTCACTTTATCAACTGGATGGCATGCCTAGGGTCTCCTTTTATCAGCACTACAAATGGCTTCAGGTTTTTCGTGTGCTGAAATTATAAGAACAATAAGTAAATAAGTTGTATCAGGCTAACAAAGCATGTATGCATGTTTTTGTTTTGACATCTGTGACAAACATGTGGCATCTGGCTGCAAATATAGATCATAATTATCATGGAAAACACAAATCGAAAAATGAACTAGCCTGTTTGAAATTCATACATTTTGCACATTTTCTGAATTTGGAAATATAATTGGTTTCTACTCCTGCTAGCAAGGAACATAACTGTTACTTTGCGAATTACTGTTTTAGTTGCATGCTTTACTGTGTAATAAAGTGTACAATTAAAAAAGGACTAGCCTTGCAGTGTGTCTCTTGCACTATCAGTACCACAAAAAGGCAAACAACTGCTGGAATTATTGATAAAAAATAGGAGATGATCCAAAACTGACTGGCTAGGGGGCTATAAGTCTTTGCAAATTTGTACAACAGAATATATATTTAAGAGGGGCGATGATTATACTATTGGTTATTCATCCTTCGTGTGCGTGTTCTAGAGAACACGTATAAGGAGGAATGATATGCTTTCGTTGTTTGTAGCTGGTAATTGAAACATTAGTAGCTGGTTAAATTAATGACCAAAAAACTACCTCTGATTTGAATATGCAGATGTGCTTCACATGTACGTCTTTCTAGAGCAAGGTGGACGTGTTGGATAGTTTATCTTTGGGTGGATAAAAATTTGTAACTTAATTACATGGTAACCGTTAACTATCAAGTCTGGCCAGTATCTGTTTATGTGTGGTTGGCTCATGTTCTGGATCACATTCAAAGCCTAGTATATGTTCACTTGCATATTTTCTAATGCAATTTTCCTGACTAGCAGATTATTTTACACCATTTGCGTTTTACTTTTTGCAGGCGTAATAATTCAATAGTTTGGAGCTTGAGATACCACCAAGAATTTAGTGGAAAAAAACACTGAACACATCTATTGTATGCCAATTGAGAGATCAACCTGTCCTATTCTAGACAACAGGTTTTCGTTGTTGTTCTTTTCATAGGGAGAATTAGGACTGTAGGCAAATTAAGCCATCTCTGACTCGCGCACGCAATTCCTTTATATAAGCCATATAATTTTTAAATGTTACACTTACAGGGGCAACATTGTTGTCAGTATTTACTTTAAAATAGATAATGTCTTCGATCCTATGAAGTGAGCTAACAGAGCCTCTTGCTTTCATTTGTGTTTTTGTTGTATGCTGTTTAGATTTGGACCAACACTCTCCAGAGAACAATTTTGACAGCAACTCCAATTTTTGGATTTCCAAAGGTAGTTCCTTGAATGTTTATGATTTATTTTACAAACCTCTTGCTATCTACGAGTATGTATCCTGATGAACGTTAATCCTTGTTGTTGGTAGATACAATGGCGTTCTCTTGACGAGATCAATTCTGGTGTGTGTGATGGGATGACATATGAAGAGATAAAGAAAATTATGCCTGAGGAATATGAGTATGTAATCCTCTCTTATTTTTGCAACAATTATTCCGTAATATCTAATTGGATTTATATACAATGCCTTGCCATTTTGTTAATTACCATGCTGCAAAGCTATGTTATTTTCCATACTAATCATAGCATGCTAAAAACTAGAAGTTACATTAGACATTTCAACATGTATGAGTCGCAAAACTGAGCTGACAATATATAGCTGCAATTGCATAATTTCTTCAACAAAACATTAGATTAACCTTTTCATACCTATTATATATTTACATCTGAACACACTGTTGTGATGTTTTGTAATGTACTGTGCAACTTGCAACCAGGTCAGGCAAAAAGGACAAGCTGAGATATCGCTACCCCCGTGGGGAATCTTACCTTGATGTGATTCAGAGGTTAAGAAATCTCACTGCATTGCTCAGAAGTTCTGCTTTACTATTACTAGAATTTGAAAACAGAAAACTATGGAAAAAAACATGTTCTGCTATTATCTTCACGGCTCCAACCTAACTCATGTGCTGTACTATTTAACTATCCTCAGGTTGGAACCTGTCATCATCGAGCTGGAGCGCCAGCGAGCACCAGTGGTTGTTATATCCCACCAGGTAAATTGCTATAGTTGATGAAACAGGTCCTGCGTAGAAACACTGATCTTGAATTGCTTACCCTATTTATAGGCTGTACTGCGAGCGTTGTACTCGTATTTTGCCGGCGCTTTGTGTGGAGGGCAGCGGTAGGCTAGGTCGATGGAGGAGCTTGGGTGCTCCAAAGGCGTGGTCCACGAGGAATAGGCGATGAAGGGCGATCTTTACATTGGCCGCATCGAGGAGGCCATGTCCCTGAAACGGAGCGGCGGTGCCTCATCCACTGCTTCCTCAAGCAGAAGAACAACTCATCCGCTGCTTCCTCAACCGGAAGAACAACTCCATCAGAGTTATGGACAGCGTTGCCAAAACGGCCACATCTAACTAGTAATCTATGTGACAACACATGCCTTTCAGTTCTGTTATGTAAAGTAAGAATGCCGTTTAGTTGTGTAAACTGTGAGTTCATTTTAGTTCTGTAAGTTAGTTAGCTACAATCTACTTAACTTATGTAAGCAATTTTAATGCATGATCATGTTGCCATGTTGGATTAAAACCTCACTATAATGAGTGCGTTGTTTTGAATTTCCTGGAAGTTTTAAAAGATGCATGCAAAAAATAATCAATGGCAGTTCTTAATAGATTCCATAGCATCATTAAAAAATGCCTAAGAAAATAATCAGTGGCACTAGAATTAAAAGCCTGAAAAAGTAATTGGAGGCATCCTCTAAAAGAAGTGCCGGCAAAAGGTTTGGACGGCATTTTTTTAGAAAAGTGCCGCTAAAGAGATTTTGTGGCATCTTCGGAAAAGTGCCGACAAAAAGTTTTCGCGGCGTCTCTAGCTTGTGCCAGAAAAAGATTCCGCGGCATCTCCAAAAAGTGCCGGCAAAAACCTTCCACGGCACATACAAAAAGTGCCGGCAAAACTCTTAACAGGCACAAACTGATCTGCCTCAAATAGTTATTACTGGCACCAGTACTTGTGCCTTAATTTACATACGGCGGCATTTCTCGAAAAGTGCCGGCAAAGACCTACATCGACTGGAATAAACGCAGCACTTTTTTTTGTGCCTTGAAAAACCTTTGCCGGCACTTTTGGTGCCTTTGCCGGCACTTTTTTGTGCCGGCAAACTGGGTACCTGACGCAGTGCGTACATGATACCGTGCTCTAGCACCTTAATTTCTCCCATCAATATTTCCGTTTACTACATGCCAAGAACAGTGATCCGTTCTTGAAGGTATTCTGTAAATCTGTAGCACAAGGCTCTCGCTGTCAGTCTACTCTCTCTGTAGGTTTGTTGTAGTTCGTGGGCCTGGACAACCCAATTGACAGTCTTGGCATGAGTTGTGTGAGCCCAATGTTTCAATGAAAAAATTAGCGTGTTATAGCGTCGTTTTAGCGTCACTGTAGCAAATATGGAGCATGCTAAATCAGCGCCATACCACACTAAAAAGTGTATATAGAGAAGGTTGACTCTAAATCTGATAGCACGCTATCTTTTTTTGGTTTCAATACTGATGGTCACATGTTTCTTCACAAGAAATCACCCTCCCCAGTTTTTTTCCTATTTCATGTTAGAATTCCGTTTTGTATGTCATTAATGGTTAAGATGGATGTGCATATTATATGTGTTCATATAAAGATAAAGAGTCCATGGGTTTGCGAAAAGTTCTACTAGAGCCCCGGCTCCCTCAAACTCTTTTTCTTAAAAAATATGCAAACTTAATTTCAAGGTTTCAAAAAATTCAAATAAATACCTAGACATAGTCAACTATATACACTACGAGCATACAAATTTTTAATGTGAAATATTGTATTTGAGGCTCAGAAAAAAACGAAAAATAGGACATTTTTTAGAAGATCCGAAAGTGACATTGTTCACGCTCATAGATCTGAGTTTTTTTTTCATTTTTTGCCAAGTTAGAATACAAGGTATTTTGTATTCAAAATTTACACATGGTTAGAATAAATCATTGACTACACCCTGGTATTTTTGTTAGAATTTTTAAATATTTACGTATCAAATTTCAAAGGCTTTGAAAAACCGTGTGCTAAAACAAGGCACTCCAATCGATAGAAGATCCCCTCTTATAAAGATTGAATTTGTCATGCTAAGAATACAATGGATCGATAGATGGTCCCCCTCTACCTATACCTACCCTTTTTAAGGAGGGGTAACCCAATCGCCTGTTTATCGAGGCAATCTTCAACCTTCACAAACTCTTGGGGAAGATCAACACATTTTCTGACAAAGGGGATATATTAATATCGCAAAGATATAAATTACACCCGAGCTCTGCAACAACACCATACCTAATGGTACTATGGATGCACACAGCCGAAAAAGAATAAGCTAAAAAAGGAAAAAAATCTTGCTATAGTGATCTAGTCCTTATTACAACAGCAGAAACGCACGCCACTGCTATGAAGCCCGAACACCAAGCAAGAACCATCGATGCAAAGCCTCGAACCACCAACATTAGTCCTCAAAAATCAGCTTACATGCCATTATGCTCCTCTGACTTCACCATGGAACCAAAAAGATGTGTCACATCATGGCAACAGATAGCAAAGGTTCTCGTCGCTGCCTCTCCTGAAACCAAACCGCCCGAAAAAAACATGGGAATGCACGGTCCATCCAATCCAATCCAATCCAGCAATCTCCAAGCATGAGTCGCCCAAGGGAGTTTGTTGATGGAGCCTTCCGGAACTCGACACTCCGACCAGATCAAGGAGGACAAGTATCTGGTAGATCTTTTTCTTAAGGCTAGAGGAATCCTAGGACTGCTACCTTTATTCTTCGATGCGGACGAACATGCCCCCACACAGGCATCCGCCGCCCATCGACAACGAATGAGGTTCAGAACCTCCACCGCAGTAAGAAACAGCAGGCACACCAGCGACTTATGACCCCCGTGGTACGTGTATCAGCTGCGGCCCATATTGAGCCGGCGCACTGTCCAGATCGGGTTTGCCCGCCAATCGACGGCGATCGCCACGCTGCCGCACATCCACGGTCTAGGCCGCCGCATCCCATTGCCAACCCATCGCATGTGTCTGTCGCCGAGAGCGCCACCGCCATGCACCCATAGGAGCTTCACCTCCGCACGGAGAGGATCCACCCGATGCGCCTCCTAGCCCTCCTCCTTTGGCGACCGGACACCGCCACCACCACCGGTGCCAGCGGTGGCAGTGGCCAATGGAGCCACGGGAGGGCCGGAGGTCGTGTGCTAGGGATGTTGCCCTCCGAAGCCGCGGCCACGCGGGTGACCCGAGGAGGGAGGGGGAGGGGAGGCCCGGGGGGAAGGGTTGCTACGAGGAGGGAGGGGAGGTTGGCAGGATGATCGTGGCTGCGAGGGGGGAGGTTGAGCGGAAAGGAGTTATCACAAACACAAACAACTCCGTCGAAGATTGACAACTTAGATGCTCATTGTGAACTCCAACTTCCTCGGAATCCCAAACTCTTAGATAAATTGCCATTATGATGGCTTGGAGAAATGGCTCAACAAATGTTGTTCCCAAAACAAGAGAAAGCAGCGGAAGAATGGCTGAGTAAAAACATTTGCATTGTTTATAATCAACATACGAGGAAACAAGAATCGTCGTTTGCAAAACGAGTTGAACACATACGACCAGAAAGCCAAGGCCGTTTGCGGTCATCCAAAACGCACACACTCGAGAAAGGAAACTTGGTTGCAAAGGACCAAATGTTCTCAGACGATTAAGTGTCGTAAATCATCATCAAAATTTACCCCTTCGCACAAGGTTAAATAAACCGTGTGCTTTCTCAAGGTCCATCGCCCACCTTGCATACTGACGGTTGGGTAAATCATCTATGGCGGGTCATTTCTGGTTTGTATTCCATGCATTATGGGGTGTACTCCATGCACTTTGTGGAGTGTGCTTCTTGTACTCCTTGAAATGTACTCCACGTACTCCATAGAGTGTACTTTGTGAATTGTATTTCGTGTGGTCCGCTTATTTCGTGCATTGTACTCCCTCCATTCCAAATTTATTGTCGTAGTTTTGGTCGGAGTTGATCTAGATATGAAAGTTTTTAGCGTCTAGGTTCGCCCATTATTGAAAAAAAGTTGCGACACTTAATTTGAAACAAACAAGCACATTATACCATTTGTGTACTACCTGTGTTGTTGTATGTACTACATAAAACCAAATAATAAAAAAATAAAAACCGCAGCGCCACCAAGAACTTCGCCCAGGACAACATGCTCGGCCGCGGCGGGTTCGGCGTCGTGTACAAGGGGGTGCTGCATGACGGCACCATGATTTCTGTCAAGAGGATGGAGTCCTCTATCATCAGCAACAAGGCCCTCGACTCGACGAGTTCCAGGCGGAGATCGCCATCCTCACCAAGGTCCGACACCGCAACATGGTATCGATACTCGGCTACTCCATCGAAGGGAACGAGAGGCTGCTTGATATGGATATCCAGGCCTGGTACACTAGGACAGCCATTGATATGATGATTAAGTCTAAGGTTGTACCAATATTTTATCATAGTCTTGTTATTAGGAAATAATAATGTAGCCAGATCATGTGGTGGGCCATTAGGGTTTAAATTAGTGTTTGTTTGACTTGGGCCTGTCCGAGTCAAACTAGGTTAGGCCCAATAGGGCTAGCCGGCCACCTCTTCCTCATATAAGGAGATGGTGCAACCTAGGGTTTAGTGGTCTAGTTTTGATTCAGATCATGTAGAACCTTGAGTTCAAGATATCTCCGACCCTATGGGATCGGCGTGTGTGACGGCGTCTCGAACGTTCGTCCGGTTATCCAATAAAGGTGTGAGAGTTCTTGAGTCTGTCAAGAGTAATCATATGTGCTTGAGTATCCTTGAATCTATCAAGGGAGTTCAAGATCTATCGGTCCTATGGATCATCAAGGTGCATCGTGAAAGATCGGGAAAAAAAACTCCTTATCATGTGGTATCAGATTGCTAGGTTGATCACGATGCAGATTGGTTTGTTGCTCAATTGTTTCTGCTCGATTGCTGTGGCTACCATTGGGTATGTTGTCGCCATGCTGTTGGTGAAAATCAAGGAGGAGGAAGTGGGCGGAGTCAAGTTCAAGAGGCCTTCGTTCATGCGGAGGTGGTGGCGGCAAGAGAGAGGACGAAATAGTGTTGTTGAAGCTCTGCCACGATAGGTTTTCGTCGGAATTCTGTGCCGCGACAGGAAAAATCGCGAGGAACAGGTTTCCGTCCGGTGGGCGGCACCAGAACTGGTTGACCGGCTCTACAGCCGGACCGGTCCGGCCACACGGCCGGCAGACCGCCCCCCAGACCGGCGGTTCCGGCGCTCTGTCCGGTTGGACCGGCTACCAGGCTGGGCTGGCCGACACAAACCGGGTCCAACACTGGTGCCCACCGGGGCGGGTCCAGGGAGCAGGGGAGGCTCACCCGGCCAATAGGCCGGCAGACCGGGTCCCAGGCCGGTTGTACCGACACCCAGGCCGGTCAGACGGGGCACCAGGCCGGTTGGACCGGGCCCCATGCCGACCGTTCCAGGCATTCAGTCCGGCAGTAAAGGCGTCCAGGCCTGCATCACCACTTGTGCTGCTGCTGTTTGTTCGTCGTGTAGTGGAAGAAATTTTGCTCTTCAAGGAGGTAGACATTGGTGTGTCGGAAGGATGCATACTAAGGTGTTGTCCACTTATTTGGATCCAAGGCGGACAGGAATTTGTTCTGTTTTGTTTTGGGTGGTATGTATGGTGCACTTCAGTTGCATTTAGAAGGATACTTGTGTTCTCAATTAGGTTGATGGCGTCGAAGACCAAATGGCGCCAAGGACAAGTCAAGCTAGTCGAGAGGGAGGATGTGGTGTGGAAGACTGACTAGGCTTGCAGATGAAGATCGGCGATGTTGCTTATCTGACGCCACCCTTTTTCTAGCAGACCCTCACGCGTTGGGGACAACGCTCCTTGAAGAAGGGGAGGATGATATGGATATCCAGGCCTGGTACACTAGGACAACCATTGATATGATGATTAAGTCTAAGGTTGTACTAGTATTTTATCATAGTCTTGTTATTAGGAAATAATAATGTAGCCAGGTCATGTGGTGGGCCATTAGGGTTTAAATTAGTGTTTGTTTGACTTGGGCCTATCCGAGTCAAACTAGGTTAGGCCCAATAGGGCTGGCCGGCCACCTCTTCCTCATATAAGGAGATGGTGCGGCCTAGGGTTTAGTGGTCTAGTTTTGATTCAGATCATGTAGAATCTCGAGTTCAAGATATCTCGACCCTATGGAATCGGCGTGTGTGACGGCGTCTCGGACGTTCATCCGGTTATCCAATAAAGGTGTGAGAGTTCTTGAGTCTGTCAAGAGTAATCATATGTGCTTGAGTATCCTTGAATCTGTCAAGGGAGTTCAAGATCTATCGGTCCTATGGATCATCAAGGTGCATCATGAAAGATCGGGAAAACGACTCCTTATCACTGCTACTGGAGTAGACGATGGCGTGGAGTGGGGAATTATTTGGTTTCTTTTGCTCTGTGATTTTTTAGTTCTAGTTTTTGAACTGTTGCTGGAGCGTTCCCCTGAATTAATTACAATAGTTCATTAATTCAAGTGTGCCTAATCACCCTTGACACAGTACATGCATTGATTTTTGGTACTCCTACTTTTTTTTGCGAGAGATTGTTTGATACTTCAGACATGGTAGTTCACAGAGTTGGTGGTAACTTGAAATTTGTAGCTTAACAAGTCGCCTGCAGCTCACTGTTAGGTGTCACGCCACATGGATCAGCTACTGATTATAAGACTGTTGATATGAGTACTTTTTTTAGAGATTATTATTTGCTGGCTAATAATTACTAGGGGAATCAATAAAATTTCATACATTTTCTGACTATGAAGCTATCTTATGGGGCGAATCTCGTTCCATTTAGTGAAACGGAAGGGACGAAGTAGTACTACGTACACATCATTGCTAGCTGTTAGGTCGCGTAGGCCCCATAGAAATTGGAGAGAAAATCGATGGCAAAAAGTTTCGATGACACACATATAGCGACAAGAGGTAAGAGCATCTGCCTTTTTTATTCTCTCCATGAAGCGGGTCCCACGCACATGCATTTTGTAGCAGGATGAAAAGTTCAATGCAACCGTTTAGTCACCGTTAGTGGACAAGGTGAGATGGGCAACATCCAATGGTGCTGGAGGAAATCCAACGGTGATAACCGGGTGCTCACGTATCCCCTGATCACCAAATCCATTCTCATCCCTAATTGAATACTTTCTGATTTGAGCATTATGTAACCTTAAAAAGTGCCAGTACTACAGTACAGGCAAGGCTCATTCATCCATCATTCCCCTTATACTAGAGAGAGAGAGAGTAACACTTGTAAGATTAGCGTTTGAGACTCTATCCATATTTTAGTTTGTATTGGATTCGATCTTCCTTCTTATTGTGGCTTTCTACAACAATATCAAGATGAACCCTATTTACATTATGATCTATATCATTGTGTTAGTCTCCTATCATGTGCGAGTAAACCCGCATAGATGTGGGAGATGTAGGGATAAGTGAGATGTGATATGCCTACATTAATTTCCATCTATTTCTGATTATCGTTGTGATTATTCTATGTGAGAAAGATTGTTTATGTTTGCATAATGTATGTTATCTAATTTAAGGGCTCAGACAAGATCTCATAGACATGAACTTGTTTGCTAGTGAATTGGTGAACCCTAAGTGACATAGCCAATATCAAAGAGGAGCTAGTATAACTCAAGTAATACGAGGAACCATTAAGTTTAAAGCATTGATCTGGTCTCATGAACTTAATTGTTGTGCTGACCATGGTTTGTGGTAACAGGAAAAAGGAGCATTGGAGTCAAGTGAATCTACCAAGAAGAGTCTTGGCTATCACACGGGTTGCTCCCCTACTTGCATATTATAAGAAGTATCATAATCACTTACATCATTTATTTCACATGGTACTCACTGTTACCATGAACCATATCTCTCCGTGTCTAGCCTTTCATTTGCAGTAAACTCCAAACATCATTCGTACTATTTACTTTTATGTTATTTACTTTTGCATTGTTCAATACTCAACATTCATCCATTTACACTCACCCATTTACATCTTAAATTCTTGTAGTGAATTCACTCAAGACTACTAAGACCTTGAGTGAGACAGAAACACCTTACATAAACGCTTCCCTAAGCTCTTTGTTGGGATCAATATAAAATATGAAATTAATACTTCCAGGAAAACATGCTTTGACGAACCTACGCTCGTGTAGGCCATCAAGCTATTTTCTGGCGCTATTGCCAGGGAGCTAAGCGCTAGGTGTTTGTTTTCTGACATATGTAAGTTTTGAAACTGTAGATGATCGTTGTTGAAGACAGAGGATCTACATGTCAGGAAAAATAATTTGCCACCTTACATTTAACGTGTACCAAACGATAGACATCTCGAAATTATTGAAAATCTTGCAAACTCATGTACTGTAGACATTGGTAGTGTGAGTTCTTTGATGAAAGGACTATCCATTACGCAGAAGCTAGGGGAGCCTGAGAAAACACTAAGAGAAGGTGGTGCTTCTTCTGCATATGCTCTAAGACAACCTATACTTTATCGTGATCTAGAAGGCATGGCATATAATATTATCAATCCTAAACTTATTTATATGATGAAATATATTGCTTTTGCAGAAACAAGATGAAGATCCATATCATCACTTGGGTAAAATGTATAATATTTCTGATACTTTCGGACCAGCGTGACTACCCAAAGAGTTTGTCCTTCTTGAAATATTCCGTTGCTACCTGAAATATAAGGCATATACCTGGTTGAAACCGATGCCTAATAATTCTATAACTAGTTGGTGGATTGTATTAGAGAGTTTATGCAAAAAAATTACTTCATTTGATAATATGCAGCAAATTAAATGTGATATAACATATTTCTTCAAGAATATTGGGGAGAGTTTTGCACGAACCTGGGAAAGATTCTCTAGGCTACTTATGAGTATTCCCAATCACGGTTTTCTTGATTATTCAATTGTGCACTATTTTTATAATGTAACTTACTCATGAGACCAAGAAAATTATTGAGTCAACTGCAGGAGGATCTTTGAATACATTAGCAGTGCAACAATGTTTGAACCTTTTTGCAGTAAAAGCTTATAATGATGAACAGTACAATCCAGATGGAGAAAGTGAACCAAATAAAGGCATGCCCTTTACAACACCATAACTTATGTCTGAGGTTGAAAAGTCAATGGAGGAAAAAGGTATAGCAACTGAACTTATCCAAGAAAATAAAGTTGATGTTCTCCAAAATTTAATAGCGACTGATGAGTTGAACAAAGCCTTTCAACAATGTAAGTGTCAACAAATTCAATTCCATCATAATTTTAGTAAACATCTCATGCTTCATGAAAAGGATATAAATGAATTGACGCAATCTTTTGATGATCTAGGACATGGAACTAGACACCTAGATAAACATGTTAGGATGGTTAAAATTCAATGTGATAAAACAGTTGAGACTCAAGCTCTTATTATGAGTCAAGATGATAACTAGACAAGGTACAAAGACTAAGGAACCTCTAGGACCACCTTGGTATCAAGAAGAGCAAGCTTGGAAGCCTAAAGAAAACCAAGAGATGACTCAAGAAGAAGACCTTGTCAATCCTAAATATGTTGTGAACTTGAACTTCAAAGAAAGCAAAAAAAAAAAAAAAAGCTTAGAAGAAAACATGAAGGATCAAGATAAACCATATAAATTTGATGCCAAAAACATGCATTTCCTCTTTTCACTTTTCCTTTTTCCTGACGTATTATTTCTTTTGCTTTTCTTTTTCTTCTTAAGTTTTGTAAAGTTTAAAAATATTTAAAAAATCTAAATCTGAACAAATTTAAAATGTGAACAAATTAAAACTTGAATATTTTAAATTGAACAATTTGAAAATTGAATAAATTTTAAAATTGAACAATTTAAAAAATATGAATATTTTTATGAATTTGAACATTTTTTAGATTGATTTTTTAAAAAATTGAACATTTTTTTATTTAAAATATTTATTTCATTTAATTTTTTTAAATGCACATTTTTCACAAAAAGTTAAATCTTAAGAAAGAAAAAGAAACAGAAAAGAAAAGAAAAAAGAAAACAGAAAAAATGCGAACTGGGCCGACCAGGCCGGCCCATACCGTGCGCACGGGGTGTGCCACGCCGGCGCGCGACAACCGCCGACCTGATCGGCATATAGGGTTTGCTTCGCTACGCGCTAGCCAGCATTTTTCTAGAATATGTGATTTACACATGGATTAGGTTGGGCATTTTAGCTCGGGCTCAATTTATAGGCCACCACTGCTAGATCTATGTTTTCAGCACCGAGCCTAAAAGTCCCGAGTTTAGCCCAGGTGGCCACCACACACAACCCAACCTTGATGTATGTAAAAAGCAAGCCTGATTTGACGGGCGCTCCTCTCCACCGACTTGGTCGGTAGAGCGTGGGTGCCGCACGCCCTCCATGGTAGCTACTTGTGCCACGGCCCAGGATCACGTAATATCTTCTTTTATTTTTTTCTTTATTTTTTCAATTGTTTTTTTCTTTTTACAAAAATCTGATTATTTCTGAAAAATAACATTTTTTCGGATGTGAACATTTGTTAGATATGAACATTTTTTGAACTTGAACAATTTTAAAAATTTAACATTTTTAAATTTGAACAAATTTTAAAACTGACCATTTTCAAAAGTTGAACAAATTTTGAACCTGAACATTTTTTAAATTTGAACCAATTTTCAAATCTGAATATTTCAAAATTTAAACAAATTTTAAAATCTGAATATTTTCAAAATTCGAACATTTATTGATTTGAGCAGTTTCCAAAATCTTCATATTCTCATATTTTGAAATTTTTTGAAATCAAAATATTTCAAAATTTGAAACTTTTTGTAAATTTGAACATTTTTATATGTAAGTATTTTTTCAAATCTTGAAAGCTAGCTAAATAAAGGAAACCACACCAAAAACCCGGAAAAAGAAAAAACCAGACTAGAAAACCGGACTGGAAAATCGTACCGGGGAACCTAACTGATAAAGGAAAAATAGTTAAATGGGCCTGGCCCAAACCCGACGGCCAGGGGGTGTGCGGCGCGGAGTAGCCGCCGACCTGGTCGGCATACAGGAATCGCCAGATTCCACCAGGTCCCTCTGCTCCCGCCTCCCCTCGCCAGTCTCCACTGCTTTGCCGCCGAACTCCAGCAATGTCGCCGCCTCCGCCGGTGATCCCCAGGGAGGCATGGGCGGGCTGCAGCGTCATCCTCGACATCAACGACGGCGACAGAGTCATCTTCCGCCGCCTCACCCGCCGCGCGTCCGTACACTTTCCCGTCCTCAACCTTTTTGCCCCCGCCCCCCCACCGGCCGATCTGGTGGACCTTACCTTTCTTCTTCATTCTTCTCCTGTCGTGGCGCAGGACGGTGAACGTAGGTGGGAGGGAATGCTCTTTGCAGCCGCTCGTGGGCCGCCCCTTCGGCTCCATCTTCCGCGTCGAACCCTGCGAAGGCGAGCCTGGCAAAGGCAATTCCCTCTTCGGCCGCCTCATCTCCTGCGCCGACGCACCATCTTCTGGTAAGGAACCTAGCTAGGCTAGCTATCCTGGTCTGGTGATTCATTTTTTTTTCCAGTTGATCTAGCGCTACTTTTGGAACATTTCTATTTACATCTTGTTTGTCTCCTAAGAGTTGATTTCAGATCATTCAGTTGAATTCCAAATAATCTATTCCAGCTGGATTCCAAATAATATGCCAATTGGATTCGAATCTGATTCTATGATATTCCTGTTCCAGTTTTATGTTTGGCCGTCACATGGGAATTATGTTATTTTCTCGTTCCTGAAAGTTCAGTAGTTCGCCATAATTTCTTCTCAAAATGCAATGGGCAATGCTCATGTGCAGTGCAGAGGCACTACTTTTGTGCCTATAGTGTTGTGCGGAACATGTAGATGAGCCTCACATACTTGTGAACTTGACATATGTATAAGATCAGTGTTTTAGTTTCATTCTATATGTGTTGACACCATTTTTTATTTTCATAAATCATCTGAGATCTTGGCATGACCTGGATTGCATACAGCAAGTATGTTATCTTATAAAAACTTAATCTAATCCGGCCAATATTGAAGAAAAATTAAACCTGGCATTCACACCATATTCCTGTATGAAATCAACTGAAACCTGTTGGAGGTGAGTAAATGTTCAGGGAGGAAACTGTGTGCATGTTTGGCAGGCTCAGGCGTGCAGCTAGGTTCTGCGGACTTGTGGGACTTAGAGCATCCCCACTCGTTGGCGCTCCCCACGCCCAAATCCGGCGAAATTTTCGTCCGGATTGGAGGAAGATTTGGCGTGGGTAGTAGTAGTTTCCCAGCCGCGTGCCCAGGCGAAGTCGACGATGCGAATTTAAAAAACGGAAACTTGACAAACTACGGCTAAAAACGGGTGAATATAGACTAAATTTAATGATATTTATTATATTACGGGCGGAGTTCATACATAGAGGCCGAATTCGACTATATTTCGAATTCGGCTAGGGGAATTCAAACGCTAATTTTAAAACACGGCGCTCTACATGCCGAAATGGAGGTAGAACACCGTGTAGTCGCCGCCGTCGTCGTCGGAGCCGTCGTCGTTGGCCTTCGGCCGCGCGGCCCGGCTGCCGCTGCCCCGGCCGGCGTCTCCCCACCTCGGGGATGGCTTGTACCCGGCCGTCGTCGGAGGACTCGAGGTCGACGACGGGGACAGCGACGCCGGATGGAGGTGTCGCAGGACGGCGGTACCGCGCGACATCGTCGTTGGCGGTTGGAGCGGCGCGGGCGGCGAGTTGGCGTGCGGCGGCCAGGTCCAGCAGCCGCCGCTGCTGCTCCGCCTCCTCGCGCTCCCAGTCGCGCCTGGCCCAGTCCAGTGCGGCGTCGTCCGCGCGCTTCTCCTCCTCCATGTCGTGCAGCGACCTGGCGATCGCCTCCGCCATCGCGGCGTCCTCCGCGCGCTTCGCCTCCTCCTCGGCGAGCTGGCTTGCGGCGGCCTCTTTCTTCGTCTTCTTCCGGCCGCTCGCGGCGCGGAAGGCTGTTCGCGGATGACGAGGGCGCCGCTGCTGCGCCCTCTGGTCGTCGGCGGAGACGCCGGCTCCTTCTTGACGCGCACCGGCGTCGAAGGCGACGTCGCCTCATCCCTCTTCACCGGCGCCAAGGATGACCTTGACGCCGATCCGGAAGACGACGAGCTGGCAGCCATGCGCCGTGGCTGCCAGACGTTTCCCCGACGGCGGCTCGCCGATGCCCTCGATGCCGATGGAGGGGGCATCGTGAGCACCGGGAAGTTGCCGCCCTCGATGTGCGCGAGGACGTTCGCCAGCGTCCTTTCCGGCGCGCTCCACCACCGTCGGCGGCCCGCGGCGTTGTTGCGCGCAGGCGGAGGCGGCGGGCCGTCGTAGGCCGCCAGCTCCCGCTCCCACCGCCGGAGGAAGTAGGAGTTCCACCGCGTGTAGTTCTCGGGGTGGTGGCGCGGGTCGGCGCGCTCCTCGTCGGTCATGGTCATCCTCGCCTCCTCGATGGCGACGTCGAGGGCCTGGCCCCGCGGCGGCGGCGGGATTGGAACGCCGCCAGCACTTAGCCGCCAGCCGCCTCCGGGAGGCCTCGTGTCCGGCGGGCAGGGGTACCCCGCCTGGTGGAGGATGTGCCCCTCCCACGCGTGGAGCGACCGGCGGGGGAAGCCGTTGTTGGCTGCGCCGTCGTCGTCGTAGAACGCCATCTGGAGAGTAGAGGGAGAGTGGAGGGAGAGTGGAGCACGGGGTACGCCTCGCGGCGAGCGGACCGGCGTATATAGGCGTGGCTGGCGCGGGGATTAAATGCCGCGTGGAATGCGACGCGTCCGCGGCGAGCTGACCGGCGGCAGCCTTTAGTGCGCGCGGAAGACGATGCGTGCGCGGAAGATGACGACATTAACTCGCCGCGTGGACGGCGAATGCAGACCGGCGGCAGGCTTTTACAGCGCGCGGAAGACGATGCGATGAGGACGACGATCGGTTTCTCTCGCCGACAACGCGCGGGAAGTTTCCTCGCCGTTTCGCGCGCTTTCGTTTCGTCCGGAGTCCCCGAGCGCTCCCCGGGGGGCCGGGGATGGCGTGGGATCGCCGGATGAATTTAGGCCCAAATCCGGACGAAAACGAGGAACCGGGGGCGCGACTGGGCCGAATTACGCCGTCCGGATGGAAAAAAGGCTCGCCGGGGCCTCGTCGGGGGGACGAGTGGAGATGCTCTTACAAGTTCCATTTACACGTGTGATTCTCTGCTTGTTGCGAAGAATTGTTTTAGTTACGTTTTGATCCGTTGAATGGGGGTTAAAACTTATGATTCTTATACTGTACTTGAATTCTATGCTTGTTCATGAGAACCAAGAAAGGTATTATGTTAATTTCATTCCAGTGACAGTGGCTTTATTATCGTATATAGATCATTATGATGATGACGGTGACACCGACGACGACAATGATGATGTTGTTGGTGATTGTGATGATGATGATGATGATGCTCATGATGATGATGAAACACAACATATCGAAGATCTGGATGAAAATAGGGACAATAGGTCTCTCTTTGACAATAATACAGCTCAAGCTTTATCTGGTGATGACATAGAGACAATGAAGAGGTAAGCGATGATTTAACCTTATTAAGCTTGCTCTTTGTTTTTTGAGTGGACAGCGATGCTTGCCTATTCTATGTTCTGCATGATTTCATATGAAGACTTATGTTCGATATGTTATTTCACAAAATAGGAATGGTGTAAGTGGCAACGCGATTGTTGAAGCCTTGATAGCAAATAGCTCTACATTTGGAAAGAAGACTCTGCAGTCACAAGTTAGTTTCGTATAGTCTAGTTGGTTCTTTACTCTTGTGAACAACTTTGAGAATTGATTTTGTACAATTAAAATTATATTGATTACAGGAGAAATACAAACTAAAGAAACAGAAGAAACATGCACCTATATTGCTTTTGCGACGTCCATCTACCCAAAGGTATCTCTCTGCTACTTGCGCTGCAGCAGGAAGATTCGCTATCAATTATTTTTAAAATGTATAGCTATGAAATTTGCATATTGTGCTGTTATCGTATATATACAGCATTATATATTGAGCTTTTTTGTAGGGAACAATGCATGGTCTAATTAGCTCTTCCTTCCAAATAGCTAGTTCAAACTAGTCAACAAGCTGAATTATATTGTAAATCCAAGATTGTTCTAGAGTAAAGAGTGTGGGTGTTATGGTGTTGCTAGAGGGATGGCCCGCCGGGGGCCTTGCCCACGGCCGGTAGCAAGAGGGAAGGGATTTCCTTCTTAATTCTTGCTTGATTAGATTGATACGTCTCCTCTCCTTATATAGAGAGGTTTACTTGACCCCTAAGCAAACGACTCTTATCTCTAATTAACACTAAGACTAACGAGCTATACCGCCAGCCCAAGCCCATTACGTACTCTAACACTACACCCCACCTGGACATGCAGCTCGTCCTCGAGCTGCAACCTAAACAAACCATGACTCGACGCAACACAAACCTAACACCTAAAAACGAGCCTTTTACATCTCGGCTTGTTTTATTACTCTCAACCTGAAATGGACTGGGACGCTTTATTGTTGACCCTGAATATAAAGTGGACACCATCCACCCGTCGGACGTGCACATGTACAACCATCTGGATCCCATGGAAAGCAGCGGAACAAAAGGAGCTCGCGCGGCGGCTGGCGGCAGAATGCAGTGGTGCTACGCGGTGCGCTCCTGTCGGTGACACCATGCCTTCTCCCCGCCGGATGACTGTCCATGGCGCAGACTTTGAGGTCGCTGCACGCGGGATAAACAACATGTCCACCGCCCGTGGGGGAAACCGCACGCCCAAGATCCCCGACGCAGCGGACGAGATCGAGGTCCCTTGCGCAACGAAGCGCAACTTGGAGGAGCTGCAGCTGCAGATCACGCATCTCCCGCACACGCCGACGCACTAGCAGGCCGCGCGCAGCAGCCTGCAGCCTCACCGCCGCCGATACGTGGCGGATAGCGATCCAAGACGGAAGCGGTGACGGTGACGGCGACGGAGGGAAACGGACCTGGTGGAAGGGCATCCCGGGCGGTGTCGATGTAGAGCCCGGGGCCAAGGTCGCTCCCACACCGCTGAAAGGCAGCGACGGCGTCGGTGGCGGCAGCAGCCGCAGCTGCGGTGTTGGTGGCGACGGCAACTGCTGCTGTTGTTGCAGCTGCCCACCGAACGGCAGGGACAGCGTCGGTGAGGACAGCAGCAGCAGCGGCGGCGTTGGTGCCGGCGGCAGCAGCTGCTGTTGCAGTAGCGTCCCAATGGGGAAGAAGGCGGCCGGCTGCTGGAGAAGAGGGACCCCCGGCGCCGAGGTAGGGCCCGGCCCGGAGATGGTGGACAGCGGCAACGGGGACTGCAGCAGCCCGGCGTCGAGTGGCGGCGAGGACAGCAGCAACATCGGCTGCAGCGGCCCGGCGATCGCAGCGGAGGCCGCCTGGTGCGTCGGCGGCCCGTAGGAACCGGCCAGGAAGAGGTGGATCTCTTGGACAGCAGTGGTGAGATCGCGGAGGGCTGCGGTGATCTCCGCCGGGGAGAGAACGGCGGGGACGTCGGAGTGCGGCGGCGGCGGGTGGGAAGAACTCGGTGGAGGGCTGGACATGATCGAACCCGGGAAAGCTGATACCAAGTTGTTATGGTGTTGCTAGAGGGATGGCCCGCCGGGGGCCTTGCCCACGGCCGGTAGCAAGAGGGAAGGGATTTCCTTCTTAATTCTTGCTTGATTAGATTGATACGTCTCCTCTCCTTATATAGAGAGGTTTACTTGACCCCTAAGCAAACGACTCTTATCTCTAATTAACACTAAGACTAACGAGCTATACCGCCAGCCCAAGCCCATTACGTACTCTAACAGTGGGACAACTAGGAAAAGAAGCCTTGCTCTACTTTTAATTTCTCTTCAACATTAATAGACACATATACACTACTTCAGTATATAGGATTGCTTCTGTTTTCTATTTCCCTGTCAAATTTATTCATCTAAGTTGGCAGGCCAGCCTAGTCTGTTTTGGCTAAACTTACCCACCAAACCAAATACTTATGGTCATGGAGTACACTAAACTAGGTTTTTGTTGGCCAGCAGGCGTGCATAATTATCTGACCTTTTTTTCTCCCTTGTATGGTGCAGCATTTGTGAGACACATTCGAAGAAAGATGCAGATAGAATAGAGTAATCCTTCCCTTTTATTTCTGTCAATCGCCAGTCTGTTTTTGACCTCACCATCATAATAATATTCACATATTTTAGTATTTGTTCTGTTGCATTAAAGCAAGACAAGTGTAAAATTATAACCCTTAATTATTTTCGTTATGATGCCTTTGCTAGGCTTCCCAGATTTATGCGACTTGATGTACTTTCTCTCTTATTGTCCATGGCAAATGTTGGAGCATATTCAGATGTGCTTGTGGTTGATATGGTTGGAGGTATGGTTGTTGGAGCTGTAGCTGAACGTTTGGGAGGTAAATTTTGCTGCACTCTTATGTTACTAATGCCCCTATATGAAATTATCCAATTGAATTAATTCGGCTGTATGCAGATATGTGCTCTGCTCAAAATATTTTCCGCAAAGTACACAGTTAGTTACCTTGCTGTTTGTTAATCACACACCATGATTTTTTAAATCACTAAGCTACTAGCGAATATATGTCAATGCCATTCTGTATATTTATTATGTGAAAAAACAAACCCTGTTGTCTGTCATCACTAATTCCCATTAAGTCACTCTGCATCTTTCCAAGAAAATGCAATTCTGCTATGCATATTTATTAATTATAGAAGCTATAGGGTCTGACAACTTGAGGTTGTTATTACTGCATGTAACTTTTCAAATTAGACCCGATTCTTGTGTTTTACTGGCATCTATCCTATACTGCCTCTGTAAGTTATAGTTACTACTATTGATTTTCTCTGTTTGATATTATATATAGGCACAGGATATGTTTGTAGCACATATCTTGGACTGTCACCCAACTCCATAGATATTATAAGACTGTATAATTTTAGCACCGATGTGACTAGCAGGTAAGTTTTCCTAACACTTTCATGCTGAAAAAAGGCGATTATGTTACAGAATCTCTAGACCACAGGAAAGGGCATCATCAGTTCACACATTAATGCCACACACTCTACATTTTACATTTAAATTTTAAAGTGGACATAAGATATTTATTATCTGAATAGCTTATGCAGAATCTATATTTCTAATCGAATTGTGTTGGAAAATTCATTATCATAATTTCAGACATGACACACTAAGCTATCTTCACCCCAATTTAAATTTGAGTGTGTGCCATCAATTACTCATTGAATTGTACCTCCATACACTAAAGTCATAGAGATCCATATGAAGCAGTAGCAATCATAATTAAAGAAGAAAATGTCCACCACTCCATCATATAGTTCAACATATTCTTGATACTTATTAAGTCATACCATGTAAGTCATTATTATTATAATATAAATATTCCGTTCAGGATTGTCCAGACACCATTTAGCGGTCTCTGTTTCTTGCAAAACTTTGGCAATGCCTCTTGCATTATTGATGATACCATTCCTAGAGTTCCATATGTAGTAGTACAAATCATGATTAAAGTAGAAAATGCTCAGTCCTCCATTATATAGTTCGATATACAGTTACTGATTAATGAGTTATACTGATTATCATAAGCATTTCATTTAGGATTGTCCAGTCACCATTTAGCGACCTCTACTCCTTGAGAAATCCTGGCAATGCCTCATGTGTTCTCAGTGATACCATTCATGGTGAGGGGGTCGGACCTAGTCACGTATCAGATGAGAGTACTCAGTCATATCTGGCACAATCTGTTGATGTTGTTACAATATCAGCTGAGAATCTACAGACAGTTGATGTAGAAGTTTCTGAGCCCTCAGTGGATGAGCACCTTAATCAAAGTGGTAACCCTTTGTCAGGTAAGCCATTGGAAAGCTAATACGAAGAAATCTGTACAAGAAACAACGTATTTTTTTTTGGCTTGACAGCATGTTGATCTGTAGATTGCAGAAGTGGCATTGAGCGCACCTCAGTAGCTTCCAGATCACTTAAAGCAGGAAATACACCATCATCAGAGAGGATGAAATATTGGAAAGAATATGGTTTCAGCAGGTAAGGCAAGCTATAATAGTGCTGCAGTAAGGAGTTCAGTATCCTTAGTAATATGATGGTTTCGTGCTAATTTAGCTTCATTGTTGCTGCTCCGGAGCATGAGGTAGGAAGTTTGGTTACTGATCTGCTTCCACTATTGTCTTATTCGGCTCCATTTGCTGTCTATCACCAACATCTCGAGGTATATATTTCTTGACATTGGCAAAGAAACAAGCCTCTTCGTACCAACTGGTCTTTAGTTAACCGCATTCAAATGGAGAGCTTAGCTCTCTAGATTAAATTTCAGCAAAAGATATGTGTAACTGTACCACCATTTTCTATTGCTTGACAACATTATTGCTTTAATTTTGCGGGCACATTAACTTGATGTTTATGACATCCTCATTTCAGAATTCTCTTTACTAGAAGGTCATTTTTCTTGTTACTTATCTTGAGTTATATCTACACGCAGCCTCTTGCGACATGCATGCGCAGCCTGAAAGTATCAAAAATGGCTGTCGAATTGCATATTTCTGAACCCTGGTTTCGTGAATACCAGGTCAGTACATTAATCGAACTAATATATCTGGATTGTTTACATCTAGACAATTTGCAATAGATAGGAAGAACATCTGTGCTAGCTAACTCGTCTGCTTACATCCTCCTTTACGAAAGAAATAGTAGTGTGAGTGATAGAATCATGTGGTCCTCTTTTTTGCAGGTCCTTCCATCGCGCACTCATCCACACATGAGAATGAAGCCGTTTGGTGGCTACCTCTTGAGCGGCATCCGGATACCTGATACGTGCAGCGGGAAATAAGCTTACACTTTGCCTGAATGTGACAGGACTCAGCTGTCGGGATCTGGTGTTAGATAGACTGACCTCTGAAACTGTTACAAAGGCTTGTCTCCTGTCTGATTTTTACAGGTATGGTACATAGTATTGTACATTCCACGTTAGGACGTTTGTGAGTTGTTACCAAAAAAAAAAAGAGTAGCACAGGGTTGAGCGGGTCTTCATAAATGGGCTTTTTGACCTATTTCTTCCTCTGATGACCAAAAATGCTTGAGAAATTATGTTTGGAACTTTGGATGCGCCACAGGGTTGAGCGGGTCTTCATAAATGGGCCGAATTTGCCTCGTTGCGCTGTTCTCTACTTATATTGTGCTGAGATTGTCGAATTTCGAGCCCATTTATACGTCTAGACTGGAGGAAGGCGACGAACAGAGCGTGCAAAAGCTCCCCAATGCTCATGTATAAGCTCCTCAATGTGGGAAGCAAGATGCTCTATCTTGCCGTAGAAACTTAAAACTACGTGTGATTTATATCAAAGAGCGGCAACACAACCAAACCGTCAAATCAAACTAACAAAAGAAATGCATATTAAACTCCCATGCTGGTCGCAACGGCCCTTGATAATAACCAATGTGGACCTCTCTGAATTTCTTTGCATGAGAGTCAATTTCTCTGCATGGGAGAAAGTGACACACACATGTAGCGCAAACAATTATGGAGTAGATATGACTTTAGCCCGTGAGGGGTGACGATACCTGGATGCCAGCATGTACAGAATCATCACAATGCTCACGTAAACATGCCCATTTACGTGAGCATTGTGATGATTCACTATGCCACGATTGATTTCATCATCAAGCTCGGCATCTTTTTCATCCTCACCATTATCGTCATGGGCCTCCTCCTCGTCATTGTGATCATCATTATGGTCATCATCATCACTCTCATCAATGATGCACCAATCATCAGATTCATTATCAAGCCGAATGACAAGCCTTACATTGGTAACCATAGGTATGCCATCGTCATCAAATGCGATAGCTCGGGTGAAATGTCCGAAATGCGATAGCTCGGGTGAAAAGTCCGAGACCGTGCACCCCGAGAGGGGTGTTTCTGTCAGCACATGTGAAACCATAGAGTTAGTCTCCAAGAAACGCAACATCGATGATACAGATGCTGAGGGCGACCAGAAACCTTTGCATGTCCAAACCAAGATGCCAGGGTAGTTCCGGTTGTTGGTCATGAGGACGATGACGTCGTCCGGGGTCGACCACATGGACACCTTGAAGATGTGGAAGAGCTTGGGAACTCGGCCAAAGAGGGCAGCCAACTCAAGGAGCGGCACGGTTGCTCCGGAGCAAGAACTGCAGAGGAAGTAAATATGGGTGTTGTCAGCCTGCATTTAGTCGACGGCGATGAAGGCGTCGGTGGAGCAGATGCACGTGATGTTGTCGAAGTCGATGGAGAAATCTGTAGAGTTGACAAAGAAGGGTTTGAAAAAGGTCCCGAGAAAGAAACTCGTGGCGCACAATGGAGTGCCAAGTTTTTAAATTTTAAGAATTTTTCATATTTTTCTGTGCCACAACGGGCATCATATATAATTAATTTATGGATGACCAGAGCGTTCAAATGCTCCTCAATGTGGGAAACGAGATGCCAAACATGATTCTATCTTGTCAAATAACTTAGATCGAAGAGCAGAAAGACAAACACAACGTCGGATTAAACTAACAAAAAAAGCATAATTAAACTCTCATAATGGTCAAGATCATGCTAGTGCTAGTATCGCAACGGCCCTTGACGTAACCAATGTAGACCTCTCTTCAATTTCTCTGCATGAGAGCAACATTATGAAGAGAAGGTGACACAGATATTCAGAGGTCCAGGGTATTTCAGTAGCGTAAATAATTTGATCTAGAAATAGATCGGCTTAGCCCATGAGGAAGTACATCATCATCGCAATGCTCAGGTAAACATGCCCACAAAGAAGAAGAGAAAATGAAGCCAGTATTCTGGACATGGCATTTTTGCACCCAGGAACATAGGCTCCTGATTTGTGAGATGCATTTTAAACACATTTCGAAGTGTTAAAAAAGCCGGCAGAAAATGACACCCGTGTATTCAGTGGCGGAGCGTGAACAAAATATAAGAGGGGGCAAATTACATACAAAATATCAGACAAGCATAAGAAAATGGAGAAAGTGGTAGAACATATGTGAGATACTACTAAATGCTCTTCGGTTCTTCTTAGCTTTGAAATCAGAAATTAAATCTTCATATGGAATATTTGAAGCAAATTGAGCAATCCAGTGGATTCATGGGCTTCTAGTTCATCCCAGCTCTCAACTGGAAAAAAGATCAGAATTCAGAAACATATACCTATCCGGGTGATGGCGTTTCCCCGGCTGGCCGGTGGCCGGGTCGCGTGCGTGCATGCATGGGCGCAGGGGGCGAGCGGAGTAGTAACCGCCAACTTGGATCGCGTCACGGCGCCAGGAGGAGGATCGAGGAGCGAGGAGAGAGATCAACGGGAGACCTAACTCGCCACAGAGATCAGCGGCCGCGATGGTGTTTGTTAGCGGTTGGTTTATGTGATTGAGCTGGGGAAAATAGAAGTGAAATTGGGCTGGCCGGCTGGGTCTGCTAATGGGTTGAATACCTAGTAAAAGTATATTGCGTTTTGGAGGGGGAGGGGGGCAGCCACTTTCGCCTCCACTATGCTCCGCCCGTGCGTGTATCTTTCTATGTGCTCACAAAATCGTTTCACGGGATACTGATATTTCTTTATGTCATGTAAAAATGATAAAATGCGGTGCTAAACAAAAGCTCTTCTTCCATTTTCAAAATAATAAAAGCTCTTGTAAGATATTTTTTTATCTTTTTAGGGGGCAGCAGCCACTTTCGCCTCCACTATGCTCCGCCCGTGCGTGTATCTTTCTATGTGCTCACAAAATTGTTTCACGAGGATACTGATATTTCTTTATGTCATGTAAAAATGATAAAATTCGGTGCTAAACAAAAGCTCTTCTTCGATTTCCAAAATTATAAAAGCTCTCGTGAGATATTTCTTTATCTTTTTTTACATAGGACACAAAATGTCGATTCTCCACGAAGCTTGGCCAGCTGCATATAGAATGTTGATTTAGGCGTGTGGAATTTTTATTTGGATTTTCTTTGACACTTAAAATTGTTCTTTCCGGTGGCAGAAGCATATATTCCTCCATTTGAAGTTTTGAATACCTACACCAACAGGCCACACCTATTTGGTACTGTAGTAGGGTACTGTCGTAGTTCATTCATTGAGACCAGTACGAGACTGCAAAAACTTAAACACGAGTCATTACAACACGTAGGTACGATAGATCCAAGCCCACGAATACACCAACACCAACACGAACACAACCAGACCATCAACAATCAAGCAACACAAAGTCCCGCGTAATCAAACACATGCACGCATGCAACACAAAGTCCTAGCTAGAAGCTCTCCATCTACGCCTTGCTGCCCTCGTTGGCCTTCTTGAACGCCGCCGCCTGGGTCGCCGCGGCGCTGTCGGAGCCGCCGGCGGCCGCCGCCACGAAGGCGCTCCTGACCTGGTCGGTGGTGTAGGGGAACCCGGAGCGGGTCATGGAGTTGAGCAGCGCCGCGGCGCCCTCCCGCAGCAGCGCGCCGGCGCCGTCGGTCCTGGTGTTGGCCAGCGCGTCCTGGATGCTCACGTTCGACGAAGTCCCGCCGGCGGCGGCTCCTCCCGCCGCGCCGAAGAAGTGGCTCATGGAGCTCGGCCAGCTCCCCAGCGCCGACCAGATCTGCATGGGGTGCGACCTCCAGTAGCTACGTACGAAAAGAAACGAGTGCAGTGTCAAGTACTGGCCCAGCATGTCAGTCACACATATTTGCGAAAAGGAAATGCATGTCAGGTGACGTGGCTTACTCGCATGTCCCGGCGCTGTTGGGGTCGACGGGGACGAACGGTGTGGGCGTCGCCGTGCCGCTGCTGTGCGACGGTGTAGATCCGCCGTAGGCTCCTCCATCGTGCGACGGAGTGGTGGGTGAGCTCCCGTAGCCACCGCTGCCAGTGGACGGCGTCGGGGAGGCGTGCCACGGCGCAGCTGGGGTGGTCCCGTAGCCTCCTCCGCCGTGCGACGGGTCGGGGATCGAGCCGGAGCTCCCGTGCGAAGGCGGCGTTCCGTACCCGCCGTGGGACGGGTCAGGAATAGAGCCGGAGCCTCCGTGCGACGGCGACGTGCCGGAGCCGCCGTGGTAAGGCGGCGACGACCCGGAGGAGCTGCCGTGAGAGGGCGTCGTGCCGGAGCCTCCATGGTAAGGCGGCGACGACGACCCAGAGGAGCCTCCGTGCGAGGGGAGCGGCACGGTGGTTCCGGGATGGCCGCCGGGCCAGGAGCGCGGGTCGAGGGCCGGCACGCAGTCCGGCTTCTTCACGTCATCTGCATGCACGTACGACCACGACATTGTCAGTACAAGCGCTACAGAGTTAGCTTCATGCATGGCTAGCTACACTACCAAGGCACAAGTTGCAGTACAAACAAGAAGAGATCTCCTCACCTTGGGTAGCCTTGTCCGTCGGGCCGCTCCTGGCCGAGACAGCAACGAAGGCCTGGGTGGCCAGCGCGGCGAGCAGGAGGCTGGCGAGGACAGCTCTCTTCGGCGCCCCCATGGCCGCTTGCTGCAGCTGCTTCTTCTTCTTCCTCCGATGCGCCGGTGTAGTGGAGTGGAGTGGAGTGGTGGAGTGAAGTGAAGTGATGGACACTGGCGAAGAGCGGGCTGTATAAATAGCGGGGCGCAGAAGCCACCAGACCAACGCGCCATGGAAATTGATGAGGTGTGAGAGAGCGCGTCGTAAATGGAGGTCGCAGGGTCGCAGAGATGACACCAGCGAGTGGTTGGCGAGGGCATTCATTGCGCGCCATCAAGCCCTTCTCTACCGATCCGAGTAGACAGGACGAAGGCCATGGACTCATGGTGGACTGCCCTTGGCCATGGCAATGTGTTCATCAGCTTCACAGTGGCAATAAATAAATCCATTTGCCTCTCCGAGCTTTTGATTCGGGTTCCAGCTAGCGGTCGATCCTGGGAAGGAGATGTGTATCCATGGCTTCAATTCTTGTGCAGTGGTTGGTGGATGATCCTGGCCCTGCCGTTGACCAAGGCGCGCCATCAGCTCGGCCTTTGGCCATGCAAACTTTCCTTGGGCAAAACTTTGGCAACCACAGGGCCCGTCAGGCCAGGCTGTAGCAGTAAAACTGTGTGAGCACCGCACTCCGTGGTCATTCCGTCTTTCGTAAGTGTAGTCACTCTTGTTAATAGTAAGATTTTCTTAAGTCTAAGTCACCTCAGAAAAGTGCAACCGGAGTTCAAAGAAAAGTGCGACTTCATTCAGTTGCACATTTTTGGTAGAAAAGTGCAATTGCACTTTTTTAACAGAAAAGTGCAACCCAAGTACTTTTTTGTAAGTGACTTAGACTTAAGAAATTCTCAGTTGACTAAGACATAGCAAAACCGTAATAGTAATCAACCCCTTCAATATCTCATGCAATGCAAGTGATGAAGCATTACAATAGAGATCTTGCCCGGTGGCCTTGCGGCCCCTCGGCCAAATCGCACGGTCACTCGTGCTTGGACCACCTTCTTCGAGATCGATGATGGATGATTCATTGCCACGCATCTTCGATCCTTCTAGACCCTTTTTGTATGATGCATAGCTTGTTACCCACTTGGTACACTCTTTTATCATTTTGCAAAAATGGGTCAACGTGGATGGCTTGTTCTCCTTGAGCTCCTTGAAGCAGTGCAAAGCTTGGAGCACCTACACATATAGATGAGAATCCATTAGATATAGTCACAAATACAAGGGTACATTGGCATATTGAAAATTGACGAGGGTTTACCATGTCTACAACACCGGCGCGGCTAACTGGTCGCGCTAGCACATGCTTGTATGCGCCGCTAAATTTATTGCACTTTGGTTGGATGTTTTGAAGAGTGGTGTCATTCTGACCAGTCTCAAAATTGTAGGGATTGAATTTTCCTACACTCATGAAAGTACCTGCCAACACTCCGCCAATATGCACCTCCTTTTTGCTCAGCACGGCAAACAGGATCTTGTCCAATCATCATCCAAGCCTCACAAAGCATCTTGTCCTTCCTGATTGCGTATCCTCTGGTCCTTTGGCCTTTTTTTTGTGTTGCGATGTCTGTTGGGTCGCATCATCCATAGGGTCGACATCAATCCCAAACAAATGGCTCCCATCAATAGAGAGCTCATCTTGTTGAGTCTCTTTCTCGGTCCCTAGTTCATCATCCATAGGACCACCCACATTGATCATATGGTTAATGATGGAATAGTCTTTGTCCTCATAGTATGCATACACATAATTGCAAATTAGGAAAACAACTTTTTTGACATGGCAATGGTCAAATAAAAGAGATGTTGGAAGCATACCTTGTTGGCCATCATCGGTTCTGCCATTCCGTTAAACATGTTGCGGGGCACGAGCATGTTGGCGGTGGGGATCGCCCCTGACCTCCTCTTGCCTACCTCCTACACTGAGTCAATGGTCGCAAGAGTGCGATTGAGCTCGAGGACAGACATTTCCGCACCGCCCCACATGGACGAGATCTCCGGCCATGTGGAACGGGAGCTGCCAAGCCGGGACAACGCGAGGACATGCTGGAAAACACATAGCGCATCCGTCGATATAGCTGGCGGCCGAGGTCAAAGAGGCGGCCGTGTGATCTTGGACGAGACCGCACTTGTCAAAGACTTGTTAGCTACACTGCTAGTCTAGTCCATGGAGATGGTGATAACAGGCTGGCGGCATCTTGGGCGGCGATGTCGTTGATGTTGCGTTGGACTTGGCCTGAAGGGCCAGGATAAGCTCGTACTCTTACTCTTGTGCGGTGCTAGCTTTGGCTTCGACCACCCATGCCTTGACGCTAAGTAGCCTACCAGGCTGCTCTGTAATTTCTTTCCTTGGCTTGACGAGGGCCTTGGCCTTGGGGGTGGCGGAATCCTCCATTGCTAGCTAGGGTTTGGGTAGCTACACCAGCAGATCTCGTATGGAAGTAAAGAAAGAGGGAGTATGAATGTGTCGCTGGCGGTAAGGTCTGGGGAGGACAAGAGGAAGACCCACGCGGATGTGGGCGCGCTACCGCCGTGACTTAATTTCCAACCCAAATTTGGGCTATAAGTAGGGCATCGTGTACTAGTCCGTGGCGTTTTACTCATTTAGGTCTCACTGCTAGGCCGTGACCCTATATGTGTGATCTCGTTCGGACCATTTGCTTTAGCTCGCTGGAGATTTCCTTAGGGTATATCCAATGCAGCCACTCGAATCGGACACAAAATGTGTCTGATTTGTCCCTTTTGAGTGGCCGCGCAGATAAGCTTCCGGCCCATGCATGTCCTCCCTTGGCTAGAAGGTGCCCCTAATGTGGCAACACCTTTTGTCCACTCTGACATATTTTCTAGGCCATTTTGGCTATTTGGAAATTTGGCCATACAACTAGCAATTATTTGACAAATCAAGTAGTGGGGGAGATTAAGTAATTATACAAATTCTTCATACAACTTAAACATCATAGTTCAAAAGCAAAAAAGTTAAACATAGTTTGTGAATAATGACACAAGCAACAAGATAAAAAAATCAGGTGATCAACTCGATCATGATGGACCTTGGATCATCTTTTGCCTCTTCTCGAACAAAGCCCTTCTCCCCAAGTTCATGTGTGTCAAGTCGGCCGACATGATCATGTTTTCCCTGGAGAGTATCTTGAGCTCAAGTTGTCGTTGCTTGAGCGCAACTACCTTGGACATTGCCAATGCATTGAGCTCTACTTCCTTTTCCATGAGCTCTACCTCCTTGGTTCTTGACCAAGCATTGGCCTCATCACTCTCAAGATTTCTTTTTTGTACATCATAGTAGTTCTTCATTAGCTCCTCCTTGTCTTGGGCGTTTATCTCTTCCCTCTTCTCATTTGACACCTCCTTCTTGGCATACAACCCCTTCAATGTCTCTTGCAATTGAAGTGTTGAAGCATCACACTTCATGTCTTGTTCGGTTGCGTTGTGCCCTCTTCGCTGACCCGCATGGATGCCCGTGTTTGAGTTCGTTGGGTCACCATCAAGATAAATCGACGTTGATTCCTTTGCATGCTTGCTTTTAAGCAATGTGTTCTTGCACCCCTCATTGGCCTCATAGCCTCATTTAAACTTGGGACATTCTTTGAGGTCCTTCCAACAATGCATCAATGTAAAAGATTTACCGGTATGTGTACAACCTTGAGATAATCCAAAAATTGTCACGCCTTCAAATGTACGTGAGAACCAATAAGATGGAATTACATGTGTGCATAGAAACATAAATTAATTTGTCAGCAAGGGGAGAAAATACCATGTCCTTGATGCCAACTCCACCCACGAGCTGTTCGAGCACGTGGTTGTATGCTGGAGGACCCGTCCTGAGGAGAGTTCGAGAAGTGGGGCGATATCGTGGTTTAGTGGAGGACGACGGGTGCAAACCCGCACGTCGGTGTCGCCGAGGTGATGTAGGCAACCTTAAAAGAAGCGGTCGGGTAGCGGACGACCCTGAGCTCGCATAAGAACAATAGTTGAGAACTTGTTCAAGTTGTCAGTACAAGCCAATTAGTCTCAAAACCACTCATAGACACAATAGTGTTCATATTAAATAAAAATAGTGAACTCCGCCATTGTTATTTCATGCGATTTCAAAAAGAAAAAATCCGTTGAGTGGAACTTCCTGAAAATATTTTTTGGTTTCTGGAACATCTATAACAGACACTTAGGGGCTTAGGGCAATCACTACTCTAGATTTTGTTTATGTGGTGCGAAAAAACAATTATATGTGTTTTCAAATACTCTAGGATTAAATATGATATGAACTTTTAATTCATTTACATGTATATATGTTTGTTTCTTTTTATAAGTAGTCTACGAATCAAAGGCTTAAAAAACATTTTAAGTGCATGATCCGATCGATAAATCATCGATCTGAGTATGGAAATCAGCTGAAGCATTATCGATGGTCGTTATCTTAAGTTGGAGTTCGGAGGAAACACATGTTAGAGTTTAGGCTAGCCATAGTACTAGTATCATAGCTAGTATCATACACATTGGTCCCACAAAAATGTTGATGTGGCAGCTAATTAAGGAGGAGAGAGGAGATTAGAATAACATAGGCGCATGTCACGAGAAAAGTTAATGCCAAACAAATCTTGTGCACACATTTGCATTGAGATTCTAAAAAGTAATAAATATAGCATAACTATGATACTACTTCATGATACTAACCACTATAGAGATAGTAACATAGACAAGTATCATATGCATGATACTACAACATGATACTTGCCACTATGATCAGCCTTAGAGCATCTCTAACAGAGCCCGTAAAAGGCTCAAAATCGAAAAATAACCGCCGTTTTACGGGTTCGGGGCAAAAAACGGCGCCGATCAGTGACCGTAAACGGCCCAAAACCGAAAATATTTTTTCGGTCTGCATTCGGTTCGCTCCGTCGGCCTGTATTTGTAGGGGCCGACGGAGCGAACCGAACGCAGCCCGAACACAATCCCTAATTTGCGTGCGAGGGAACCTTCAGCTCGTCCCAACCGCCGCCGCCCCCGCCGATCTGTGCGCCCTCGCTTCCTCTGCGCCGCCACCGTCCGATTTTCCCCCGATGAGTCTCGAATCGACCCCGCCGGCCGCTGTTGCTACCCCGCCGGCCGCCATTGCTACCGCGCCGGCGTTGGCACCCTCTCCCGTGGTCGCCGGAGCTTCCGCCGCTCCACCAACAATCACGGCCACCGCTCCTACCCCTGTGACCCCCGCGGTCTCATCGACGACTGCGGCGAAGAGGCGGCGCACGGGAACGCATCTGCTCCCGCAAGCCGGTGCCGCGGCGGTCCCCGGGGGTGGGTCGGCGGTGAAGCCGAAGGCCGTCCGTGCGAGACTGATGACCCACAAGTATAGGGGATCGCAACAGTCTTCGCGGGAAGTAAAACCCAATTTATTGATTCGACACAAGGGGAGACAAAGAATACTTGAAAGCCTTAACAGCGGAGTTGTCAATTCAGCCGCACTCTGGAAACGGACTTGCTCGCAAGAGTTTATCGATAGTAACAGTTTTATAGCAGTGGCGGTAGTGAAATAACAGCAGCAGTGTAACAAAGACAGCAGTAGTGATTATAATAAACAGCAGGATTAAAATACTGTAGGCACAGGGATGGATGAACGGGCGTTGCATGGATGAGAGAAACTCATGTAACAATCAAGGCAGGGCATTTGCAGATAGTAATAAAACGGTATCCAAGTACTAAACAATCCATAGGCATACGTTCCATATATAGTCGTACGTGCTCGCAATGAGAAACTTGCACAACATCTTTTGTCCTACCAGCCGGTGGCAGCCGGGCCTCTAGGGAATCTACTGGAAATTAAGGTACTCCTTTTAATAGAGCACCGGAGCAAAGCATTAACACTCCGTGAACACATGTGATCCTCATATCACCGCCTTCCCCTCCGGCTGTCCCAATTTCTGTCACTTTGGGGCCTCGGGTTTCGGACAGCAATATGTGTATACAACTTGCGTGTAAGATCATAAAACAATGAATATCATCATGAAACAATAACATGTTCAGATCTGAGATCATGGCACTCGGGCCCTAGTGACAAGCATTAAGCATAACAAGTTGCAACAATATCATAAAAGTACTAATTACGGATACTAGGAACTATGCCCTAACAATCTTATGCTATTACATGACCAATCTCATCCAATCCCTACCATCCCCTTCAGCCTACAGCGGGGGAATTACTCACACATGGATGGGGGAAACATGGCTGGTCGATGGAGAGGCGTCGGTGGTGATGATGGTGATGATCTCCTCCAATTCCCCGTCCCGGCGGAGTGCCAGAACGGAGTTTCTGGTCCCGAGACGGAGTTTCGCGACGGTGGCGGCGTACTGGATGGTTTCTGGCGACTTCGACTTCTTGTCTCGCGTTTTTAGATCGAAACCCTTAAGTAGTCCAGAGGAGGGCGTCAGAGGATGGCCGAGGGGGCCATACAGTAGGGCGGCGCGCCCCCCTCTAGGCCGCGCCGGCCTAGTGTGTGGGGGCCCTGGGCCTCCCCCAGGCCTGCCCTTCTAGCTCCGTGATTCTTCTGGAAAAATAAGCCCTTCGACATAAATTCCGAGGATTTTCCTGAAAGTTGAATTTCTGCACAAAAACGAGACACCAGGGCAATTCTGCTGAAAACAGCGTTAGTCCGTGTTAGTTGTATCCAAAATACACAAATTAGAGGCAAAACAATAGCAAAAGTGTTCGGGAAAGTAGATACGTTTTGGACGTATCAACTCCCCCAAGCTTAGCTTATTGCTTGTCCTCAAGCAATTCAGTTAACAACTGAGTGCGATAAAAGAACTTTCACGAACACATTTGCTCATATGATGTAAATATTCTCATGATATGGCAAGTACTTAAGCAATTCATAATAAGATACATGCAAATAAAACCATCTAATAGCTATGTCAATCATGGAAAAGGTACCAACAAATTAATAATAAGCATCATGAATCATGTCTATCAGCAGGATTGCAATGTTCATAAAAGGATATGATAAAGTGGTATCTCGCTTGTCCGTATTTGTACAGCAAAACTTAAATGCTCGGGCACCTTTGAAGTTCATGGAAAGATTGGAAGTAGAGATTATCAAAGATAAAAGCATCAAAGTTATACCACAGTTAATCACATTTTGGGACAAGCATATTATACTAAGAATGATAGTTGTGCTCTCAAGAAGGTGCTCAAAGAAAGGATGGAGACTCAATGTAAAAATAAAAGATTGACCCTTCGCAGAGGGAAGCAGGGATTAACATGTGCTAGAGCTTTTCATTTGTAAAACAGGAGTAAAATTATTTTGAGAGGTGTTTGTTGTTGTCAACGAATGATAGTGGGTACTCTAACTACCTCGTCAACCAGACTTTCAAGAGCGGCTCCCATGAAGGACGTTATCTCTACCAGCAAGGTAAATCATCCCTCTTCTCTTTTGTTTACACATATTTTTTAGTTTCATTATGGAGGACACTCCCCCCCAACCTTTGCTTACTCAATCCATGGCTAACTGAATCCTCGGGTGCCTTCCAACATTCACATACCATGGAGGAGTGTCTATTTGCAAATTAAGTTGCTTACTGATAAATCAGGGCAAAACATGTGAAGAGAATTATTGATGAAAGTTAATTAATTGGGGCTGGGAACCCCGTTGCCAGCTCTTTTTGCAAAATTACTGGATAAGCGGATGTGCCACTAGTCCATTGGTGAAAGTCTGTCAGGAGTAAATGACAAGGTTGAAAGATAAACACCACATATTTCCTCATGAGCTATAAAACATCGACACAAATTGAGAAGCATTTTGAAGGTTTAAAGGTAGCACATGAGAATTTACTTGGAATGGTTTGAAATGCCATGCATATGTATTTATGGTGGACACTCTGGAATAACTTGTTTTTCAGGGGTTTGGAAGCACGAGCAGCGTTCCCGCTCAGTACAAGTGAAGGCTAGCAATAGGCTGGGAAGCGACAATCAAGAGAGCAATAACTGTCATAATCATGCTTGCGACAAAATAAATTAATGGAGGCATAAAAGTGATACAAGAACTCTGAGGTAAAGTAAATCATCGAGGCTTAATTGACTTTTGTTCAGTCATATGCATGAGCATGTGCCAAGTTGATTCAAGTGAATTATTCAGAGGAGGATACCACAATGTCATACCTATTTATGAATAAAACAATGCAAGCAAATATTTATGACATGCTACTTATATTAATAAATTGGAGCTAAGCATGAGAGATCATGAACTACTAGACTTTCTTAAATGACATATACCTCACATGAACCAACTAAGCATGCTCACATGGATGAGTATATGTACAAAAATGAAAACAAATAGAGTTCATACCAGCCTCTCACCACAGTCGAATTGTCGTAGATCGTCATTATTGCCTTTCACTTGTGTAGCTTGAATAATATGGAATGAAAACCAAGCTCCCGCCACCGGAGACCACTGAACTCCATAATGAACTTTACAAAACCAAAGAAGAACAGCAAATATTTTTGGTGTTTTCAGATTGGAAACAAGAACAAAAGGAAACAAGCAAACAAAGCAAAATCTTTTTGGATTTTCTCATAGCAAACCAACGATAGCAAACAAAGCAAAATAAAAGCAAGAAACCAAAATAAACAAATGGTAAAGAGAAACAACAGAAATATTTTTGGTCTTTTTGTGTTTTAGGAAAGAAACAAAGCAAAAACAAGAGAATGAAAACTAAAAGAGTCACATAAACACAAAGCAGCAGAAATTCGTCAAACTTGACAGCAGTACATTAATCGATTTTTAAGAAATTCTTCCGCTGCTCAGCTCGAAAAGTGTTCAACTGATGAAAGTTAGATAACAACCTGGGGAACATGCACAAAAATTGGCTTCGCAAAATAACGTTCTGGCTGTTTTTGAGAATTTTTTGGTATCAGCCCAGAATCTGTTTTCAATCAGCACTTCCCCAAATATCATCTCCCTCTTATTAGAAAACCACTTCAAGAAGCTAAACAAGTATATACAATTATCCAGCAACCATAATATGCAAAGAATGAGTGATGCCGGTATACCTCCCCCCAAGCTTAGGCTTTTGGCCTAAGTGGAGATCGACCCCAGCGAGGGTTAGGATTCCACGCCGGTGGATCATACATGGCGTAGTCATAATAAGGTCCCGGTGCAGAAGAAAAGGGTGAAGGCTCCTTGATGTCTACGGGTGCTTCTATTCTTGTAGACAGTGTTGGGCCTCCAAGAGCAGAGGTTTGTAGAACAGCAGCAAGTTTCCCTTAAGTGGATCACCCAAGGTTTATCGAACTCAGGGAGGAAGAGGTCAAAGATATCCCTCTCATGCAACCACTGCAACCACAAAGCAAGAAGTCTCTTGTGTCCCCAACACACCTAATAGGTGCACTAGTTCGGCGAAGAGATAGTGAAATACGAGGTGGTATAAATAAGTATGAGCAGTGGCAACGGCACCGAGAAAAGTGCTTTGCCCGGGACGATAAACAAGCAGTAGTAACGCGGCAGTAGTAACGCGATAAAACAGGTAAACAAGCAGCGATAGCGATATTTAGGAACAAGGCCTAGGGATTAGACTTTCACTAGTGGACACTCTCAACTTTGATCACATAACGAGAATAGATAAATGCATACTCTACACCCTCTTGTTGGATGATGAACACCACTAATTGCGTAGGATTACACGAACCCTCAATGCCGGAGTTAACAAGCTCCACAATATTCAATGTTCATATTTAAATAACCTTAGAGTGCATGACAGATCAACACAACTAAACCAAGTACTAACATAGCATGCACACTGTCACCTTCACACTATGTAGGAGGAATAGATCACATCAATACCATCATAGCAATAGTTAACTTCATAATCTACAAGAGATCATAATCATAGCCTACGCCAAGTACTAACACGGATGCACACACTTGTCACCATTACACCGTGCGGGAGGAATAAAACTACTTTAATAACATCACTAGAGTAGCACATAGATAAATTGTGATACAAAACACATTGCAATCATAAAGAGATATAAATAAGCACTTCACTATGCCATTCATAAAAGTGAATAAGTATTACTGTGAAATATAGCCTAAGAGACCCACACGGTGCACACACTGTCACCTTTACACACGTGGGACAAGGAGTCTCCGGAGATCACATAAGTAAAACCCACTTGACTAGCATAATGACATCTAGATTACAAGCATCATCATATGAATCTCAATCATGTAAGGCAGCTCATGAGATTATTGTATTGAAGTACATAGGAGAGAGATTAACCACATAGCTACCGGTACAGCCCCGAGCCTCGATGGAGAACTACTCCCTCCTCATGGGAGACAGCAGCGTTGATGAAGATGGCGGTGGTGTCGATGGAGGAGCCTTCCGGGGGCACTTCCCCGTCCCGGCGGCGTGCCGGAACAGGGACTCCTGTCCCCCAGATCTTGGCTTCGCGATGGCGGCGGCTCTGGAAGGTTTCTCGTACCGTGGCTTTTTCGTATCGAGGTTTTAGGTCGAGGGGCTTATTATTGGCGAAGAGGCGGCGTCAGAAGGTCAACGAGGCGACGACACGCTAGGGGGGCGCGGGCCACCCCCAGGCCGCGCCGGCCTACCATCTGGTGGGCTCGTGGCCCCCCTCTGGCCTCTCTCGGGTGTTCTGGATGCTTCCGGGGATTCTAAGATGCTGGGCGTTGATTTCATCCGATTCCGAGAATATTTCCTTACTAGGATTTCTGAAACCAAAAACAGCAGAAAACAACAACTGGCCCTTCGGCATCTCGTCAATAGGTTAGTTCCGGAAAACGCATAATAATGACATAAAGTATGCATAAAACATGTAGATATCATCAATAATGTGGCATGGAACATAAGAAATTATCGATACGTCGGAGACGTATCAGCATCCCCAAGCTTAGTTCTCGCTCGTCCCGAGCAGGTAAACGATAACAAAGATAATTTACTGGAGTGACATGCCATCATAACCTTGATCATACTATTGTAAACATATGTAATGAATGCAGCGATCAAAAAAATGGTAATGACATGAGTAAACAACTGAATCATAAAGCAAAGACTTTTCATGAATAGTACTTTCAAGACAAGCATCAATAAGTCTTGCATAAGAGTTAACTCATAAAGCAATAAATTCATAGTAAAGGTATTGAAGCAACACAAAGGAAGATTAAGTTTCAGCGGTTGCTTTCAACTTATAACATGTATATCTCATGGATATTGTCAATGTAAAGTAATATAACAAGTGCAATATGCAAGTATGTAGGAATCAATGCACAGTTCACACAAGTGTTTGCTTCTTGAGGTGGAGAGAAATAGGTGAACTAACTCAACAATAAAAGTAAAAGAAGGGCCCTTCGCAGAGGGAAGCATTGATTGCTATATTTGTGCTAGAGCTTTGGTTTTTGAAAAAATAAAGAGAGCATAAAAGTAAAGTTTTGAGAGGTGTTTGTTGTTGTCAACGAATGGTAGTGGGCACTCTAACCCCCTTGCTAGACAAACCTTCAAAGAGCGGCTCCCATGAATTATTTTTATTTTTGGGTGGCACTCCTTCCAACCTTTCTTTCACAAACCATGGCTAATCGAATCCTCGGGTGCCTGCCAACAATCTCATACCATGAAGGAGTGCCTTTTTATTTTAGTTTTATTATGATGACACTCCTCCCCACCTTTGCTTTCTCAAGCCATGGCTAACCGAATCCTTCGGGTGCCGTCCAACAATCACATACCATGGAGGAGTGTCTATTTAGGTTAATTAATTTGGGACTGGGAATCCCATTGCCGGCTCTTTTTGCAAAATTATTGGATAAGCGGATGAAGCCACTAGTCCATTGGTGAAAGTTGCCCAACAAGAATGAAAGATAAACACCACATACTTCCTCATGAGCTATAAAACATTGACACAAATCAGAGGTGATAAATTTTGAATTATTTAAAGGTAGCACTCAAGCAATTTACTTTGGAATGGCGGAGAAATACCATGTAGTAGGTAGGTATGGTGGACACAAATGGCATAGTGGTTGGCTCAAGGATTTTGGATGCATGAGAAGTATTCCCTCTCGATACAAGGTTTAGGCTAGCAAGGTTATTTGAAACAAACACAAGGATGAACCGGTGCAGCAAAACTCACATAAAAGACATATTGTAAACATTATAAGACTCTACACCGTCTTCCTTGTTGTTCAAACTCTTTACTAGAAATTATCTAGACCTTAGAGAGACCACTTATGCAAACCAAATTTTAGCAAGCTCTATGTATTTCTTCATTAATGGGTGCAAAGTATATGATGCAAGAGCTTAAACATGAGCACAAAAATTGCCAAGTATCACATTATTCAAGACATTCTACCAATTACTACATGTAGCATTTTCCGTTTCCAACCATATAACAATTAACGAAGCAGTTTCAACCTTCGCCATGAAAAATAAAAGCTAAGAACACATGTGTTCATATGAACCAGCGGAGCGTGTCTCTCTCCCACACAAGCATTTATTCAAACAAAAACAAAAACAAAAGCACACTGACGCTCCAAGTAAAGTACATAAGATGTGGCCGAATAAAAATATAGTTTCAAGAGAAGAAACCTGATAATTTGTCGATGAAGAAGGGGATGCCTTGGGCATCCCCAAGCTTAGATGCTTGAGTCTTCTTGAAATATGCAGGGGTAAACCACCGGGGCATCCCCAATCTTAGAGCTTTCACTCTTCTTGATCATAGTATATCATCCTCCTCTCTTGACCCTTGAAAACTTCCTCCACACCAAACTCAAAGCAAACTCATTAGAGGGTTAGTGCATAATCAAAAATTCACATGTTCAGAGGTGACACAATCATTTTTAACACTTCTGGACATTGCTCAAAGCTACTGGAAGGTAATGGAACAAAGAAATCCATCCAACACAGCAAAAGAGGCAATGCGAAATAAAAGGCAGAATCTGTCAAAACAGAACAGTCCAGTAAAGACGAATTTTATTGAGGCACCAGACTTGCTCAAATGAAAATTCTCAAATTGAATGAAAGTTGCGTACATATCTGAGGATCACTCACGTAAATTGGCATAATTTTACTGAGTTGCCTACAGAGAATTAGGCCCAGATTCGTGACGAGCAAGAAATCTGTTTCTACGCGAGTAATCCAAATCTAGTATGAACCTTACTATCAAAGACTTTACTTGGCACAACTAGGCACAAAACTAAGATAAGGAGAGGTTGCTACAGTAGTAAAAACTTCCAAGACTCAAATATAAAACAAAGTTACTGTAGCAAAATAAACACATGGGTTATCTCCCAAGAAGTTCTTTCTTTATAGCCATTAAGATGGGCTCAGCAATTTTAATGATGCACTCGCAAGAAATAATATTTGAAGCAAAAGAGAGCATCAAGAGGCAAATTAAAACACATTTAAGTCTAACATGCTTCCTATGAAAAGGAATATTGTAAATAAACAAGTTATGTAGGCATAATGCAATAAGCATAGGAAAACTAGACAAGCTCAATTTCAAAATTTTAAGCATATAGAGAGGTATTTTAGTAACATGAAAATTTCTACAACCATATTTTCCTCTCTCATAATAATGTCCAGTAGCATCATGAGCAAACTCAACAATATAACTATCACATAAAGCATTCTTATCATGAGTCTCATGCATAAAATTATTATTACTCCCAACATAAGCATAGTCATTCTTATTAATTGTAGCGGGAGCAAATTCAACAAAGTAGCTATCATTATTATTCTCATCATCAAATATAGGAGGCATATTGTAATCATAATCAAATTTATCCTCCATAACAGGCGGTACTAAAAGACTACTATCATTATAATCATCATAAATAGGAGGCAAAGTATCATCAAAGAAAATTTTCTCCTCAATGCTTGGGGGACTAAAAAGATCATGAAAACCAGCTTCCCCAAGCTTAGAACTTTCTATATCATTATCAACAATGGTGTTCAAAGCGTTCATACTAATATGTTCCATAGGTTTTTTAATTATCGCATCAAACCATCCATGTCTTAAATCAGGAAATAGAATAAGAAGCTCATTGTTGTCCATTATGCCAAACTATGTAAACAAGAAACAAAAAGATGCAATTGCAGGATCTAAAGGAAATAGATTCGAGCACACACACAACGGCGCCAGAAAAGTACTTTACCTGGGACCGGAGTATGAATGCCTTTTACCTTTCCTCCCCGGCAACGGCGCCAGAAAATAGCTTGATGTCTACGGGTGCTTCTATTCTTGTAGACAGTGTTGGGCCTCCAAGAGCAGAGGTTTGTAGAACAGCGAGCAAGTTTCCCTTAAGTGGATCACCCAAGGTTTATTGAACTCGGGGAGGAAGAGGTCAAAGATATCCCTCTCATGCAACCACTGCAACCACAAAGCAAGAAGTCTCTTGTGTCCCCAACACACCTAATAGGTGCACTAGTTCGGCGAAGAGATAGTGAAATACAGGTGGTATAAATAAGTATGAGCAGTGGCAACGGCACCGGAAAAGTGCTTTGCCCGGGACAGTAAAAAGCGAGTAGTAACGCAGCGAGTAGTAACGCAGCAGTAGTAACGCGAGTAAAACGGTAAACAAGCAGCGATAGCGATATTTAGGAACAAGGCCTAGGGATTAGACTTTCACTAGTGGACACTCTCAACTTTGATCACATAACGGAATAGATAAATGCATACTCTACACCCTCTTGTTGGATGATGAACACCACTAATTGCGTAGGATTACACGAACCCTCAATGCCGGAGTTAACAAGCTCCACAATATTCAATGTTCATATTTAAATAACCTTAGAGTGCATGACAGATCAACACAACTAAACCAAGTACTAACATAGCATGCACACTCTGTCACCTTCACACTATGTAGGAGGAATAGATCACATCAATACCATCATAGCAATAGTTAACTTCATAATCTACAAGAGATCATAATCATAGCCTACGCCAAGTACTAACACGGATGCACACACTGTCACCATTACACCGTGCAGGAGGAATAAAACTACTTTAATAACATCACTAGAGTAGCACATAGATAAATTGTGATACAAAACACATTGTAATCATAAAGAGATATAAATAAGCACTTCACTATGCCATTCATAAAAGTGAATAAGTATTCTGTGAAATATAGCCTAAGAGACCCACACGGTGCACACACTGTCACCTTTACATACGTGGGACAAGGAGTCTCCGGAGATCACATAAGTAAAACCCACTTGACTAGCATAATGACATCTAGATTACAAGCATCATCATATGAATCTCAATCATGTAAGGCAGCTCATGAGATTATTGTATTGAAGTACATAGGAGAGAGATTAACCACATAGCTACCGGTACGGCCCCGAGCCTCGATGGAGAACTACTCCCTCCTCATGGGAGACAGCAGCGTTGATGAAGATGGCGGTGGTGTCGATGGAGAAGCCTTCCGGGGCACTTCCCCGTCCGGCGGCGTGCCGGAACGAGAGACTCCTGTCCCCCAGATCTTGGCTTCGCGATGGCGGCGGCTCTGGAAGGTTTCTCGTACCGTGGCTTTTTCGTATCGAGGTTTTAGGTCGAGGGGCTTCTTATAGGCGAAGAGGCGGCGTCAGAAGGTCAACGAGGCGACGACACGCTATGGGGGCGCGGGCCACCCCCAGGCCGCGCCGGCCTACCATCTGGTGGGCCTGTGGCCCCCCTCTAGCCTCTCTCGGGTGTTCTGGATGCTTCCGGGGATTCTAAGATGCTGGGCGTTGATTTCATCCGATTCCGAGAATATTTCCTTACTAGGATTTCTGAAACCAAAAACAGCAGAAAACAGCAACTGGCCCTTCGGCATCTCGTCAATAGGTTAGTTCGGAAAACGCATAATAATGACATAAAGTATGCATAAAACATGTAGATATCATCAATAATGTGGCATGGAACATAAGAAATTATCGATACGTCGGAGACGTATCAACATCCCCAAGCTTAGTTCTCGCTCGTCCCGAGCGAGTAAACGATAACAAAGATAATTTACTGGAGTGACATGCCATCATAACCTTGATCATACTATTGTAAACATATGTAATGAATGCAGCGATCAAAACAATGGTAATGACATGAGTAAACAACTGAATCATAAAGCAAAGACTTTTCATGAATAGTACTTTCAAGACAAGCATCAATAAGTCTTGCATAAGAGTTAACTCATAAAGCAATAAATTCATAGTAAAGGTATTGAAGCAACACAAAGGAAGATTAAGTTTCAGCGGTTGCTTTCAACTTATAACATGTATATCTCATGGATATTGTCAATGTAAAGTAATATAACAAGTGCAATATGCAAGTATGTAGGAATCAATGCACAGTTCACACAAGTGTTTGCTTCTTGAGGTGGAGAGAAATAGGTGAACTAACTCAACAATAAAAGTAAAAGAAGGGCCCTTCGCAGAGGGAAGCATTGATTGCTATATTTGTGCTAGAGCTTTGGTTTTTGAAAAAATAAAGAGAGCATAAAAGTAAAGTTTTGAGAGGTGTTTGTTGTTGTCAACGAATGGTAGTGGGCACTCTAACCCCCTTGCCAGACAAACCTTCAAAGAGCGGCTCCCATGAATTATTTTTATTTTTGGGTGGCACTCCTTCCAACCTTTCTTTCACAAACCATGGCTAACCGAATCCTCGGGTGCACTGCCAACAATCTCATACCATGAAGGAGTGCCTTTTTATTTTAGTTTTATTATGATGACACTCCTCCCCACCTTTGCTTTCTCAAGCCATGGCTAACCGAATCCTTCGGGTGCCGTCCAACAATCACATACCATGGAGGAGTGTCTATTTAGGTTAATTAATTTGGGACTCGGGAATCCCATTGCCGACTCTTTTTGCAAAATTATTGGATAAGCGGATGAAGCCACTAGTCCATTGGTGAAAGTTGCCCAACAAGAATGAAAGATAAACACCACATACTTCCTCATGAGCTATAAAACATTGACACAAATCAGAGGTGATAAATTTTGAATTATTTAAAGGTAGCACTCAAGCAATTTACTTTGGAATGGCGGAGAAATACCATGTAGTAGGTAGGTATGGTGGACACAAATGGCATAGTGGTTGGCTCAAGGATTTTGGATGCATGAGAAGTATTCCCTCTCGATACAAGGTTTAGGCTAGCAAGGTTATTTGAAACAAACACAAGGATGAACCGGTGCAGCAAAAATCACATAAAAGACATATTGTAAACATTATAAGACTCTACACCGTCTTCCTTGTTGTTCAAACTCTTTACTAGAAATTATCTAGACCTTAGAGAGACCAATTATGCAAACCAAATTTTAGCAAGCTCTATGTATTTCTTCATTAATGGGTGCAAATTATATGATGCAAGAGCTTAAACATGAGCACAACAATTGCCAAGTATCACATTATTCAAGACATTCTACCAATTACTACATGTAGCATTTTCCGTTTCCAACCATATAACAATTAACGAAGCAGTTTCAACCTTCGCCATGAAAAATAAAAGCTAAGAACACATGTGTTCATATGAACCAGCGGAGCGGGTCTCTCTCCCACACAAGCATTTATTCAAACAAAAACAAAAACAAAAGCACACAGACGCTCCAAGTAAAGTACATAAGATGTGGCCGAATAAAAATATAGTTTCAAGAGAAGGAACCTGATAATTTTTCGATGAAGAAGGGGATGCCTTGGGCATACCCAAGCTTAGATGCTTGAGTCTTCTTGAAATATGCAGGGGTGAACCACCGGGGCATCCCCAAGCTTAGAGCTTTCACTCTTCTTGATCATAGTATATCATCCTCCTCTCTTGACCCTTGAAAACTTCCTCCACACCAAACTCAAAGCAAACTCATTAGAGGGTTAGTGCATAATCAAAAATTTACATGTTCAGAGGTGACACAATCATTCTTAACACTTATGGACATTGCTCAAAGCTACTGGAAGGTAATGGAACAAACAAATCCATCCAACACAGCAAAAGAGGCAATGCGAAATAAAAGGCAGAATCTGTCAAAACAGAACAGTCCGTAAAGACGAATTTTATTGAGGCACCAGACTTGCTCAAATGAAAATGCTCAAATTGAATGAAAGTTGCGTACATATCTGAGGATCACTCACGTAAATTGGCATAATTTTCTGAGTTGCCTACAGAGAATTAGGCCCAGATTCAGTGACGGCAAGAAATCTGTTTCTGCGCGATAATCCAAATCTAGTATGAACCTTACTATCAAAGACTTTACTTGGCACAACTAGGCACAAAACTAAGATAAGGAGAGGTTGCTACAGTAGTAACAACTTCCAAGACTCAAATATAAAACAAAGTTACTGTAGCAAAATAAACACATGGGTTATCTCCCAAGAAGTTCTTTCTTTATAGCCATTAAGATGGGCTCAGCAATTTTAATGATGCACTCGCAAGAAATAATATTTGAAGCAAAAGAGAGCATCAAGAGGAAAATTAAAAACACATTTAAGTCTAACATGCTTCCTATGAAAAGGAATATTGTAAATAAACAAGTTATGTAGGCATAATGCAATAAGCATAGGAAAACTAGACAAGCTCAATTTCAAAATTTTAAGCATATAGAGAGGTATTCAAGATATACTCCACCAAACAAAATTCTACTTGGATAATCGGAGGAGTCACATACCGGAGAGCAAATGTGCCATATTTCAGACAGAAATCTGGGCTGAGCAAAGAGATCGAGAAATCTTGAGCTCTTGAGCAGAAACGCGAGTGAGAGAAAGCTGGTGCGAGTTTTTTCGGGAGAGAGAATGAGATGGGAGAAAGAGATGAAGGGGTGGGGCAAGGAGGGCCCCACACAACAGGGTGGCGCGCCCCCCTTGCTGGCCGCGCCGGCCTGTGGGGTGCCCCACTGGTCATCCCCAGGTGCTCCCAGGTGCTTCTTCAAAAAATAAGACCAACGGTATAATTTTTGTGAATTTTTGAAAACTTTGAAAAATGCACATTTCTGGGTATCAAATTTATTATTACTGGGCAGAAAAAGATTTTTGAAATCTCTAATTAACTAAAGAACTTTGCAAAACAAAAGTGCTACAGCAAGTAAAATAAGTGGAGGAAGAAAGAAATGTTGTTTAGTTCCTCTATGCATATAAAATGAATTTGTTAACAAGGTTGATATCAAGTCTTGCCACCAAATAGATTTTACATAGCATAAACCTCAAATCAATCATGTTACCTTGAATTGTATTGATATGGATCCAATCATAATATTTTGATATCCTTGCTTAGGCTCATATATAGGACAATTAATAGTTCCCACTTTGATAGTTCTCACATTAGAAATTGTATTAATTCCACATGCTTTCTTAGTCCTCTTGGGAAAATAAACGGTATGCTCCTTGTCATCGACTGTGATGACCCAGCGTACCACTGCATGGTGTAGTACACAATTCGTTGACATAACACAAGTGAAACACCGTTCCACTCATATTACATCTCTCAGAGTGGTACAACAGAAACATATGCGAGTCCAAGGTATGTCTATAGAAGTACACACGAAGCTGTTTACATAAGATCAACACAACCTCCTACTTTACAGAGTGAGGTAAAACTTCAAATAAAGCTCCGGAAGAACGACTCGTAGTCTATCTTATTGCTAACTCAAGTTCAAGAGCTACTTGGCTTGCTATAGAAATCTAGCTACTTAGGTGCTAGGATTAGGGAAAGATTCCCTTCTATTACTAGTCCAAGTTTTCACTCTAGCTGATGCAGAAGTTGACTCCATTGACTTCTTCGATTGGATTCTTCATCTGGTTACAGTTGACTCCTTTGTCTTCGAGTTCCACGGTAGTTTCTCCTTCGGTGCCTTGATCTAAGAAGGGGGTTCAAATGGGAGGGAATGAGTACGAGCGTACTCAGCAAGTTCATATTAGGAAATAGGTGTATCATGCACTAGCTACAGCCATAGACCAGAAAGTCATAGGCCAATGCAAGTTTTCATAAACATTTCTTCAAAAGGTTTATTTTATTCTGAAAACTATGCCCGTCAATCTTCACAGGTTGACCAGAACTTCATGGAGTTCCTTTCCTGCCGCGTTCGCAGTTCCCTTCCCGGAACAGGGAGTGACAGCCACAATTTGATACACTCTGCAGAGGTGCGTTACTTTTCCCATAAGAGACCTTATCCTTGTTGCCAACCGGGCTATAGACTCCGTCCACACTTCCTTTGGTGTGAGGCCAGGTGTAAGATCCAAGCCCACACCGCCTTCTCCGCGACCCTGCAAACCCACCCTTTTGTCCACCCGTACACCCCCCGTAGACTTCTCCCGATAATACGGCTTTACTCACGGTGTACTTTGGACAATCCATCATAGACCGTAGAGCTCAACATCACACACGGATGGGGATTTAAAAGGCTATCCCAACCTACGGCAGTGCCTCCAACACCCCGCAGCTCTACCGATCCGTTGGCGTGCGGGAGGGAAAAGATACGAGCTGGCTTCCCCGGTGCCATTATAGATCTTATGGTTAACGCGATTTGTACGGCGCTAGAATCACCTGGACGGCATTGGTACTTAGTCCTAGATGAGTAGTACCCATGCAATGGAACCTCCACCATATCAACACATACCATGGTTCCATTGCCCACCACATAGTCATATTCATAATTGTAAAATAATACTTTGCTTTTCAATGCATGAGTGATAAGTATAGTATTTTGCATATAGTTTGATACAAATAATCAAATGACATGAGCAAGCGATGAACTTGCCTTTCTTGACTGCAAGATTATGCAGGAAAAAGCTTCGATTCGTAAGAACTCCAAATGCTGAAATACCATCATCGTCCGGTAAGGAAAATGTTTAAAGAACTGGCAAAGATGCTATAATGCATAGTATGAGATGCAATCGTCCCGAGCGTAACCTAACCTCGATGATTTAGGATGTATGAGTTGTAAAGATTTCTTTAGGGTTGGTTGCACTTTTAGAATGGTTCTTAAACAAGGTTCTTATTAGGGTTTGGTTATATTAGCATCATATCCAAGTGATATAAGACATCATAACAATCATACACATAAAGAGTAGTGGTGGAATAATATATAAAGAACAGTTGTCAATTTTAAGTTCTACAGAACATGGTTGATGATTACTTATACTATACTTCAAAAGAATAACTTTTGAAGAACATGTTAATTAAGAATTAATGAGTATTCCAAAGAAGAATTAGGGCTTCTAAGGTTTGATTGACATTTGTACTTCAAAAGAATAACTTTTGAAGAACAGGTTAAATAAGAATATGAACTACTATACATAGGAGCTATGGCTTTCTAGAGTTTACTATTGGATTCATTTAGTTCACTAATAGGAACTAGTTGGGTTCTTTAAGTAGAATGGGTTTATATGTAGCAGGTATTGATAGGGTTATTATCATGGTTTCCCATATACATCATATCAAAGGCTGGTTATTAAGATGGTTCCATAGGTTTGATATTAGGTTTACTATGGCTTCATATTTTCTTTACCAAATAATCTCTAATGGTTTCTAAGCTAAGTGGCTTATCATTTCCTAAGTAGGGTTTAGTGGAATAGAAGCATGTGTTGTGTATTGCTACATAAGGTTGGTACTAGGGTTTATCTTATGGTTCTACTAGGGTTTAATGATTGAGGTTTATTCTAATGGTGTGGTATAATGGAGTGGTGATCAATGGTACTAATCCAATTAACAAGTTAGGGTTTGCTCCTAAGTGATACTAGGGAGTCATATAGGTTTTAATTAGGAATAGGGACATGAAATGATAAGCTCATGTGAATTGGTTTTATGCTAGTGGATCATAAGAATGCATTCAATTGTTGCTTATTAGGGTTCTATATGTCAAGTAAATCTCACATGATCACATGTGACACATAACTAGGGTTTTAGAGTTGCTTCTAAGGTGGAATGATCACATGAAATAATGGAAACAAGGTTTTACTCAAATTGAAACTAGGGTTTCTAAATTATGGTACAACTCCTAAAATGATGATTGGTAATATAGGTGTGGTAACTAATTACTTTGAAACAAAATTAATAATGGTTTGACATTTTATTAATTTTCACAAGAATTAACAATTAGAGTAACTCTTAATTAAGTTTAATTAAAAACTAGGCTTTAACAATTGTTAATAAGTTTTAAAATACTTCACTTGTTAACTAAATAAGTAAATAAGTTTTGAATTACCAAAATAATATTGGTTTATAATATTTTCTTGAGTTATTACTATTTAAAGAAAATAGAAGATAGTAATATGCAATTTAGGGTTTATGAATTATCACTAATATTTAAGTGGATGCAATTATGATAAAGAAAATTAATCTTAACATTTTACTTAGTTACTTGAATAGTTAAAATTTAATTTTGGAACCTCACTAATTATTGAATTCAAATTGTATTTTAAATAATTGAAATGGCATAATTAATAAGGTTAAAATAAGTGAATTTTTATTTTGACACACATTTTTATTTTATATTTTATTTGAATAGAGTTTATTTTTAATATTTTATTTGAATAGAGTTTATTTTTGTGAGCATTTTGATATATTATTTATATTTTTCTGAGTTGAAATGGATTTTATATGATTTTGCAAAGTTTCAGTATTAATCTCGAATTTGAAATAACTAACAAATACTAAATGTACCGAGACAGTTCTAGCCACAGAGACTGACGAGTGGGTCCTGAGTACACGTCAGATGCCACGCCAGTAAGGACTGGTCAAAGTTGACCGAGGCCTTTGACCTCTTCGGCGGTTAAACGCCGGCGGTCAGTAGATGGTGGCGCCGCCGATTTATGGCCTCCCGAGATGCGCGGCTAGGCTCTACTGAACGAGTACAACGAGGCGAATCGAATGGTGATGATGGTTTAGCGAGGGGATCACCGGAGCATCGCCGGCGATGGGTGCTGCGGCGGTGCTACTCCGTCCAATATGCGAGCTAGGGCTACAGGCGATGCCAGGAAGCGAGAGTAGGTGCTATAGACGCGTATGCTCACCCTGAAGCTCAAGGTGTGGTCGGCTCCGGCGATGGTTGACGGAGACGACGGCGATTGGAGATTTCCCGGCGATGTGCTGCAGAAGGGAACGCCGAAATTGCCCTGATTCCAGGCTCACCTTGATGCTGGGCTCCTCCCAGATGCCCCTTGAGTCCAGGCGTTTCTCCTGGACCACACGCCGGAGGCTGGGGTGGCCTCCTCCGTCGGCTTCGTCTTCGACTCCGGCGACAGAGAGTGGATGCGTATGAGAGATAGAAGGTGTCTGAGCAGCAATGGAGTGGAGGAGATGAACAAGGCGTGCACGGCGATGCTCTCCACCTATTTATAGGCCAAGGGAAGCCCTGTGGCCTCGACACGGCGACGGCCATGGTCGAAGAGGTGGCGGTCTCTGGAAGTTTCTAAATGGCATGGATTTCCTCGTCCGCGGATAAGCTCGGACGCGAGAGAGGTTGGGCGTGGTTCTGAGTGTCTGGCGACGTCCGGGGCAAGCTTATCGACGACGAGATCGTGGCCTACTGGCGTTGCAGCGCTGTCGAGCTCGGAGACGACAACGACGACGTCTACTCTCCTCGCACGATTCTTGACGCACGCGAAACGGTATCCGGACGTGGGCTGGACTGCTCCTGGGCCTTGGCATGGCTGCTGCTGGGTTGGCTTTGGGCTGGTGCGGCCTGAACAGGTAGGTTTCCCTCTCTTTCTCTTTTCAAATTTTCTTTTTATATTTTCTGTTTTGTGTTTTGTCATTTGAATCCAAATTTGAATTCAGTTTCCTTTTGCAGGTTCTAAATTATTTGAGTATCAATAACTTAATATATTACTTACTGCATAGTTTTGTGGTGTAACAAATATATATTAACTTGGGGTTCTTATGAGGTGTGTTCTAAATTTAACATAGATATGAACCTAGAGTTCATCTCAATTGCTTTTTAATTTAAGAGTCAAATATGTTAAAATGCTTTGAAATTAAGAACCTGTGCATGGTTAACATATTCTATTTTTCTAGTGCTTAACCATAGTGATCATTCACATATAATTTAATTATGGCTAGGGTTTAACAAATGGTAAAGGAAATGGAACTGGTTCATGATTTTATGTGAATGATAGTTCTTAAGGTTTAAGAAGATGATTTCGATATTGGTTTCACTCTACTCACCGAATGATATTTAGTCCTAAGTACATATGGCTTAGTTTATACTTGTGATCCATGATGCACAAGTTTGGACATAATATTTTATGTGGAGTGGAACCTATGTGAAAGGTTTAGGGTTTTGAGTAATACTCTAGTTGAATTATAAAATAGGCATGAGGCATGGCAGGGTTCTTTTCATGATCCCAAGTGGTACTTGGATTTAAATGTGGTCTAGGGTTTTTATTTGGGATTACCCATGGGATACACAAGCCAGAATTGGGTATAAGTATAAGCTTGGATTATGTTTTATTGGCTAACTAGGGTTACTCCACCATACAAGACATGAGGATTGATCTGGGGTTAACTACTAGTGATATATTTAATATTTTATGTGATAGATGAGATCTAATTAATCATATGGGTTTAACTTATCATTTATATCTTCAAGGTATAATCATGCATTAGACAAGATATACTCATTCCTCACTAATCCCTCTTTAATATTCCTCTCATCACACTCATCCTAGATTCTTAGGGTTTATAATTAATACCAAGTTGAGATGATTATGGAATTGGTTTCTTAAGGTATTGCTATTGGAATAGGGTTCCCACCTCCAAGATCAAATATTGACTTGAATAACTAGGATTAGTACTACTCTAGTATTCTTGTATGATCATGGCTATGATTAGTATTATAACTTCTCTCACTTCTCAATGTCTTGGAATATCCTAAGGTCCTACTTAAGAGATGATGATATGATCCTCTAAATATATGGTTTGCCTAGGAATTCTACCTTGGTATCTTCTGTAGCTTGTTCTTCAGGAAATCTGATAAACCTGCATCTTGTGGTATGCCTCCACCTCCTAGCTTCTTCATCTTGATCCTAGCTAATTCACATGGAAGGTCTCAAGTGTTTGGTCCCATGTATCATGCTACAAGATGAGCAAAGGGATGAAGGGTGTGGCTCTATTTATAGGCTCGGGCAAGCTCTAGTATCATGACACATAGGTGGTGACTCTTGTGTTGGTTGGATGAGTAAGGTGCTTGGTTGTCATGCCCTCATCCATAGCAATCCTTTGAGCATGAGGTGGCAAAGCTTGGGATGCAAGTCATGTAGATATTTTCATCCCATGTGGCAAGATCATTATCCTCTCATATGATTTATTTTTGGATAGCCAAGTGGCATTTGCTACTAAATATCTTGTGGATGGTTTTATTATTGTTGATGAGTCACTATATTATATTTGATTGGATTTATATTATAATATTGGTGAAAAGGTGGAAGTTGAAGGTTATTCCTCAAATTTGGATAGTTTTTGTTTGATTTCACCAAGGCATGATCATATGAGTTTCAAAGTACTCATAGTTAATTTTATTCAAATAGTTTGAACTAAAATTCGTAATGTAAATGGATTTAGTTTTATGATATTCCATATACTTAATAAGTTATGATTTAAATGAGAATGTGTGGCCTTTATGCACTTTAGACCCTGTGGTTTAACTTATTTATAAGTGAATTATATTACACACAAAGGTAGTTGCTAACTTTCAAGTGTTAATAAGTTAGGGTTTGATTCTTAAAGAATGTGTTGTTGTAAATCTAATTCCATTTGATATATTCCATAGATCACAATCATCTCTACCCAAACAAGGTTTTAGCGAAGATCACAGTGAAGTTTATAGCGCTTGACTTGATGATCTACTTCAATTCCAGCAAGTCAAGTGAAACTTCGATTCTTCGTGGTAAGTTTTATTTGGAAGCGCGAAAATTCCCCGAATTTTCTATGCATGAATGCAATGCACACTTTGGTGTTCTCTCATTTTATAGCCTCTAAACCTAGGATATTACAGCCTCTCCCCCTTAAACTGAACTTCGTCCCGAAGTTCGAACGCTCTCATGTTTCGGAATGTTGAACTGACTTGAACAGATCACAATCCTTTCAAACTCCCAAGTGATCTCATTAGATATAATTGAATATATCCCTTGTCCAGATCCTTCCTGTAGTCTTCTGATATCTGGCACTGATACTTTCTTCTATTCTATGATTTCTTCCAATACTCTAAGCTTTTGGTCTTATTCTTCAAAATTCCTTGGATTAGGAAATCTTATTGGGCTAATGGACTTTACTAATGGTTCTGGTAGTAGCTTCTTATTTGGATACCCACAGCTTGGTTCTGCCAGCTGCGGTAATCCAGTTGCGGTGCCCAAACCTTAATTCTAAAGATTTATTTAAGGTAGGGTATTGTTTCCCCTTACTACCATAACAAAAGTAATGGTACTTAGTAAGGTATTTACAATAGGCATGGTCCTGGTGGTTTATTCCTACGAATGGATTAGACTCATTTAGTCCATCCAATCATGGCTTCTAGTTTATGCTAGTTATCCTCCTTTTGGTTTCTTTGGGTTCCATGAAAGGTATCTTTCTAATCATCATCAGTTTTGGTATGGTCAAACCCTTACTTCCTCGAGATATGAACCTCGGCTTCTGGTCTGACAACCTCCTGAGAGTACTTTTATATGGGTATTTCCCAACAACCTTATGAAAATAAGATCGAACTTCCTCACAGTTCAGACCTTCTTCTCCGTCTATCACACTACAAACCATATCTTAATACTTCTCCTTCAGCCTTCCTCTCCCCCTTGGAGTTTACTAATGATCTTCAAACTTCCTTTCTTCTACTCATTAAACTCCAAGGTTAGAAGATTAGTCTTGGTCTAGCTTAGGTTTGTACTTTTCTAGAGTCTCACGAAGAATTCTTTGCGGTGTATCCACACAGTTGTGGGTATCCGATGTGAATCCTCCAACTAAATATTTACCAGCTACGATATACCGGCTGTGGAATCCCTCTTTCCTTTAGAGTGAAAGAATGATTAAGCTGTGGACTATTTGTTACCAGCTGCAACTTCACTTGTCTATTTTCCTTCTTCTAGGGTTTGTTTTGCAAGATAACCACTTGTTGATACTATGAAATTAGTATTGTAAGTGACTTCACTTGCATTCCCTTCTTCATAATGAATACAGCTCTACATCTTCTGCTCCATATTCACTATTTTTCTCACTTTCATGATACTTCCATATTGAAGTACTCCTTGATTAAGGATGGAAGTGAGTTTTGATTGATCCTTCCTTCAGATTGTTGTGGTTACTTTCCACAATTTGACTTCCTTCTTTAAGTGAACCTTCATCTTGTCTTCAAAATCTTCAGAATTCATCACTTCCTCACACGAATACCTTTACCCTCTAGATCTATAACATCAAGTAAGAGCTTGATATTGCAACATGCATTTGCATATCAAAGTCAGACTTCATGTATGGATCTAGTCAAACAATGAAAATCCAATAAAATCCAAGAAAATCAGCTTTGTGTTTATAATACACATCCTTATATACCTGAATATAATAGTTGGGTAAGACATCCCTAAACATCAGGTGTAGATGTGCAATATATAACACCACATAAGATAGGTTTAGGTTGTGATACTTAGCACGAATACGTGAATTTCTACTATTTGCCTCAACATTTATCTTAATTTCTCACTTGCAATCAAATAAACTTGAGAAAATTGGGCTAGGATAGTTGTGATTGATCTAATTTCCTTGGGAAGTGCTAACTTAACTTTAATTCAATTGAAACTAAACTCACCTGATTTCTCGAAACTATAACATGGCTACTCTAAACACATGATTGTTTAGAATATACCACCTATAACTCTAGGATTTCTCTATGTGATATGCTCTAAATAAGCCTTCTTTAAATTAAGGACTATGGTTTTAACATACTTGGTACAGTTATTAGGATTTTAAGGCCTAGTTTTTCGAACTATTCCCTAAATCCTACTCCTTATCATACTTCTGTTATCGTACTTATGATGTCCTACTCCATCACATCATGACTCTCAAGTGAATCATATATGAGTACCTAGTTTATTATTGAAAGTGGACTCATGTAACTCCTATCACTCTTCCTTAACTCCCATGATTGACTCATCATAGGTCTAAACTACCTTGTATGACTTATCTTCCTCATTTATACCAGTCATTTAACATTTTAAACGACTCTTACTTAACTATAACTTACATTGGTATACTTCTTCCAATAGGATATCTTCCTTATGGTTGTATCCTCTCTTTGGACTACCATGCGTTGTATACCAACTGTGGTCTACTACCACCCATTATCTTAGGCTCCAATGGTGTTCTATTAATTTGGAATGAAGCAAGATAACTAATTAACTTTACTTAAGAAAATAGATAAGAAAGATTGACTCAAGTGTGTCAGTATTATTCTCAAGTGAATACCCATCTCAAGTCACAAGAATGGTTGATTTAACTAAGACATCTTCCTATAGACACTACCAAACCTATAGGTCTCCTTTAAAGGGTTTTAATCCTAGGGTCAAGCATTTGCTCTGATACCAGCTGTGATGACCCGAGCGTACCACTTGCATGGTGTAGTACACAAGTCGTTGACATAACACAAGTGAAACACCGTTCCACTCATATTACATCTCTCGAGTGGTACAACAAAAACATATGCGAGTCCAAGGTATGTCTATAGAAGTACACACGAGTCGTTAACATAAGATCAACACAACCTCCTACTTTACAGTGAGGTAAAACTTCAAATAAAGCTCCAGAAGAACGACTCATAGTCTATCTTATTGCTAACTCAAGTTCAAGAGCTACTTGGCTTGCTATAGAAATCTAGCTACTTAGGTGCTAGGATTAGGGAAAGATTCCCTTCTATTACTAGTCTAAGTTTCCACTCTAGCTGATGCAGAAGTTGACTCCATTGACTTCTTCGATTGGATTCTTCATCTGGTTACAGTTGACTCCTTTGTCTTCGAGTTCCACGGTAGTTTCTCCTTCGGTGCCTTGATCTAAGAAGGGGGTTCAAATGGGAGGGAATGAGTACGAGCGTACTCAGCAAGTTCATATTAGGAAATAGGTGTATCATGCACTAGCTACAGCCATAGACCATAAAGTCATAGGCCAATGCAAGTTTCATAAACATTTCTTCAAAAGGTTTATTTTATTCTGAAAACTATGCCCGTCAGTCTTCACAGGTTGACCAGAACTTCATGGAGTTCCTTTCCTGCCGCGTTCGCAGTTCCCTTCCCGGAACATGGAGTGACAGCCACAATTTGATACACTCTGCAGAGGTGCGTTACTTTTCCCATAAGAGACCTTATCCTTGTTGCCAACCGGGCTATAGACTCCGTCCACACTTCCTTTGGTGTGAGGCCAGGTGTAAGATCCAAGCCCACACCGCCTTCTCCGCGACCCTGCAAACCCACCCTTTTGTCCACCCGTACACCCCCAGTAGACTTCTCCCGATAATACGGCTTTACTCACGGTGTACTTTGGACAATCCATCATAGACCGTAGAGCTCAACATCACACACGGATGGGGATTTAAAAGGCTATCCCAACCTACGGTAGTGCCTCCAACACCCCGCAGCTCTACCAGTCCGTTGGCGTGCAGGAGGGAAAAGATACGGCTGGCTTCCCCAGTGCCATTATAGATCTTATGGTTAACGCGATTTGTACGGCGCTAGAATCACTGGACGGCATTGGTACTTAGTCCTAGATGAGTAGTACCCATGCAATGGAACCTCCACCATATCAACACATACCATGGTTCCATTGCCCACCACATAGTCATATTCATAATTGTAAAATAATACTTTGCTTTTCAATGCATGAGTGATAAGTATAGTATTTTGCATATAGTTTGATACAAATAATCAAATGACATGAGCAAGCGATGAACTTGCCTTTCTTGACTGCAAGATTATGCAGGCAAAAGCTTCGATTCGTAAGAACTCCAAATGCTGAAATACCATCATCGTCCGGTAAGGAAAATGTTTAAAGAACTGGCAAAGATGCTATAATGCATAGTATGAGATGCAATCGTCCGAGCGTAACCTAACCTCGATGATTTAGGATGTATGAGTTGTAAAGATTTCTTTAGGGTTGGTTGCACTTTTAGAATGGTTCTCAAACAAGGTTCTTATTAGGGTTTGGTTATATTAGCATCATATCCAAGTGATATAAGACATCATAACAATCATACACATAAATAGTAGTGGTGGAATAATATATAAAGAACAGTTGTCAATTTTAGGTTCTACAGAACATGGTTGATGATTACTGATGTCTACGGGAGCTTCTATTCTTGTAGACAGTGTTGGGCCTCCAAGAGCAGAGGTTTGTAGAACAGCAGCAAGTTTCCCTTAAGTGGATCACCCAAGGTTTATCGAACTCAGGGAGGAAGAGGTCAAAGATATCCCTCTCATGCAACCACTGCAACCACAAAGCAAGAAGTCTCTTGTGTCCCCAACACACCTAATAGGTGCACTAGTTCGACGAAGAGATAGTGAAATACGGGTGGTATGAATAAGTAGTAGCAACGGCAACGGAAAAGTGCTTTGCCCGGGACGAGTAAACAAGCGTAGTAACGCAGCGGTAGTAACGCGCGTAGTAACGATAAAACGAGTAAACAAGCGGCGATAGCGATATTTAGGAACAAGGCCTAGGGATTAGACTTTCACTAGTGGACACTCTCAACATTGATCACATAACAGAATAGATAAATGCATACTCTACACTTTTGTTGGATGATGAACACATTGCGTAGGATTACACGAACCCTCAATGCCGGAGTTAACAAGCTCCACAATAATGCTCATATTTTAGTAACCTTTAGTGTAAGATAGATCAAAAGACTAAACCAAGTACTAGCATAGCATGCACCCTGTCACCTTCATGCATATGTAGGAGGAATAGATCACATCAATATTATCATAGCAATAGTTAACTTCGCAATCTACAAGAGATCATGATCATAGCATAAACCAAGTACTAACACGGTGCACACCATTGTCACCTTTGCACACGTGCGGGAGGAATAAAACTACTTTAATAACATTGCTAGAGTAGCGCATAGATAAATTGTGATACAAACACATTGCACTCATAAAGAGATATAAATAAGCACTTCACTACTGCCATTCAACGGTGAATAAGTATTACGTGAAATATAGCCTAAGAGACCCACACGGTGCACACCTCTGTCACCTTTACACTCGTGGGACAAGGAGTCTCCGGAGATCACATAAGTAAAACTCACTTGACTAGCATAGTGACATCTAGATTACAAGCATCATCATATGAATCTCAATCATGTAAGGCAGCTCATGAGATTATTGTATTGAAGCACATAGGAGAGAGATGAACCACATAGCTACCGGTACAGCCCAGAGCCTCGATGGATAACTACTCCTCCTCATGGGAGCAGCAGCGGTGATGAAGATGGCGGTGGAGATGGCAGCGGTGTCGATGGAGAAGCCTTCCGGGGGCACTTCCCCGCTCCGGCAGGGTGCCGGAGCAGAGACTCCTGTCCCCCAGATCTTGGCTTCGCGATGGCGGCGGCTATGGAAGGTTTTCCGTATCGTGGTTTTTCCGCATCAGGGGTTTCGCGACGGAGGCTTTATATAGGCGAAGAGGCGGCTGCGGAAGGGTCGAAGGGGTGGCCACACCATATGGCGGCGCGGCCGGGGCCCGGGCCGCGCCGGCCTATGGTGCTGGGGCCCGGTGCCCCCCTACTGGTCCTTCCGGGTGTTCTGGATGCTTCGGGTGAAAATAGGAACACGGGTCTTCGATTTCGTCCAATTCCGAGAATATTTCGTTACTAGGATTTCTGAAACCAAAAACAGCGAGAAAACGAGAGCTGGCACTTCGGCATCTTGTTAATAGGTTAGTTCCGGAAAATGCACGAATATGACATAAAGTGTGCATAAAACATGTAGGTATCATCAATAATATGGCATAGAACATAAGAAATTATCGATACGTCGGAGACGTATCAAGCATCCCCAAGCTTAGTTACGCTCGTCCCGAGCGAGGTAAAACGATAACAAAGATAATTTCGAAGTGATATGCCATCATAACCTTGATCATACTATTTGTAAACATATGTAGTGAATGCAGCGATCAAAACAATGGTAATGACATGAGTAAACAAGTGAATCATAAAGCAAAGACTTTTCATGAATAGTACTTCAAGACAAGTATTAATAAGTCTTGCATAAGAGTTAACTCATAAAGCAATAAATCAAAGTAAAGGCATTGAAGCAACACAAAGGAAGATTAAGTTTCAGCGGTTGCTTTCAACTTATAACATGTATATCTCATGGATAATTGTCAACATAGAGTAATATAACAAGTACAATATGCAAGTATGTAAGAATCAATGCACGGTTCATCACAAGTGTTTGCTTCTTGAGGTGGAGAGAGATAGGTGAGCTGACTCAACATAAAAGTAAAGAGAATGGTCCTTCAAAGAGGAAAGCATCGATTGCTATATTTGTGCTAGAGCTTTTATTTTGAAAACATGAAACAATTTTGTCAACGGTAGTAATAAAGCATATGAGTTATATGTACATTATATC
>NC_061513.1:347971930-348008737 GCF_022539505.1 Lolium rigidum | reverse complement strand
TTTATTATTGCCTCTAGGGCATATCTCCTTCAAAGTACTACATGATGCACACACTGTCACCATTACATCATGAAGGAGGAATAGAATACCTTAATAACATCACTAGAGTAGCACATAGATGATATTCAACTAGATCACAAAGCTCATGATCACATAAAGATCACATAAGAGAGAGATGAACCACATAGCTACGGTACAGCCCTTAGCCTCGAGGGAGAACTACTCCCCTCCTCATGGGAGACAAGCAGCGGTGATGAAGATGGCGGTGGTGTCAATGGAGATGCCTTCCCGGGCACTTCCCCGTCCCGCGGCGTGCCGGAACGAGACTTCTGTCCCCCGGATCTTGGCTTCGCGATGGAGGTGGATCTGGAAGGTTTCTCGTACCGTGGCTTATTCTTTTAGGGTTTTCGCGACGGAGTCCTTAAGTAGGCGGAAGGGCAGCCTCGGAGGGGCCCTGGTGGGACCACACACTAGGGGGGTGATGGCGTGTATTTCACACGTTCGTTGGGCAACCCCAAGAGGAAGGTATGATGAGCACAGCAGCAAGTTTTCCCTCAGAAAGAAACCAAGGTTTATCGAACCAGGAGGAGCCAAGAAGCACGTTGAAGGTTGATGGCGGCGGGATGTAGTGCGGCGCAACACCGGAGATTCCGGCGCCAACGTGGAACCTCGCACAACACAACCAAGCTACTTTGCCCCAACGAAACAGCTGAGGTTGTCAATCTCACCGGCTTGCTGTAACAAAGGATTAACCGTATTGTGTGGAAGATGATTGTTTGCAGAGAAAACAAGTAGAAACAAGTATTGCAAGTAGATTGTATTTCAAGTAAAGAGAATTGGACCGGGGTCCACAGCTCACTAGAGGTGTCTCTCCCATAAGACGAACAAGCATGTTGGGTGAACAAATTACAGCTTGGGCAATTGACAAATAAAGAGAGCATGACCATGCACATACATATCATGATGAGTATAGTGAGATTTAATTGGGCATTACGACAAAGTACATAGACCGCCATCCAACCGCATCTATGCCTAAAAAGTCCACCTTCAAAGTTATCATCCGAACCCCTCCAGTATTAAGTTGCTAAGCAACAGTACAATTGCATTAAGTATGGTGCGTAATGTAATCAACAACTACATCCTTAGACATAGCATCAATGTTTTATCCCTAGTGGCAACAAGACAACACAACCTTAGAACTTTCTCGTCACCGTCCTGTGTCAATGCAGTGCATGAACCCACTATCGAGCATAAGTACTCCCTCTTGGAGTTAAAAGCATCTACTTGGCCGGAGCATCTACTAATAACGGAGAGCATGCAAGATCATAAACAACACATAAGCATAACTTTGATAATCAACATAACAAGTATTCTCTATTCATCGGATCCCAACAAACGCAACATATAGAATTACATATAGATGATCTTGATCATGATAGGCAGCTCACAAGATCCGACAATGATAGCACAATGGGGAGAAGACAACCATCTAGCTACTGCTATGGACCCATAGTCCAGGGGTAGACTACTCACTCATCACTCCGGAGGCGACCATGGCGGTGTAGAGTCCTCCGGGAGATGATTCCCCTCTCCGGCAGGTGCCGGAGGCGATCTCCGGGATCCCCCGAGATGGGATCGGCGGCGACGGCGTCTCGCAATGTTTTCCGTATCGTGGCTCTCGGTATCGGGGGTTTCGTCACGGAGGCTATTTGTAGGCGGAAGGGCAGGTCAAGAGGCGGCACGTGGGGCCCACACCACAGGCCGGCGCGGCCAAGGGGGGGCCGCGCCGCCCTAGGGTTTGGCGCCCCGTGGCCCCTCTTCGTCTCTCCTTCGGACTTCCGGAAGCTTCGTGAGAAAATAGGCCTCCGGGCTTTTATTTCGTCCAATTCCGAGAATATTTCTTTACTAGGATTTCGAAACCAAAAACAGCAGAAAACAAGAATCGGCACTTCGGCATCTTGTTAATAGGTTAGTTCCGAAAATGCACGAATATGATATAAAGTGTGCATAAAACATGTAGATAACATCAATAATGTGGCATGGAACACAAGAAATTATCGATACGTTGGAGACGTATCAGCATCCCCAAGCTTAGTTCTGCTCGTCCCGAGCAGGTAAAACGATAACAAAGATAATTTCTGGAGTGACATGCCATCATAAACTTGATCATACTATTTGTAAAACATATGTAGTGAGTGCAGCGATCAAAACAATGTGTATGACATGAGTAAACAAGTGAATCATATAGCAAAGACTTTTCATGAATAGCACTTCAAGACAAGCATCAATAAGTCTTGCATAAGAGTTAACTCATAAAGCAATAATTCAAAGTAAAGGTATTGAAGCAACACAAAAGAAGATTAAGTTTCAGCGGTTGCTTTCAACTTGTAACATGTATATCTCATGGATATTGTCAACATAGAGTAATATAATAAGTGCAATAAGCAAGTATGTAAGAATCAATGCACAGCTTCACACAAGTGTTTGCTTCTTGAGGTGGAGAGAAATAGGTGAACTGACTCAACATTGAAAGTAAAAGAATGGTCCTCATAGAGGAAAAGCATCGATTGCTATATTTGTGCTAGAGCTTTGATTTTGAAAACATGAAACAATTTTGTCAACGGTAGTAATAAAGCATATGCATCATGTAAATTATATCTTATAAGTTGCAAGCCTCATGCATAGTGTACTAATAGTGCTCGCACCTTGTCCTAATTAGCTTGGACTACCTGGATTATCACCGCAATACATATGCTTTAACCAAGTATCACAAAGGGGTACCTCTATGCCGCCTCGTACAAAGGTCTAAGGAGAAAGCTCGCATTTGGATTTCTCGCTTTTGATTATTCTCAACTTAGACATCCATACCGGGACAACATAGACAACGAGATAATGGACTCCTCTTTTAATGCTTTAAGCATTCAACAACAATTAATTCTTTTCTCATTAGAGATTTGAGGATGTTTGTCCAAAACTGAAACTTCCACCATGGAACATGGCTTTAGTTAGCGGCCCAATGTTCTTCTCTCACAATATGCATGCTCAAACCATTCAACTCAGTGTAGATCGCCCTTACTTCGTACAAGACGAACATGCATAGCAACTCACATGAAATTCAACAATGAGTTGATGGCGTTCCCCAGCAAACATGGTTATCGCACAACAAGCAACTTAATAAGAGATAAAGTGCATAATTACATATTCAATACCACAATAGTTTTTAAGCTATTTGTCCCATGAGCTATATATTGCAAAGGTGAATGATGGAATTTTAAAGGTAGCACTCAAGCAATTTACTTTGGAATGGCTGGAAAATACCATGTAGTAGGTAGGTATGGTGGACACAAATGGCATAGTGGTTGGCTCAAGTATTTTGGATGCATGAGAAGTATTCCCTCTCGATACAAGGTTTAGGCTAGCAAGGTTATTTGAGGCAAACACAAGGATGAACTAGTACAGCAAAACTCACATAAAAGACATATTGAAAGCATTATAATACTCTATACCGTCTTCCTTGTTGTTCAAACTCAAGACTAGAAATTATCTAGACCTTAGAGAAACCAAATATGCAAACCAAATTTTAGCATGCTCTATGTATTTCTTCATTAATGGGTGCAAAGCATATGATGCAAGAGCTTAAACATGAGCACAACAATTGCCAAGTATCACATTACCCAAAACATTTATAGCAATTACTACATGTATCATTTTCCAATTCCAACCATATAACAATTTAACGAAGGAGAAACTTCGCCATGAATACTATGAGTAGAAACCAAGGACATATTTGTCCATATGCTACAGCGGAGTGTGTATCTCTCCCATAAAGTGAATGCTAGGATCCATTTTATTCAAACAAAACAAAAACAAAAACAAAACGACGCTCCAAGAAAAAGCACATAAGATGTGGCCGAATAAAAATGTAGTTTCGTGGGAGGAACCCGATAATTTGTTGATGAAGAAGGGGATGCCTTGGGCATCCCCAAGCTTAGACGCTTGAGTCTTCTTGATATATGCAGGGGTGAACCGCCGGGTGCATCCCCAAGCTTAGAGCTTTTCACTCTCCTTGATCATGTTGCATCATACTCCTCTCTTGATCCTTGAAAACTTCCTCCACACCAAACTCGAAACAACTCATTAGAGGGTTAGTGCACAATATAAATTGACATATTCAGAGGTGACACACTCATTCTTAACACTTCTGGACATTGCATAATGCTACTGGACATTAGTGGATCAAAGAAATTCATCCAACATAGCGAAAGAGGCAATGCGAAATAAAAGGCAGAATCTGTCAAAACAGAACAGTTCGTATTGACGAATTTTAAAATGGCACCAGACTTGCTCAAATGAAAATGCTCAAATTGAATGAAAGTTGCGTACATATCTGAGGATCATGCTCGTAAATTGGCATAATTTTCTGAGCTTCCTGCAGGGCAGTGGGCTCAGATTCGTGACAGCAAAGAAATCTGGAACTGCGCAGTAATCCAAATCTAGTACTTACTTTTCTATCAACGGCTTAACTTGGCACAACAAAACTCAAAACTAAGATAAGGAGAGGTTGCTACAGTAGTAAACAACTTCCAAGACACAAAATAAAAACAAAGTACTGTAGGTAAAAACATGGGTTGTCTCCCATAAGCGCTTTCTTTAACGCCTTTCAGCTAGGCGCGTAAAGTGTGTATCAAGTAACATCGAGAGATGAAGCATCAACATCATAATTTGTTCTAATGATAGAATCATAAGGTACCTTCATTCTCTTTCTAGGGAAGTGTTCCATACCTTTCTTGAGAGGAAATTGATATTTTATATTACCTTCCCTCATATCAATAATAGCACCAACAGTTCGAAGAAAAGGTCTTCCCAATATAATTGGACAAGATGCATTGCATTCAATATCCAAGACAACAAAATCAACGGGAACAAGATTATTGTTAACGGTAATGCGAACATTATCAACTTTACCCAAAGGTTTCTTTGTAGAATGATCAGCAAGATTAACATCCAAATAACAATTTTTCAGCGGTGGCAAGTCAAGCATATTATAAATTTTCTTCGGCATAACAGTAAATACTTGCACCAAGATCACATAAAGCATTACAATCAAGATCTTTAACCTTCATCTTAATGATGGGCTCCCAACCATCTTCTAGCTTTTTAGGAATAGAGGCTTCGCGTTCTAGTTTCTCTTCTCTAGCTTTTATGAGAGCATTTGTAATATGATGCGTGAAAGCCAAATTTATAGCACTAGCATTAGGACTTTTAGCAAGTTTTTGCAAGAACTTTATAACTTCAGAGATGTGGCAATCATCAAAATTCAAACCATTATAATCTAAAGCAATGGGATCATCATCCCCAATGTTGGAAAAAATTTCAGCAGCTTTATCGCAGCGATTTCAGCAGCTTTAGCAGCTTCAGCAGCTTTTCGCGCTTTGCATTAGAAGTGGAAACATTGCTAACACCAATTCTTTTATTAGTATGAGTAGGAGGTGCAGCAACATGTGTAGCATTAGCATTACTAGTGGTGGTAATAGTCCAAACTTTAGCTATATTCTTCTCTTTAGCTAGTTTTTCATTTTCTTCTCTATCCCACCTAGCACGCAGTTCAGCCATTAATCTTATATTCTCATTAATTCTAACTTGGATGGCATTTGCTGTAGTAACAATTTTACTTTCAATGTCCCTATTAGGCATAACCTTCGATTTCAAAAGATCAACATCAGAGGCAAGACTATCAACTCTAGAAACAAGAATATCAATTTTATTGAGCTTTTCCTCAACAGCATTTGTTAAAGGCAGCTTTGTGTACTAATAAATTCTTTAAGCATGGCTTCAAGTCCAGGGGGTGAATTCCTATTATTGCTGCAAGAATTCCCATAAGAATTACCATAGCCGTTGCCATTATTATAAGGATATGGCCTATAGTTGTTACTAGAATTGTTCCGGTAAGCATTGTTGTTGAAATTATTATTTTTAATGAAGTTTACATCAACATGTTCTTCTTGTGCAACCAATGAAGCTAACGGAACATTATTAGGATCAATATTAGTCCTATCATTCACAAGCATAGACATAATAGCATCAACCTTATCACTCAAGGAGGAGGATTCTTCGACGAATTTACCTTCTTACCTTGTGGAGCTCTTTCCGTGTGCCATTCAGAGTAATTTATCATCATATCATCAAGAAGTTTTGTAGCCGCCCCCAATGTGATGGACATAAAGGTACCTCCAGCAGCTGAATCCAATAAATTCCGCGAAGAAAAATTTAGTCCCGCATAGAAGGTTTGGATGATCATCCAAGTAGTCAGTCCATGGGTTGGGCAATTTTTAACCAGAGATTTCATTCTTTCCCAAGCTTGAGCAACATGTTCAGTATCTAATTGTTTAAAATTCATTATGCTACTCCTCAAAGATATAATTTTAGCAGGGGGATAATATCTACCAATAAAAGCATCCTTGCATTTAGTCCATGAATCAATACTATTCTTAGGCAGTAGATAGCAACCAATCTTTAGCTCTTCCTCTTAATGAGAAAGGGAACAATTTTAGTTTAATAATATCACCATCTACATCTTTATATTTTTGCATTTCACATAGTTCAACAAAATTATTGAGATGGGCAGCAAGCATCATCGTAACTAACACCAGAAAATTGATGGTTCATAACAAGATTCAGTAAAGCAGGTTTAATTTCAAAGAATTCTGCTGTAGTAGCAGGTGGAGCAATAGGTGTGCATAAGAAATCATTATTATTTGTGGTTGTGAAGTCACACAACTTAGTATTTTCAGGGGTAGCCATTTTAGCAACAGTAAATGAAGCAAACTAGATAAAGTAAATGCAAGTAAACTAATTTTTTTGTGTTTTCGATATAGCAAACAAGATAGCAAATAAAGTAAAACTAGCAACTAATTTTTTTGTATTTTGATTTAGTGCAGCAAACAAAGTAGTAAATAAAATAAAGCAAGACAAAAACAAAGTAAAGAGATTGAGAAGTGGAGACTCCCTCGCAGCGTGTCTTGATCTCCCCGGCAACGGCGCCGTGAAAATATGCTTGATGGCGTGTATTTCACACGTTCGTTGGGCAACCCCAAGAGGAAGGTATGATGAGCACAGCAGCAAGTTTTCCCTCGGAAAGAAACCAAGGTTTATCGAACCAGGAGGAGCCAAGAAGCACGTTGAAGGTTGATGGCGGCGGGATGTAGTGCGGCGCAACACCAGAGATTCCGGCGCCAACGTGGAACCTGCACAACACAACCAAGCTACTTTGCCCCAACGAAACAGTGAGGTTGTCAATCTCACCGGCTTGCTGTAACAAAGGATTAACCGTATTGTGTGGAAGATGATTGTTTGCAGAGAAAACAGTAGAAACAAGTATTGCAGTAGATTGTATTTCAGTAAAGAGAATTGGACCGGGGTCCACAGTTCACTAGAGGTGTCTCTCCCATAAGACGAACAAGCATGTTGGGTGAACAAATTACAGCTTGGGCAATTGACAAATAAAGAGAGCATGACCATGCACATACATATCATGATGAGTATAGTGAGATTTAATTGGGCATTACGACAAAGTACATAGACCGCCATCCAACAGCATCTATGCCTAAAAAGTCCACCTTCAGGTTATCATCCGAACCCCCTCCAGTATTAAGTTGCTAAGCAACAGACAATTGCATTAAGTATGGTGCGTAATGTAATCAACAACTACATCCTTAGACATAGCATCAATGTTTTATCCCTAGTGGCAACAGCACAACACAACCTTAGAACTTTCTCATCATCGTCCCGTGTGTCAATGCGGGCATGAACCCACTATCGAGCATAAGTACTCCCTCTTGGAGTTAAAAGCATCTACTTGGCCATAGCATCTACTAATAACGGAGAGCATGCAAGATCATAAACAACACATAAGCATAACTTTGATAATCAACATAACAAGTATTCTCTATTCATCGGATCCCAACAAACGCAACATATAGAATTACATATAGATGATCTTGATCATGATAGGCAGCTCACAAGATCCGACAATGATAGCACAATGGGGAGAAGACAACCATCTAGCTACTGCTATGGACCCATAGTCCAGGGGTAGACTACTCACTCATCACTCCGGAGGCGACCATGGCGGTGTAGAGTCCTCCGGGAGATGATTCCCCTCTCCGGCAGGGTGCCGGAGGCGATCTCCGGGATCCCCCGAGATGGGATCGGCGGCGACGGCGTCTCAGTAATGTTTTCCGTATCGTGGCTCTCGGTACTGGGGGTTTCGTCACGGAGGCTATTTGTAGGCGGAAGGGCAGGTCAAGAGGCGGCACAGGGGGCCCACACCACAGGCCGGCGCGGCCAAGGGGGGGGGCCGCGCCGCCCTAGGGTTTGGCGCCCCTGTGGCCCCTCTTCGTCTCTCCTTCGGACTTCTGGAAGCTTCGTGAGAAAATAGGCCTCTGGGCTTTTATTTCGTCCAATTCCGAGAATATTTCTTTACTAGGATTTTTGAAACCAAAAACAGCAGAAAACAAGAATCGGCACTTCGGCATCTTGTTAATAGGTTAGTTCCAGAAAATGCACGAATATGATATAAAGTGTGCATAAAACATGTAGATAACATCAATAATGTGGCATGGAACACAAGAAATTATCGATACGTTGGAGACGTATCAGGGGGGCGCCTGATACGTCTCCGACGTATCGATAATTTCTTATGTTCCATGCCACATTATTGATGATATCTACATGTTTTATACACACTTTATGTCATTATTATGCATTTTCCGGAACTAACCTATTGACAAGATGCCGAAAGGCCGCTTCTGTTTTCTCGCTGTTTTTGGTTCCGAAAATCCTAGTAAGGAAATATTCTCGGAATCGGACGAAATCAACGCCCAGCATCCTATTTTTCCACGAAGCTTCCAGAACACCCGAGAGCCGCCAGAGGAGGGCCCTGTGGGCCCCAGACGACAGGGCGTCGACCCTCCGACTCCGCCTCTTCGCCTATATAAAGGTCCCTGACCTAAAAACCACGACACGTTCGACGAAACCAGAGAAAACCTTCCAGAGCCGCCGCCATCGCGAAGCCAAGATCCGGGGGACAGGAGTCTCCGTTCCGGCACGCCGCCGGACGGGGAAGTGCCCCTGAAGGCTTCTCCATCGACACCACCGCCATCTTCATCAACGCTGTTGTCTCCCATGAGGAGGGAGTAGTTCTCCATCGAGGCTCGGGGCTGTACCGGTAGCTATGTGGTTCATCTCTCTCCTATGTACTTCAATACAATAATCTCATGAGCTGCCTTACATGATTGAGATTCATATGATGATGCTTTTAATCTAGATGTCATTATGCTAGTCAAGTGGGTTTTACTTATGTGATCTCCGGAGACTCCTTGTCCCACGTGTGTAAAGGTGACGAGTGTGTGCACCGTGTGGGTCTCTTAGGCTATATTTCACTGAATACTTATTCGCTGTTATGAATGGCATAGTGAAGTGCTTATTTATATCTCTTTATGATTGCAATGTGTTTTGTATCACAATTTATCCGTGTGCTACTCTAGTGATGTTATTAAAGTATTTTATTCCTCCCGCACGGTGTAATGGTGACACCGTGTGCATCCCGTAGTACTTGGCGTAGGCTATGATTGTGATCTCTTGTAGATTATGAAGTTAACTATTGCTATGATAGTATTGATGTGATCTATTCCTCCTTTCGTAGTGTGAAGGTGACGAGTGTGCATGCTATGTTAGTACTTGGTTTGGTTATGTTGATCCGTTATGCACTCTAAGGTTATTTAAATATGAACACCGAATATTGTGGAGCTTGTTAACTCCGGCATTGAGGGTTCGTGTAATCCTACACGGTTAGTGGTGTTCATCATCCAACAAGAGGGTGTAGAGTCTAGCATCTATCTATTTATTCTGTTATGTGATCAATGTTGAGAGTGTCCACTAGTGAAAGTCTGATCCCTAGGCCTTGTTCCTAAATACTGCTATCGCTGCTTGTTTACTGTTTTACTGCATCTTTACTTCCTGCAATATTACTACCATCAACTGCACGCCAGCAAACACTTTTCTACCTATTAGGTGTGTTGGGGACACAAGAGACTTCTTGCTTTGTGGTTGCAGGGTTGCATGAGAGGGATATCTTTGACCTCTTCCTCCCTGAGTTCGATAAACCTTGGGTGATCCACTTAAGGGAAAACTGCTGCTGTTCTACAAACCTCTGCTCTTGGAGGCCCAACACTGTCTACAAGAATAGAAGCACCCGTAGACATCAGCGCCCCACCCCTTGGCCGCGCCACCCTGGCGTGTGGGGCCCCCTGGCTCCCCTCTGGTCTCTCTCCGGTGTTCTGGAAGCTTCGTGGAAAAATAAGATACTGGGCGTTCATTTCGTCCAATTCCGAGAATATTTCCTTACTAGGATTTCTGAAACCAAAAACAGCAGAAAACAGGAACTGGCACTTCGGCATCTCGTCAATAGGTTAATTCCGGAAAATGCATAATAATGACATAAAGTGTGTATAAAACATGTGTGTATCATCATAAAAGTAGCATGTAACATAAGAAATTATAGATACGTTTGGGACGTATCAAGCATCCCCAAGCTTAGTTCCAACTCGCCCTCGAGTAGGTAAACGATAACAAAGATAATTTCTTAAGTGACATGCTATCATAATCTTGATCATACTATTGTAAAGCATATGAGATGAATGAAGTGATTCAAAGCAATGGTAAAGACAATGAGTAAACAAATGAATCATATAGCAAAGACTTTTCATGAATAATACTTTCAAGACAAGCATCAATAAGACTTGCATAAGAGTTACTCATAAAGTAATAAATTCTTAGTAGAAAGCTTTGAAACAACACAAAGGAAGATATAAGTTTCAGCGGTTGCTTTCAACTTCAACATGTATATCTCATGGATAATTGTCAACACAAAGTAATATAACAAGTGCAATAGGTAAACATGTAAGAATCAATGCACACAGTTCATACAAGTGTTTGCTTCTAAGATAGAAAGAAGTAGGTAAACTGACTCAATAATAAAGTAGAAGATAGACCCTTCGCAGAGGGAAGCATGGATTACTATTTTTGTGCTAGAGCTTTTTATTTTGAAAACATAGAAACAATTTTGTCAACGGTAGTAATAAAGCATATGTGTTATGTATAAGATATCCTATAAGTTGCAAGCCTCATGCATAGAATAGTAATAGTGCTCGCACCTTGTCCTAATTAGCTTGGATTAACACGGATTATCATTGCATAACATATGTTTCAACCAAGTGTCACAAAGGGGTACCTCTATGCCGCTCGTACAAAGGTCTAAGGAGAAAGCTCGCATTGGATTTCTCGCTTTTGATTATTCTCAACTTAGACATCCATACCGGGACAACATAGACAACAAATAATGGACTCCTCTTTAATGCATAAGCATTCAACAACAGATAATATTCTCATAAGAGATTGAGGATTAATTGTCCAAACCGAAACTTCCACCATGATTCATGGCTTTAGTTAGCGGCCCAATGTTCTTCTCTAACAATATGCATACTCAAACCATTTGATCATGAAAATCGCCCTTACTTCAGACAAGACGAACATGCATAGCAACTCACATGATATTCAACAAAGGTGTAAAAGTTTATGGCGTCCCCAGAAACATGGTTATCGCTCAACAAGCAACTTATAAGAAATAAGATACATAGCAACATATTCAATACCACAATAGTTTTTAAGCTATTTTCCCATGAGCTATGTATTGTAAAGGCAAAGAATAGAATTTTAAAGGTAGCACTCAAGCACTTTACTTTGGAATGGCAGAGAAATACCACATAGTAGGTAGGTATGGTGGACACAAATGGCATGGATTTGGCTCAAGGATTTGGATGCACGAGAAGAATTCCCTCTCAATACAAGGCTAGGCTAGCAAGGTTGTTTGAAGCAAACTCAAGTATAAAACGGTGCAGCAAGACTCACATATGAACATATTGTAAGCATTATAAGACTTTACATCGTCTTCCTTGTTGTTTAAACACCTTAACCAGAAAATATCTAGACTCTAGAGACCAATCATGCAAACCAAATTTTAACAAGCTCTATGTAGTTCTTCATTAATAAGTGCAAGGTACATGATGCAAGAGCTTAAACATGATCTATTTGAGCACAACAATTGCCAAGTATCAATTTATTCAAGACATTATACCAATTACCACATGCAGCATTTTCTGTTTCCAACCTTCGCCATGAACATTAAAAGTAAAGCTAAGAACACTAGTGTTCATATGAACAAGCGGAGCGTGTCTCTCTCCCACACAAGCATGAATTTATTCAAACAAAACAAAAACAAACAGATGCTCCAAGTAAAGTGCATAAGATGTGACCGAATAAAAATATAGTTTCAATAGAAGAAACCTGATAAGTTGATGAAGAAGGGGATGCCTTGGGCATCCCCAAGCTTAGACGCTTGAGTCTTCTTGAAATATGCAGGGATGAACCACGGGGCATCCCCAAGCTTAGGCTTTTCACTCTTCTTGATCATATATCATCCTCCTCTCTTGACCCTTGAAAACTTCCTTCACACCAAACTCGAAACAAACTCATTAGAGGGTTAGTGCATAATCAAAAATTCACATGTTCAGAGGTGACACAATCATTCTTAACACTTCGGACATTGCCCAAAGCTACCGGAAGTCAATGGAACAAAGAAATCCATCCAACACAAGCAAAAGAGGCAATGCGAAATAAAAGGCAGAATCTGTCAAAACAGAATAGTCCGTAAAGACGAATTTTTTAGAGGCACTCGGACTTGCTCAGATGAAAATGCTCGAATTGAATGAAAGTTGCGTACATATCTGAGGATCACGCACGTAAATTGGCAGATTTTTCTGAGTTACCTACAGAGAACCCTGCCCAAATTCGTGACAGATAGAAATCTGTTTCTGCGCAGTAATCCAAATCTAGTATCGGCGAAGAGATAGTAAAATACAGGTGGTATAGATGGTGGTAATATTTCAGGAAGTAAAGATGCAGTAAACGAACATGTAGCAGAACAGTAAATAAACGGTGCCAGAAAATACCTTGCTGGCGTGGGAGGCAATTCTCTGTGGTGTAAACAAGGCCTAGGGATCATACTTTCACTAGTGGACACTCTCAACATTGATCACATAACTGAATAAACAAATACTACTTTCTCTACACTCTCTTGTTGGATGACAAACACCATTCATTGTGTAGGGCTACAAGAGCACCTCAATGCCGGAGTTAACAAGCTCCACAACATTCGATGTTTATATTTAAATAACCTTAGAGTGCATAATAGATCATTGCAATTATACCGAGTACTAACATAGCATGCACACTGTCACCTTCAGGCTATGAAAGGGGGAATAGATCACATCAATACTATCATATTAATAGTTAACTTCATAATCTACAAGAGATTACAATCATAACCTATGCCAAGTACTACATGATGCACACACTGTCACCATTACATCATGAAGGAGGAATAGAATACTTTAATAACATCACTAGAGTAGCACATAGATGATATTCAACTAGATCACAAAGCTCATGATCACATAAAGATCACATAAGAGAGAGATGAACCACATAGCTACGGTACAGCCCTTAGCCTCGAGGGAGAACTACTCCCTCCTCATGGGAGACAGCAGCGGTGATGAAGATGGCGGTGGTGTCGATGGAGATGCCTTCCGGGGGCACTTCTCCGTCCCGGCGGCGTGCCGGAACAGAGACTTCTGTCCCCCAGATCTTGGCTTCGCGATGGCGGCGGCTCTGGAAGGTTTCTCGTACCGTAGCTTATTCTTTTAGGATTTTCGCGACGGAGTCCTTAAGTAGGCGGAAGGGCAGCCTCGGAGGGGCCCTGGTGGGACCACACACTAGGGGGGCGCACCCCACCCCTTGGCCGCGCCGCCCTGGCGTGTGGGGCCCCCTGGCTCCCCTCTGGTCTCTCTCCGGTGTTCTGGAAGCTTCGTGGAAAAATAAGATACTGGGCGTTGATTTCGTCTAATTCCGAGAATATTTCCTTACTAGGATTTCTGAAACCAAAAACAGCAGAAAACATGAACTGACACTTCGGCATCTCGTCAATAGGTTAGTTCCGGAAAATGCATAATAATGACATAAAGTTTGTATAAAACATGTGTGTATCATCATAAAAGTAGCATGGAACATAAGAAATTATAGATACGTTTGGGACGTATCATTCCACCACTGGTATTACGTGCACCTGTCTAGCGGCGGCTGGCGGCTCAGGCACCTCCAGGTACCTATCCCGCTCGTGCCTCTGCGCGAGCCAGAGAGGAGCGTCGAGATCCGGCGCAGGCATCGGTACCTGCCACCGGACTTCCGCGTTGATCCCACCTTCGTCGTCGACTCCAATATCTAGCACAGCTGGCGGGAGACCGAGGAGAATTGGAGGAGGAAGGCGGGCTTCCTCGGTGACCGGGACTTCACGTTTGAGCGGCCCTGCCGCCTCGTCGTCGAACATGGAAGCCGCCGACGCCTCCACAAGTTGACGATGAGGACTACGACGCGCTGGCCTACCACAACGAGGAGGAAGGACAACTCGGACGAGTTTGTCGCCTGCATCTTCCACGAATGGCAGGTGGCAAAGGCGGAGGGCCGCGACTTCGACCTCCCACCAGCGATGACCGACGATGAGATAGCGAACCTCGACGTCCTCGTGTCGCAGGTGGACCGACCAGTGCAACCGCTGCTGCCCCGGTACGCCACCGACATCATGTTGTCGGACCTCATGGAGGAAGAGGCTCTACAACGGGCGCTCCAAAACTCGGCCCCGCAACCGTCGCATCGACCTCCACCACCGGCGTTTATTCTGTGGGCTGCTCCATCCACCACCGGCGTTCAATCCGTCGGCTGCTCCACCTCCACCTCCACCGCCGGCGGCACAGGTGTATGTTCCGCCGGTGGCCAACTAGCCATGGCAGATACCAGATTTCGTCGAGCTCGACAACGACAAGGACGAGTAAGCGTAGGCGTCGCGTTAGTTTATATTTATTTTATTCCTTTCTTCACTATTCAAAGATTTTCTAGGTTTTTTGCTCCGAAGCCCCCCGATCGCACCCTTTAACTTTGTAAAATACAAAAAAAAATTGTAGAAAATTAAAAATTAAAAATCCTTTTGGATGCAGGTAGGTTAGGTGATCTAGTTATAATGAAAAATATCAAAAAATGAATTTTGATTTATTTTTTGAAAAACTTTATTTTCGGTAAGATAGCAATTACTTTTGGATACGAACTCAAAAAATTTAATATATGAAAATCTATCTATGCAAAAAGTTACATCTGAATTCATCGACCTCCATTGTTTAGCGAATTTTTACATTCTCAAACTCTTAAAGAGAAATATAATTTTTTTTAGATTTTAGCGTTTGCAAAAAGAAATATAAAACATAATAATAATATTTATTTATTTAAGATTATTATTACTTCATTACTTTTTTATTCAAATAATTATTTGAAATTTAAACAATAAAGACGTGACACAACGTGACCAAGAGGTTAATAAGATTGATATGATACTATTATCAATAACGTGTGCGCAAAGTACTTGGAAGCGGGATGGAAGGAACTCAGAAGTTAAGCGTGCTAGTGTTGTTGTAATTTTTTTTGTTTCAAAAATCATTTATTTTGAAAAATGTTCAATTTTTTAAAATTATATTTTTATTCTTTTTAGAATTTTTTATATTTTAAAATTTTGTTCAAATTTTGAAATTGTTTAAATCTAAATGCCATTCAAAATTTAAAAATAGCATACATTTTTTAAAATGTTCAAAATATGAAATCGTTCAGTTTAAAAAAAATAAAAATATTTTAAATTTTGAAATATTTTAAATTTTAAAACTGTTCAAATTAAAAATTTCATATTTTAGAAAATCTCGTTTTTTTAAATATAAGATTTTGATAAAAGAAAGAATTGAGCCTAGCTCACTTGGTTAGGGAAGTAGATGTACAATCCAGCCACCCAGGTTCAAGTCCCTAGGGACGCGAATTTGGTTCTTATTATTTAAAAACAAAATCCCTAGGGACGAGAAAAGAAATATTAAGAAAAAAGAAAGAGAAAAAAGAAAAAGGTAGAGGAACCATACTTGCTAATGGGCGGCGGCCCAGCCAACCCCGAGTTGGTCGCTTGGTGTGCGGCGCATTATGTCGGTGTTAAGCATCCCTCCCCGGCCTCAATAGTCCAGTTACACGAGGCTCGCAGGTGATTCCAATGGGCCACCATAAAGACATTTCCTTCTCTCGGGATGTGCTATACACCGACTGGGTTGGTGCGGATGGGGTGCCGTACACCCCCCCAACCCAGCGGTTGTGTAGTGGGCCACGGCCCATCAGGTAAGTTCGTTTTCGATTTTCTTATTCTCCTTTTTCTTTTCTCTTTACATATTTTCATTTTTTGAAAAGCAGAATTTTTTAATTAAAATCCAAATGTTTTACTTTTTAGAATTTTTTTAAAAAAATTATATTTTAAAATATTTAAAAAAAAAACAGTTTTCAGAATTTAAACATTTTTCAAATTTGAACATTTTTTAGATTAAACATATTTTGAATTTTTCTTTAACATTTGAACATTTTTAGAACATGAACGTATTTAAATTTGAACATTTTTCAAAGATGAAGATTTTTCGAATACGAACAATTTTTTTAACTTTGAACATTTTTTAGATTTAAACATTTTTCAAATTTAAACATTTTTTTAGTTTTGAACAATTTTAAAGTTTGAACAGTTTTCAAAATTGAACATTTTTCAAATTTAAACGTTTTACGAATTTGAAAAAAGGTAAAGGAAACAAAAAATAGGAAATGAAACAAAAAAAAAAGAAAGAGAAAGAATAAACAGGAAACGAAGAAAAAAAAAGCCATAATAGACCGGGCCCTATACCCGAGCAGGGTGTGCGGCATGCCGTACACACCGATCTGGTCAGTGTATATCATCCCTCCCCGGCCTCAATAGTCCAGTTACACGAGGCTCCCGCCCAGGTTGTTCCAATGGGCCACCACAAAGACATTTCCTGCTCTCGCGTGTCCAATATTGTATTTCGTTGTTGGCCTAACTTGAATGAGCCTCTGCGAAACTTTGATCTTGGCAGGCTGTGCTGGCCCATTTATTTCTAGGCCCAGCCCGATCTGGGCGTCGCATGCCATGCATTGACTGAGCCGCGTAACGTCCCGTCTATGCAAGGCAGAAAATTAATAAGATACGCAACGGCCGTGGCTGTCACTGCTAATTGCTGCACCGCCGATTAATAACTTTCCCAACAACGGCATCATTTTACATCACCATATATACGCACGCACGCCCTGCGCAAAGTCTACCTACGATCTGCACGTATACATACACACGTAACACACACGCGCAAAATAAGTACATACTACACCTAACACCTAGCTACCACATCGATCGATCGGCGTTGAGTTTGGCAGCACATGACCGGCATGGCACTGGAGCGGCTCGCCGTGGCTCTCCTCCTCCATCTGCTGCTGGCGGCGAGCTGCTGCGCCGGCCGCGACTTCGTCGTCGGCGGCCGCGGCGGGTGGGCGACGCACCCGCCCGAGCCGTTCAACACTTGGGCCGAGCGCAACCGCTTCCAGGTGAACGACAGCCTCGGTATGTACACCTTACTTCCCGTCCAGTCACCGGCCGGCCGGCGGCGTGATCCAGTGCACGGTTCGACTCGTTGCTGATTTTCTTTCTTTATGTGCGTGCATGCATGGCTTGGATCGGCGCAGTGTTTAGGTACAGCGATCACAGCGACTCGGTGATGGCGGTGAGCCAGAGCCACTACGACGCCTGCAACACCACCGACCCCTTCGTCCATCTCGAGGGCGGCCACAACGTCTTCGGTCTCGCCAGATCCGGCCCCTACTTCTTCATCAGCGGCGACGCCAAACGCTGCCAGGCCGGCGAGCACCTCATCGTCGTCGTCCTCGCGGTGCGTGCCGGCAGTGGCAGCCCCTCTCCTTCCACAAAGCCGTCGCCACCCAAGTCGTCGCCACCATCATCGTCGCCGCCTCCCGTCCCAGCACCGGCGGGTTCCCAGGCGACTCCGCCTGCTGCGGGGAACTCTTCCTCGACGCCACCGCCGCCTGTGGGAAGTTCTTCGTCGACGCCACCACCATCTCCTTCGTCGACGCCGCCTCCTCCCACAGTTGCACCGCCACCGGCGACCAATGCTACGGTTTCACTGCCGCCGCATTCGCCGTCGTCCGCGTCAGCCTTGAGGGGCGATGTCATGGCGTTCCTCGTGATCGCCGGAGCAATAGTACTAGCTTGATTCTGTTGATTGGTCCATTCAAATGTTTTTCGTCCTTGTGTTTAGTTTGCTTCGGTTGCTACTTTTGGTTGATTTACCTTCAAAGTTTGTAGGATCCTATCGGATCAAAATAATGTTTTTCTTTGTTTCGTCGCCAATATCTTCTATTTCTAGCAAGTACGGGTATGTAATCTTTCATGATGTAGTATGTAATCTCGTTAAGACAGATTCTTAGGAGGGTTTAAGTATGTGCACGGATACAAGTGATTTTGCTCGTTGATCTATTCTGATTTCATTGATCCTTATGTATGTGTCCAATGGTGTTTATACATGAAATCTTACTTTTTTGGGGAATAATAAACCTCAGTTAATACCTGCAAAACTTAACTGCTTAATATTCAATGCATTTATATATGAGTTATCCTTGGATTAATTTCCAGATTAATGTAGTACAGCCTACAATACAAGTTAAACGCACCAAAGCTACCGGTAAAAAATACTTTGAAACAAAATCTGGAATTAGGTCATACTGAAAGCTGTCTGGTAAAGCATGCTTTGATCTCGATTCTTTTTCTATAGTTATGTTATCTAAGAATTATAGAATTACATATTTACGGAATATTCTTCTTGAAAAAGTGAAACATGTGTGATCAGTTTTGACATATTAAGACAATAATTTGGAGATGTTTCATCGCAAATATTTGTAGGATCTCTGAGTATATGGCCCATGCCGGTTCGTCAAAACAGAGAAGACAAAACCCTAGCGCCGCCTCCACCTCTGCCTCCTCCATAGATCGGCTCCCCCTCCTCCAATCGGCCTCACCGTTGCCGGGAGGGGTGGAGAACACGATCAGTTTTTAATAAGAGTAGTGTTTTCTGTGGATTTGGTAGCCATCTTTTTTTTTTTTGCATCCGCCGGCATGCAGATTGCATCGTCTACAATAAGTGATCCCCGGTTCTTCATTCAATGACGAGATCTCCACGACATCAACGGTGCTGCCGAATTTTCTTGGTATGGCCTTTAGATTGATTTTGAATTTTTTCTCATGTTTGCCATGAGGAGGATTGTCGTTGCAATATTCCACCCGACTGCTATGTCCTCGACAATGGTGATTCGTACTCTTGACTCCGTAGCGGTGTTGTTCGGTTGCTTTTCCCGGGTATACTGATGTAGGTACGATTGCCGATATTGATTGACTATTTTAATAATTGCGCGCGTGCACATCGCCATAACATTGCCCCTCAAATTAAAATTATGGGAGAACCTTTGTTGGTATTTACAGGTTTGTGGTTTCACAAATACGTTCGGATGTATTCAGAAAAGTACAAGATTGCGGAAATTCAAAACGGCACCCAGGTCCAGATGCTCTCTTTATCTAAACCGACCAATTGCTCCAAGATCGGTGTGGGGCGTTGTATTTTCTGGTGTATAAGCAGCTGCAGCTATAATTATGAACAGTGTCAGGACCCACCAGCAGACCGCATTTAAATCATTTTATGCCGTTGGCACAAACGGAAAGCCAACTTCCTTGAACCGACGGACTAGACACCTGTGTAGCGGAGCTGCACAAGGCAATTAAGAAGGCTTGTCCTGGGTTGCTCTCCGGTGGACAAGTGTACTTTGTTTCAGCTTACGAGCTTTCATCCAACAACTCAGCTCAAACCCACTTCGTCGCTTGAATGCATTGTTGAGTTGTCTGTGGGGATGGGAGAACTTTCTTATATGTATCTCCTGGATCATTTGTCACACTCACTCACGCACAGCTACCAACAAGTGTCATGGCAGTGTGCTGATGCGTTAAGCATGTCGCAACTGAAGCATTTTTTCCTCTAGTTTTAAAAGGGGTATAACAAAAAAAAATCCATAAAAAATCTGTGATGACTTCGCTGAAGTATTATTGATCAATTGTCTTCGAAGATTCCCTTAACCTTGGAACTCAGAAAGAAATCAAAGAATGATAGAAATGAATTAAATCATACACAGCCCACATTGATCGATAATCTCCATTTGCAGATACAGCTCTGGCTGCCACGCTTCGGTCGATCAAGAATAGTTCAGAGAGGTTTATATCGAGGGACCCCCGCGACACCCACAGCGTACCCCTGGTGCGCGTCACTGATGGCGCTGTTGTGGAAGAGCTCGTCGCTATCTGAGCACGCGCCGTCAGCCGTCATGTGTCATGTGTGGCCACCAAATGTCTGCTTCATGACTGAACCACACTGGTACTCGAACTTCTCCACACTGTCAGCTTCATGACTGAACCAATGCTGGTGGCTACCGAGTCCATCAAGATCAAGGTCGATGGGAACATCATGCTGAACGAGGTGTACTCATGGAGGTATCATGCGGACAAACTCTGAGAACGCCCATTCAAAACTAGCTGCCTGCTCATCCCTCACCATAACACCGGCTAGTATAACGCTCTGGAAATGATTGTTAACCCCAACGAACAAACCGAATGGCATGTCATACAAGTTGGTTTTGTAGGTCGTGTCAAAGGTAACGACGTCCCCAAAATAATTGTAATTCAGTCGGCCAGAACCCGTTGTCCACATCAAGTTCTTGATCCTGGTGTCAGAGTCAGCTTGAACTCTGAAAACAAATTCTGGGTCCTTTGCACCTATCTGGTCGAAGACTTCAATTGTTTTCCTGACATCGTCATCTGCCTCCTCCCTGCTTATTTGGCCACACAAATTCCGCAAAGACCTCTTCGTGAACGGTAGGTTGTCCACACTTCCAAAAAAACTCCCGATTATGCTGTACACCTTACCAAGGTTAATGTTGTTGTCCCTAAGCTGTCTCACCAGGTCCTTGGTGAACATGTTGATGTGCCTGTGTGATGGCCAGAAAGCGGTCTCACCACACGTCTCCGTGAGCACATGGTTGTGAGTCACCCTATGCTCAGTAATGTACCAACCATTGTCGGTAGATCTCAGGAGCCGAATCATAGCAGGACATTCACAGCGGCAAGACCTCGTATTTTCACCAGTAGGCTTCCCCTAAGTCAACAAAAAACAAATAAGCTGTTAGCCATCAAGCTAGGTGGCATCCACAAGTCCACGAGTTTATAACAAAAGCCACTCAGTATAGCAGTCTGCGTAGACATGTCATTTTTCACCCCCCGAGTGTTAAGTGAACAAACTCACCTAGCAGCCGCAGACAATCTCTTGCATGCATTTTGTCTTCTCTGAATTCAACCGGCTCTTTCCATATCTTATACCGAAACCATGTTCCCATGAATATAGATTATAGAAATCGTATGCCTCACTTATAGAGTCAAACGTTGTACCGAGGCACGGATCTATGACCTCGTCTCCTAGCTTCTCCGCAAAACACCTGACTGATTTCTCCAGCGCACTTTGTCGGTCTGCGCAATGTGTTCTATCCGGAGGTGCGCGCCCGACACGGACCCTGCAAGAAAAAAAGCGTAATTGTTTAATTTCCCACCCCGATTTTTTTCATACCAAAACAATGTCCACAAAGAACATTCGTGTCTACTTCTGTACTGCTAACATTTACATAACCGGAGCAGCTACTGGCAGAGCAACATGTAAAGAGACCGTGACTACCAAAATCATTTTGATGACCAATTTTTTGGTAACACACATGCGTACCTAATCCATGCATTCTGTCACATACTTTTCCATGCATCACACCCAAAAACAAAAAATGTGACAGCAGCCAAACATAAAAAGATAGCTGCATTGCTCACCACGATTCAGACAAAATTCCTGAAATACACCGATTCAAAAGCTTGTCCATATATACCTATGTTCAGGATCTTCAACTAACCGCATTTCTCCAAAAAATATACAAGACACCCACACTTGTTACGATTCTCTGAAAATCATTCACTAGCTAGAATTCACAAACACACCACAATCGGAGAGGCAATGTCCATTCATCTGATAAAACAGCTAGTTCATGACTACCCACTTCAGCACACACAATTTTCAGATCGGCAACGCCACTTAAAACATATGAAAACAATTTTTGTTATGCACCTATCTAATTCATGCGACAGTATCTACTCTTAAAGCCAGCTACATTCCTATCGCTGAGCTAAACCAATTGGGGACAAGTGAGACAAATGGGGGCTAATTACCTCTTCGTTCACCCAAACTGACCATACAAAACCTATGTTCAGGATTTTCAACTAACCGCATTTCTCCTAAATATACAAGACACCCACAGTTGTTACAATTCTCTCAAAATCATTGACTACCTAGACTTCACAAACACACCAGAAAACTGAGAGGCAATGTGCATTCACCCTGATAAAACAGCTAGTGCATGACTACCACTTCAGCACACACAATGTTCAGTTCGGCAAAGCCATGTCAGTAAGCATATGAAAGAGATTTTTGGTATGCAGCTATCTAAATTCATGCGAGAGGGTCTACTCTAAAAGCCAGCTACATTCTTATCGCAGAGCAAAACCAGCACAATCGGGGGACAAGTGAGACCATGGGGACTAATTACCTCTTCGTCCACCCAGTTGACTGGGGATTGTCCAGACCGGTTGACTGCGCAGAGTCAGGGCCGTCAGCGCCTCCCATGGCGCTTGCCACATCGCCCACACTAGCCCCATCCACGAGTTCCTCCAGCATCGGCGCACCGGCGGCCGCGGGGCCAGCATTGCTGCTGCAGGAGTCGCCCCCGTGCAAGCTCATGACTGCTGCGTCAGCTGTGCACGCTGCATATATTGGTAAACTGCGGTATAATTTTTCAAATTTTTTTTGTTAGTGCTGAATCAGGTAAGTAAGCACTCAAACTCTGCAAACAGAAAACTGGGGGACAAAACTCCATACCTGCTGACTGGATCCAGTGGGAAATCCATTCCGACAGGTCGACCTCACTCCCCTTGAGTAGGAAGATGCGCGCGCCGCCGCAACACAAATCAGTTCGCCGCACGGCCGAGTCGACCAAGGGGAGGATGCCGTAGGATGTGCCCCACGGAGCTGGCCGTCGACGCAGAACCACACACCCCCGCAGATGAATCAGAATCGGCCCGCCGCCGATGGCGAAGAAGAAACAAGGGAAGAAGATGGGGCCAGGCTATTCTCGAACGGTATGGAGACATCCCTACATTAACCCCTCCACCAGTTTCCTGGACCATGGTCCTCCACGTATGGATCGTCCTGTACCAGTGGTCCACTTCAAACATCAGCCCAAACGTCCGTCTCCGTACTGGCCGCGCCGGTGCATTAACTCACCATCGTATTTCTCCATTACAGGCATTTACCGCACACCGTATTGACAGAGGAGGGCCAGACAGTACGCATCTACACGCACGGAACAGCGGTCCAGATAATGGGTTCATCTGCACCCGAGTTCCAAAACGCCCCTCCCACAAGATTGTATCATACACTAGTAAAAACCGACCTTCCGTCCATTTTGTCCCGGTCCAGTCTGGAGCTAGGAAAAATGGCCAGGCCACGTCGTCCTGAAACCAGCGGGAGGGCACGGGGCCTTTTGTTCCGGTTCTTTAGGGACATTTTATCCCGGCTGAAGGCTTGGGCCGCGATAAAAGGGTTCTGAGGCCTTTTGCGGCCTGCTGGCAGCCCTTTTGTCCTGGTTTGTGGCTCAAACCGGGATAAAAGGTCTCAGCCTATATATACAACTAGCCCCCCCCCCCATTCTCCCTACATTTTTCTCCTTGGTGGTGGAAGGTGGAGGCTTATGCTAGCTTTTTTTCTTCATGTGCACAAGAGGTGTTTGATGAAATGTTTGTGAGAACGATGTCACTTGAGTTCATTTAATAAGATTTCTCCTCTTTTTTTTCTAAAAGGTTAGCAACTATTTTCTCGTATAGACCGCATAATACTAATTTTAGCATGGTGATTGCGTTTGATATATAATTGTACTTATGGTGCAGATGAGTCATCCATGGATGTACGGTAACCAATGCGATCCCGCTTTCAGAGAGGGCGTGAAATCTTTCGTGCTTGTGGTCGAGGCTAACAAGGGGAAGGAAGGTTTTATTTGTTGTCCATGTCTGAAATGTTGGAATGAGAAGGATTACTCTTGCTCAAGAGACATTCAGAGCCACCTACTTCGGCACGGATTCATGTCCGGCTATAATGCTTGGACACAGAGAAGAAGGGGTTATGATGGTAGACAACATAACGATGAAAACTACCGATCTATGTTCCCTGAATACGGTGATACCGCAATGGAAGAAAATGAAGAAGAAGGAGGTGAAGAACGAGCACCAGATGAACCTGGTGATGATGATCTTCGTCGGGCCATTTCTGATGCAAGGAGAGACTGCGGCACATATAAGAAGAGGTTGCAGTTCAACAAGATGTTTACCTGGCAGGGTTTGGAGAAGCTTCAAGAAGGTGGTTAAGGGTAGTATCTTCACATAGAAGCTAATGTTTACTCCTGTATCATGCGCCCAGCAGCCACAGAGGACGAATCTATGTGGATACTACGTTTGCGAGTTCATTCGCATGTTCACCACTGAGAAGGACGATCGTAGACTCGACGTAAGCAATACATTAATTCACAACTTTAATTTATTACCGTCAATATTTTGTTATCAAGATTGATATATTCATATTCATCTCATTTTTCTATATAGGTCGACTACATGCGGGAGAAGCTCCAACCACAGCAACACCTACTAGGAATTACGGAGAAACTTGCGGGACTTTTGATGAGAGAAATATAATCACTGTTCAAAAAATCGTCCGATTCAACGATTAATCACCCGATTAATCCCTTTTCAGTGGTCACCGATTAGCCGATAAACTCATTTATTGTCCGATTAACTCATTTATCGCCCGATTAATCGGCCGATTTGCCTATTAATCGCTAATCGTCAGCCGACCGAGTTGACCCCGATAAGCGATTTCCTCAACATTGAATATAATAGACGATGATACGTCCAAAACGTATCTACTTTCCCAAACACTTTTGCTATTGTTTTGCCTCTAATTTGTGTATTTTGATACAACTAACACGGACTTTCCCCTAGGGACGAGAGGGATCAATACTACATGCTAACTAAAATCTTTGTTGAGAGCTTTCAGTTCAATAACAAGCACTATCAACCATCAGTTGCATTCAGGATCTATGGTAATCCTATCACTATGAAGTTGAAAGATTTTTGTACTGCATTGGATATTGCCCCTGTAGGTACAGCGAAGAAGATCGAGAGCAATCCCAAGGCTTTGCTGGAACTCTATCGAGGAGTCACCAATGATGATTGCCGCACCATTCAGCGCGGCAAGATAAGAAACATTCAACTCCCTGCCATCAAATATTTCGCTTACTATCTTGCTACTAGCATCCTTGGTAGGGAGAACACTAGCAATATTTCTAGTTATCATCTTGCTTTCTTAGTTGCTGCACTTACTGGAGAGACACCTTATCATCTTGGTGCTCTTGTTGCTCGCCGTTTGTCTAACAAGGGGCCTATTTTTGGAGGAATTGTTGCATCACGCATTTTGGCATATTTAAATCTTCCTCTTGACCCTACTGATGTGAAATTAACTCCTATAAGGCTTGATATTGCTGCTATGAAGAGTCATCAATTTGTTACAACCGACTCTAGTTTAGATAATATTGTCTATAGAATGTTGTTTGCTGACGGGGATGAGAGGGAAATTCCATTGCCGCAGCCAGATTTGTTCAGTATTCACAGGAAACCGTGGTCGCGCTCTAAGGAGGAGGTGGATGAGCAGATGAGGATACATGGGTTCCACCAGCAGCATGACTCCGAGGACGCCGAGCCCTCCCACGACTACACCGTCACGTATCCTGGTGCTTCTTCCAACACATACCCAGAACAGGATCCATCTTCGTCGTACTACAGAGGTGCTACTTCATGGGCACCATGAGATTGATCTCCACTTAGGCCAAAATCCTAAACTTGGGGGGAGGTATACCGGCATTACTCATGCTTTGCACATTATAGTTGCTGGATACTTGTACATACTTGTTTAGTTTCTTAAAGTGGTTTTCTAATAAGAGGAAGATGATATTTGGGGAAGTGCTGATTGAAAACAGATTCTGGACTGATACCAAAAAAATTCTCAAAAACAGCCAGAATGTTATTTTGCGAAGCCAATTTTTGTGCATGTTCCCCAGGTTGTTATCTAACTTTCATTAGTTGAACACTTTTCGAGCTGAGCAGCGGAAGAATTTCTTAAAAATCGATTACTGTACTGCTGTCAAGTTTGACGAATTTCTGTTGCTTTGTGTTTATGTGACTCTTTTAGTTTTCATTCTCTTGTTTTTGCTTTGTTTCTTTCCTAAAACACAAAAAGACCAAAAATATTTCTGTTGTTTCTCTTTATCATTTGTTTATTTTGGTTTCTTGCTTTTATTTTTCTTTGTTTTCTATCGTTGGTTTGCTATAAGAAAATCCAAAAAGATTTTACTTTGTTTGCTTGTTCCCTTTTGTTCTTGTTTCCAATTCGAAAACACCAAAAATATTTACTGTTCTTTTTTGGTTTTGTAAAGTTCATTATGGAGTTCAGTGGTCTTCGGTGGCGGGAGCTTGGTTTTCATTTCATATTATTCAAGCTACACAAGTGAAAGGCAATAATGACGATCTACGACAATTCGACTGTGGTGAGAGGCTGGTATGAACTCTATTTGTTTTCATTTTTGTACATATACTCATCTATGTGAGCATGCTTAGTTGGTTCATGTGAGGTATATGTCATTTAAGAAAGTCTAGTAGTTCATGATCTCTCATGCTTAGCTCCAATTTATTAATATGAGTAGCATATCATAAATATTTGCTTGCATTGCTTTATTCATAGATAGGTATGACATTGTGGTATCCTCCTCTGTATTCTCTTGAATCAACTTGGCACATGCTCACGCATGCATATGACTGAACAAAAGTCAATTAAGCCTCGATGATCTACTTTACCTCAGAGTTCTTGTATCACTTTTATGCCTCCGTTAATTTATTTTATCGCAAGCATGATTATGACGATTCATCGCTCTCTTGATTGTCGCTTCCCGCCTATTGCTAGCCTTCACTTGTACTGAGCGGGAACGCTGCTCGTGCTTCCAAACCCCTGAAAACTAAGTTACTCCAAAGTGTCCACCATAAATACCTATGCATGGCATTTCAAACCATTCCAAGTAAATTCTCATGTGCTACCTTTAAACCTTCAAAATGCTTCTTAATTTGTGTCGATGTTTTATAGCTCATGAGGAAGTATGTGGTGTTTATCTTTCAATCTTGTCATTTACTCCTGACAGACTTTCATAATGGACTAGTGGCACATCCGCTTATCCAATAATTTTGCAAAAAGAGCTGGCAACGGGGTTCCCAGCCCCAATTAATCAACTTTCATTAATAATTCCCTTCACATGTTTTGCCCTGATTTATCAGTAAGCAACTTAAATTGCAAATAGACACTCCTGCATGGCATGTGATTGATGGAAGGCGCCCGAGGATTCGGTTAGCCATGGCTTGTGTAAGCAAAGGTTGGGGGGAGTGTCATCCATAATGAAACTAAAATATATGTGTAAACAAAAGAGAAGAGGGATGATTTACCTTGCTGGTAGAGATAACGTCCTTCATGGGAGCCGCTCTTGAAAGTCTGGTTGACGAGGTAGTTAGAGTACCCACTATCATTCGTTGACAACAACAAACACCTCTCAAAATAATTTTACTCTGTTTTACAAATGAAAAGCTCTAGCACATGTTAATCCCTGCTTCCCTCTGCGAAGGGTCAATCTTTTACTTTTACATTGAGTCTCCATCCTTTCTTTGAGCACCTTCTTGAGAGCACAACTGTCATTCTTACTATAATATGCTTGTCCCAAAATGTGATTAACTGTGGTATAACTTTGATGCTTTTATCTTTGATAATCTCTACTTCCAGTTTTTCTATGAACTTCAAAGGTGCCCGAGAATTTATGTTTTGCTGTACAAATACGGGCAAGCGAGATACCACTTTATCATATCCTTTTATGAAAATTGCAATCCTGCTGATAGACATGGTTCATGATGCTTATTATTAATTTGTTGGTACCTTTTCCATGATTGACATAGCTATTAGATGATTTTATTTGCATGTATCTTATTATGAATTGCTTAAGTACTTGCCCATATCATGAGAATATTTACATTATATGAACAAATGTGTTCGTGAAAGTTCTTTTATCGCACTCAATTGTTAACTGAATTACTTGAGGACAAGCAATAAGCTAATCTTGGGGGGAGTTGATACGTCCAAAACGTATCTACTTTCCCGAACACTTTTGCTATTGTTTTGCCTCTAATTTGTGTATTTTGGATACAACTAACACTGACTAACGTTGTTTTCAGCAGAATTTCCCTGGTGTCTCGTTTTTGTGCAGAAATTCAACTTTCAGGAAAATCCCCGGAATTAATGCCCAAGGGCTTATTTTTCCAGAAGATTCACGGAGCCGGAAGGGCAGGCCGGGGGGGGGGGGGCCACGGCCCCCACACCATGGGCTGGCGCAGCCTAGGAGGGGGGCGCGCCGCCCTATGGTGAGGCCTCCTCGGCCAGCCTCTGACGCCCCCTTTTGGACTACTTAACGTCTTCGACCTAAAAACGCACGGGGGGTTAGACGAAATCGCCAGAAGACATCCAGAACGCCGCCGCCATCGCGAAACTCCATCTCGGGACCAGAAACTCCGTTCTCGCACTCCGCCGGGACGGGGAATTGAAGGAGATCATCGCCATCATCACCACCGACGCCTCTCCATCGACCAGCCATGTTACCCCCATCCATGTGTGAGTAATTCCCCCGCTGTAGGCTGAAGGGGATGGTAGGGATTGGATGAGATTGGTCATGTAATAGCATAAGATTGCTAGGGCATAGTGCCTAGTGTACGTAATTGGTACTTTTATGATATTGTTGCAACTTGTTATGCTTAATGCTTGTCACTAGGGCCCGAGTGCCATGATCTCAGATCTGAAAATGTTATTGTTTCATGATGATATGCATTGTTTTATGATCTTACCTGCAAGTTGTATACACGTATTGTTGTCCGGAACCCGAGGCCTCAAAGTGACAGAAATTGGGACAACCGAAGGGGAAGGCAGTGATATGAGGATCACATGTGTTCATGGAGTGTTAATGCTTTGCTCCGGTGCTCTATTAAAAGGAGTACCTTAATTTCCAGTAGATTCCCTAGAGGCCCGGCTGCCACCGGCTGGTAGGACAAAAGATGTTGTGCAAGTTTCTCATTGCGAGCACGTACGACTAAATATGGAACACATGCCTATTGATTGATTAGTACTTGGATACCATTTTATTATTATCTCGCAAATGCCCTGCTTTGATTGTTACATGAGTTTCTCTCATCCATGCAACGCCCGTTCATCCATCCCTGTGCCTACGGTATTTTAATCCTGCTTGTTTACTATAATCACTACTGCTGTCTTTGTTACTACTCGCTGCTGATATTTCACCACTCGCTATCGCTATAAAACTGTTACTACTGATAAACTCTTGCGAGCAAGTCTGTTTCCAGGTGCAGCTGAATTGACAACTCCGCTGTTAAGGCTTACAAATATTCTTTGGCTCCCTTTGTGTCGAATCAATAAATTGGGTTTTACTTCCCTCGAAGACTGTTGCGATCCCCTATACTTGTGGGTCATCAAGACTATTTTCTGGCGCCGTTGCCGGGGAGCATAGCTTTATTTGCAAGTTCACTTGGATTGATATTGTTCGCTGCAAATTCTCCATCATGGGTAAACCTCGCGATACTAAAGTCGCCATATTACCATCCACTACAAGAAAAGGTACAACTCTGAGTACCTCTGCTGCTCTTGATTCACCATCTGTGATAGATAAACTTGTTTCACCACCAAAGCTTCACATGCTGGTGATACGTCTCCGACGTATCGATAATTTCTTATGTTCTATGCCATATTATTGATGATACCTACATGTTTTATGCACACTTTATGTCATATTCGTGCATTTTCTGGAACTAACCTATTAACAAGATGCCGAAGTGCCGCTTGTCGTTTTCTCGCTGTTTTTGGTTTCAGAAATCCTAGTAACGAAATATTCTCGGAATTGGACGAAATCAAAGCCCAGGGGCCTATTTTCTCACGAAGCTTCCGTAAGTCCGAAGGAGAGACGAAGAGGGGCCACGGAGGGGCCACACTATAGGGCGGCGCGGCCCCCCTTGGCCGCGCGGCCCCGTGGTGTGGGGCCCCCGTGCCGCCTCTTGACCTACCCTTCCGCCTACAAATAGCCTCCGTGACGAAACCCCCGCACCGAGAGCCACGATACGGAAAACCTTCCGGAGACGCCGTCGCCGCCGATCCCATCTCGGGGGATCCAGGAGATCGCCTCCGGCACCCTCGCCGGAGAGGGGAATCATCCCCGGAGGACTCTACACCGCCATGGTCGCCTCCGGTGTGATGAGTGAGTAGTCTACCCCTGGACTATGGGTCCATAGCAGTAGCTAGATGGTTGTCTTCTCCCCATTGTGCTATCATTGTCGGATCTTGTGAGATGCCTAACATGATCAAGATCATCTATCTGTAATTCTATATGTTGTGTTTGTCGGGATCCGATGGATAGAGAATACTATGTCATGTTAATTATCAAGTTATTATACATGTGTTGTTTATGATCTTGCATGCTCTCCGTTTCTAGTAGAGGCTCTGGCCAAGTTTTTACTTTTAACTCCAAGAGGGAGTACTTATGCTCGATAGTGGGTTCATGCCCGCATTGACACCCGGGACAGTGACGTGAAAGTTCTAAGGTTGTGTTGTGCTGTTGCCACTAGGGATAAAACATTGATGCTATGTTCGAGGATGTAGTTATTGATTACATTACGCACCATACTTAATGCAATTGTCTGTTGCTTTGCAACTTAATACTGGAGGGGGTTCGGATGATAACCTGAAGGTGGACTTTTTAGGCATAGATGCAGTTGGATGGCGGTCTATGTACTTTATCGTAATGCCCAATTAAATCTCACTATACTTATCATGTCATGTATGTGCATTGTTATGCTCTCTCTATTTGTCAATTGCCCGACTGTAATTTGTTCACCCAACATGCTTTTATCTTATGGGAGAGACACCTCTAGTGAACTCGTGGACCCCGGTCCATTCTTTAATACTGAAATACAAATCTGCTGCAATACTTGTTTTACTATTTTCTCTCGCAAACAATCATCTTCCACACAATACGGTTAATCCTTTGTTACAGCAAGCCGGTGAGATTGACAACCTCACTCGTTTCGTTGGGGCAAAGTACTTTGGTTGTGTTGTGCAGGTTCCACGTTGGCGCCGGAATCTCCGGTGTTGCGCCGCACTACATCCCGCCGCCATCAACCTTCAACGTGCTTCTTGGCTCCTCCCGGTTCGATAAACCTTGGTTTCTTTCTCGAGGGAAAACTTGCTCGCTGTGCACATCATACCTTCCTCTTGGGGTTGCCCAACGAACGTGTGAAATACACGCCATCAAGCATATTTTCTCGGCGCCGTTGCCGGGGAGATCAAGACACGCTGCAAGGGGAGTCTCCACTTCTCAATCTCTTTACTTTGTTTTTGTCTTGCTTTATTTTATTTACTACCTTGTTTGCTGCATTATATCAAAACACAAAAAAAAAAAATTAGTTGCTAGCTTTACTTTATTTGCTATCTTGTTTGCTATATCAAAAACACACAAAAAAAAATTAGTTTACTTGCATTTACTTTACTTGATTCATCATGTTTCCTTTTAATTTTACCACAAAGAACATACCGGTAGGACAAGGGTCTATAATTGGGAGGAACAATATAGAAGAATTTTTCACCCATGTTAGTACCGTTGAAGATTTTGAAGATAGACACTTGGTAGAACTTGCTCCTACCTATGAAATTGCTGCTGTCTGCTTTAGTTCGCTTGTTGGAAACTAAATTTGTTAATCTCAATCCTATAATCCAACACATGTTTCTCACACTTGGTGATATGGAAGAAGGGGAAAAGAAAGATTTTGTTTTAGAAACCCTTCTTAGAGAATTTGGTGGTCTAGCAAGAGAGGCTAGAAAGGTCTTCGCTAAATTTAATATGCTTGGTTCTCATACTAATTTTGTTAGCCTCCTTGAAAAGATGGACATGGATAGAATAAGATACACTAATAATATTAATGATGGTGGGGAGATCAAAGCACCAATACCATGTAAACTCCTAGCTATGAATGATGCACTAGAACATAACTATGCTTGGCTTGTTCCTGAAAATTTGTTTGATGAGAGTAGCAAGCCCAAGACTAATGAAAAGGGAGACGCTGAAACTTATGTATTCAATATACTTTGCATGGTTGAGAAAACTCCAAAACCCGCTGTAGGTGCACCACCCTTCGATAATACTTGAGATACACTTTCTGCGCCTAGCTGAAAGGCGTTAAAGAAAAGCGCTTATGGGAGACAACCCATGTTTTTACCTACAGTACTTTGTTTTATATTTGTGTCTTGGAAGTTGTTTACTACTGTAGCAACCTCTCCTTATCTTAGTTTTGAGTTTTGTTGTGCCAAGTAAAGTCTTTGATAGAAAAGTAAGTACTAGATTTGGATTACTGCGCAGAAACAGATTTCTTTGCTGTCACGAATCTGGGTCTAATTCTCTCGTAGGTAACTCAGAAAATTATGCCAATTTACGTGAGTGATCCTCAGATATGTACGCAACTTTCATTCAATTTGAGCATTTTCGTTTGAGCAAGTCTGGTGGCCTAATAAAATCCATCTTTACGGACTGTTCTGTTTTGACAGATTCTGTCTTTTATTTCGCATTGCCTCTTTTGCTATGTTGGATGAATTTCTTTGATCCATTAATGTCCAAGTAGCTTTATGCAATGTCCAGAAGTGTTAAGAATGATTGTGTCACCTCTGAACATGTGAATTTTTATTATGCACTAACCCTCTAATGAGTTGTTTCGAGTTTGGTGTGGAGGAAGTTTTCAAGGATCAAGAGAGGAGTATGATGCAATATGATCAAGGAGAGTGAAAGCTCTAAGCTTGGGGATGCCCCGGTGGTTCACCCCTGCATATATTAAGAAGACTCAAGAGTCTAAGCTTGGGGATGCCCAAGGCATCCCCTTCTTCATCGACAACATTATCAGGTTCCTCCCCTGAAACTATATTTTTATTCGGCCACATCTTATGTACTTTGCTTGGAGCGTCGGTTTGTTTTTGTTTTTGTTTTGTTTGAATAAAATGGATCCTAGCATTCACTTTATGGGAGAGAGACACGCTCCGCTATTGCATATGGACAAATATGTCCTTAGGTTCTACTCATAGTATTCATGGCGAAGTTTCTCCTTCGTTAAATTGTTATATGGTTGGAATTGGAAAATGCTACATGTAGTAACTCTAAAATGTCTTGGATAATTTGATACTTGGCAATTGTTGTGCTCATGTTTAAGCTCTTGCATCATATACTTTGCACCCATTAATGAAGAAATACTTAGAGCTTGCTAATTTGGTTTGCATATTTGGTTTCTCTAGAGTCTAGATAACATCTAGTATTGAGTTTTGAACAACAAGGAAGACGGTATGGAGTCTTATAATGTTTACCATATGTCTTTTATGTGAGTTTTGCTGTACCGTTCATCCTTGTGTTTGTTTCAAATAACCTTGCTAGCCTAAACCTTGTATCGAGAGGGAATACTTCTCATGCATCCAAAATCCTTGAGCCAACCACTATGCCATTTGTGTCCACCATACCTACCTACTACATGGTATTTACCCGCCATTCCAAAGTAAATTGCTTGAGTGCTACCTTTAAAATTCCATCATTCACCTTTGCAATATATAGCTCATGGGACAAATAGCTTAAAAACTATTGTAGTATTGAATATGTACTTATGCACTTTATCTCTTATTAAGTTGCTTGTTGAGCGGTAACCATGTTTCTGGGGACGCCATCAACTATTTATTGTTGGATATCATGTGAGTTGCTATGCATGTCCGTCTTGTCTGAAGCAAGATAGATCTACCACCTTCATGGTTGGAGCATGCATATTGTTAGAGAAGAACTTTGGGCCGCTAACTAAAGCCATGATTCATGGTGGAAGTTTCAGTCTTGGACATATATCCTCAATCTCATATGAGAATAATAATTGTTGCCACATGCTTATGCATAAAAGAGGAGTCCATTATCTGTTGTCCATGTTGTCCCGGTATGGATGTCTAAGTTGAGAATAATCAAAAGCGAGAAATCCAAAATGCGAGCTTTCTCCTTAGACCTTTGTACAGGCGGCATGGAGGTACCCCATTGTGACACTTGGTCAAAACATGTGCATTGCAAAGATCCGGTAGTCCAAGTTAATTAGGACAAGGTGCGGGCACTATTAGTATACTATGCATGAGACTTGCAACTTGTAAGATATAATGTACATAACTCATATGCTTTATTACTACCGTTGACAAAATTGTTTCATGTTTTCAAAATAAAAGCTCTAGCACAAATATAGCAATCGATGCTTTCCTCTTTGAAGGACCATTCTCTTTACTTTTATGTTGAGTCAGTTCACCTATCTCTCTCCACCTCAAGAAGCAAACACTTGTGTGAACCGTGCATTGATTCCTACATACTTGCATATTGTACTTGTTATATTACTCTATGTTGACTATTATCCATGAGATATACATGTTACAAGTTGAAAGCAACCGCTGAAACTTAATCTTCCTTTGTGTTGCTTCAATACCTTTACTTTGATTTATTGCTTTATGAGTTAACTCTTATGCAAGACTTATTAATACTTGTCTTGAAGTACTATTCATGAAAAGTCTTTGCTATATGATTCACCTGTTTACTCATGTCATCACCATTGTTATGATCGCTGCATCCACTACATATGTTTACAAATAGTATGATCAAGGTTATGATGGCATATCACTTCAGAAATTATCTTTGTTATCGTTTTACCTGCTCGGGACGAGCAGTACTAAGCTTGGGGATGCTTGATACGTCTCCGACGTATCGATAATTTCTTATGTTCTATGCCATATTATTGATGATACCTACATGTTTTATGCACACTTTATGTCATATTCGTGCATTTTCTCGGAACTAACCTATTAACAAGATGCCGAAGTGCCGCTTGCTCGTTTTCTGCTGTTTTTGGTTTCAGAAATCCTAGTAACGAAATATTCTCGGAATTGGACGAAATCAAAGCCCAGGGGCCTATTTTCTCACGAAGCTTCCGTAAGTCCGAAGGAGAGACGAAGAGGGGCCACGGAGGGGCCACACTATATGGCGGCGCGGCCCCCCCTGGCCGCGCGGCCCCGTGGTGTGGGGCCCCCGTGCCGCCTCTTGACCTACCCTTCCGCCTACAAATAGCCTCCGTGACGAAACCCCCAGCACCGAGAGCCACGATACGGAAAACCTTCCGCAGACGCCGTCGCCGCCGATCCCATCTCGGGGATCCAGGAGATCGCCTCCGGCACCCTACCGGAGAGGGGAATCATCCCCCGGAGGACTCTACACCGCCATGGTCGCCTCCGGTGTGATGAGTGAGTAGTCTACCCCTGGACTATGGGTCCATAGCAGTAGCTAGATGGTTGTCTTCTCCCCATTGTGCTATCATTGTCGGATCTTGTGAGCTGCCTAACATGATCAAGATCATCTATCCGTAATTCTATATGTTGTGTTTGTCGGGATCCGATGGATAGAGAATACTATGTCATGTTAATTATCAAGTTATTATACATGTGTTGTTTATGATCTTGCATGCTCTCCGTTTCTAGTAGAGGCTCTGGCCAAGTTTTTACTTTTAACTCCAAGAGGGAGTACTTATGCTCGATAGTGGGTTCATGCCCGCATTGACACCGGGACGAGTGACAGTAAAGTTCTAAGGTTGTGTTGTGCTGTTGCCACTAGGGATAAAACATTGATGCTATGTTCGAGGATGTAGTTATTGATTACATTACGCACCATACTTAATGCAATTGTCCGTTGCTTTGCAACTTAATACTGGAGGGGTTCGGATGATAACTCGAAGGTGGACTTTTTAGGCATAGATGCAGCTGGATGGCGGTCTATGTACTTTGTCGTAATGCCCAATTAAATCTCACTATACTTATCATGTCATGTATGTGCATTGTTATGCTCTCTCTATTTGTCAATTGCCCGACTGTAATTTGTTCACCCAACATGCTTTTATCTTATGGGAGAGACACCTCTAGTGAACTGTGGACCCCGGTCCATTCTTTAATACTCGAAATACAAATCTGCTGCAATACTTGTTTTACTATTTTCTCTCGCAAACAATCATCTTCCACACAATACGGTTAATCCTTTGTTACAGCAAGCCGGTGAGATTGACAACCTCACTCGTTTCGTTGGGGCAAAGTACTTTGGTTGTGTTGTGCAGGTTCCACGTTGGCGCCGGAATCTCCGGTGTTGCGCCGCACTACATCCCGCCGCCATCAACCTTCAACGTGCTTCTTGGCTCCTCCCGGTTCGATAAACCTTGGTTTCTTTCTCGAGGGAAAACTTGTCTGCTGTGCACATCATACCTTCCTCTTGGGGTTGCCCAACGAACGTGTGAAATACACGCCATCA
>NC_061513.1:347950517-347971830 GCF_022539505.1 Lolium rigidum | reverse complement strand
CACCCACCAAAAGCTTATTGAGGCAATGGGGGATCGCCGAACCCGGAGACGAGGGAGTGTGTTTACCGGGGCAAAATAATTACACCCACCCAAAAGCTTATTGAGGCAATGAGGGATGCTCAACGAGGGGAGGATCAAGTTCAACGGAGAGAACGACGCCCCGACAAAAGCCCTCGGGAATCCCGAACACGGAGGACGTGTACGAGGCATGGGGCACATTCCGTGGAAAATAGGGTTCCCCGAACGATGACCCGTACGGTTACGAAGCCGTAAGAGAAAGATGGATCGGGAAAAAGATGTTGTGGCGCAGTTGGTATCGGAAATGGATGTGATGAAGAAAACCGTGAGTGTACTAGTAGCCGAAAGAGATGCAGCTCGGGCGCAGCATGAAGATCATCCATTGGATCTCGGAAGCCAGCCGCGGAGAAGCGGCGTGGCTTCCACGGAGGCCCCATCGGCTGGTGCACCGACGATCGAAGTTACCGCACCGGAGCCTCCGGTGGTCGAGGTTACTCGCACCGGAGCCTCCTCGCTACCCCGTGGACGATATAAAGGAGATGAAAGCATGTCATCCGTATTATCCTATCGGGAACATGTCCATGAAGGTAGCCATCGGCGTTGCTTTACCACCTGGAGCACTCCACCACAACAACCCCATTCAAGATGGCTATGCTCGTGTCACGGTGGAGGACATAGTCCAAGGGTTTGAGGACCCGGACATTGACATTGCTACACCCGAAGGGGCGACAAGACTTGGAGATGTCAAGCGCCGAGTTCATTCTATGGCAGAAGAAGTTTATCAAGTTTCCAGGCGAGGCGCCAACAAGTCCACCCCCCTACGGTGGTGGTGGTGGCGGAGGTGGCGGTGGTGGTGGTGGTGCTTCACCTACACCTCCTTCACGAGGGCCGCCGCCGCCCCCCAATTCACCTCCGGCGGGTAAGCAGCCGCCGCCCCCTAGTCCGCCCCGGGCGGGTAGCGACGCCGCCCCCAATCCACCTCCGGCGAAGAAGCGAAGCAGCAGTCCCGGATTATTAACCCGGACCCTTACGTACCTAAGAAAACAAAGGTACCGGAGGTATCACTGAAGCCTCTCCCCACGAGGCCTTGGGAAAGTAGTGCCGAGAAAGTCGAGGCGGGCGCGGCTGCTGATTTAGAGAAATGGAAGGCGAGCTGCAAGAAGAAAATAGAGGGCAAGCCCAAGCCAGTATATTCTGATGAGCAAAAGAAGTGGGCTAAGTCATTTTTGAACACACCGTCCCAAGCCGCAAAGAATCCGCCCGACGACTATTCACGTGAACTAAAGAATCGGGCACGCATATTCAAGGAGAAGAGAGAGCGGGAGGAGGCCGATAAAGCGGAATTACAAAGTGCACAAAGCGGGAAACGAGTTGTTGCCCAGCTCGGGGAACAAAGTAAACAATCGATTGCCCCGCTTATAGTGACAGCCGCCAGTCCGGATGCCCCCGAAATCATAGAAGCTGCGGCAGCACAGGGATTGAGTGTAACGAGTGCCAGAGAACAAGCGGCCAACTTAGGTATTACTCTTCGTGAACTCGTTAGGCCTTGATGAGGCGCCAATGCAGGAGGTAGTACTTACATATGTGAAGAATGGGCCTCTCGTCGAGCCTGCGCAGAAGAGGATCTACCTCCACAAATGAGAGGTCTGCTGAAATGGTACAAGGGTTACATAAAAAATAAAAACGCCAAAGAATATATTTTTGCGGAAGTTGGATATGAGCATCACTTCAAACAAGTACTCTGTATAAATTCATCCGAGTGAATTGTTCCAGCTTTTCAATCTGCGCGAGCTCGACAAATCTATCATCAGCTTGCTACGTTACGTAAGTGATTTATTTCTACCCCATCTCGTTCATATTGCTCGCACTATATATATATATATATATATATGTCCTAACTATATTGTTGTGTCCGCTATTATACATGCAGATTGAAGATTAAGGAATGCAGAGTAAGGAGCATCCATGATGTTGGGTTCATTGACACACACATCGTTAATGGATATACGTTAAAGCATCACCCCGCCGACGTGGAGAAAGACCTGTGGCGGTTTCTTGATAAGCAGGAACTCAAAAGTAATATTCTATTTCCTTACCATTTTGGGTGAGTGTTTATGTCTTGAGCACATTCTCTTTTGTTTACTCCATGCATGGTATGTGGCCGGCTAATCGATGAGTTATGCATGACGTACTGTGCATGTATCGTGTTCGCAGGTTCCACTCGGATTCTGCTAGTGATTAAAATTGACAAATCAGAATGTCTCATCCACGACTCTCTGGATATGGATAAGGCGGAGTGGGCCGACATGAGACAAATGCTTCAAAAGTAATTGTTTTCATTCATTTGCGCTCTATATCGATCGGCCTATTTCGTTCATTTCCTAATTAAGCTTCAAGTAATGAACTAATAACTCTCTTGTTCATTTAATTTTCTTTGCCTCGTAGGGTTTGGAGACGGTTCTCAGATACAAAGGTCGGTGAATTCAAGAAAGAGCTAAATTTCATGCGGTCAAAGGCTAAGAATGGTAGTGATATGCAGCCACCGGGAACCAATCTGTGTGGATACTATGTCTGTGAGATGATCCGGAGATACACCTCTGAGCGCGTTCCGAGTGATCTCAATGCTCAGAGGAATCACCTCCGGTCGATGCTTAGTCCGAAGCTCGCTTCCGACCACTTCAAGAGGAACTAGCTGGATGGTTCAGGAGGGAAGTCCTCCATCCTAAAGGAGAACACCATTGCGACGACGTAGAACTATACATGCATTAAATTATGTATGGAAACTTGTTCAAACTTGTATATGGTCATCCGATGATATTGAATATATATTGTATATTCCTCTTGAATTCTTTTTGGTTATAATTTCAAATTTGTTTGAAATTGTACATTCATATGCATGTATATATGTAGTACCGTAGAATATGTGAAACTCCTTCAAAATTACAATAAAGCACAAAAGAAATAAAACAATATACAAATTAAACACAAAATATGTTTAGGGGGGGCAGGTTTAGGGGGCCGGAAACCCTAAACCTGCGGCGGCCTTTAGTCGCGGTTGGCCAGAAGAACCGCGACTAAAGGTCCTCCGCCCGGACGGCCGCCTGGCGCCCACGTGGACGGGCCTTTAGTCGCGGTTCGTAAGGAACCGCGACTAAAGGGGGGGCCTTTAGTCGCGATACTTTGGTCGCGGTTGCGCAACCGCGACTAATGGCAGTTGCGAACCGCGACCAAAGGCCCTTTTTCCACCAGTGAGAGTAGATCCTGAAAAGAGACGGCATCAACGCAGGCTAATGTACTCGCTGCTGACAGATGAACAGAGAGATGCGCTTTTGCGCAAGAACCGCCAGTACAAGCCATGCAGATGGGAAACCAGGACACTCGAGGGCCACGACGACAATGTACCTATGACAAATGGAGCACAAAACCCTACAGGTATTATTTGTCATATCATTCCATTTTCTATGTGTTTAGGTAGTCCTTTTAATGGATGGTGTCTACCAATTATAGTCTGTTTAGTGCATACCCAGGGGACCCAAACAGTGGTGATGATTCCGATCCTGCAGGCATTTTTGAACCAGACGAACATGAAGCGAGGTTCGAAGGTAAAAATAGCATAACAATTTTTGGAGTTTCTAGAATTCCTTCATCTCCAAAAGTGAAAGCCAATGTGTTATATATTTTTCATAGATAACGTGGACACCATGCAAGAGAAAGAAACAATGCAGGAGGATGACGAGGAGTGCAGGATTTTTAGTGGTCTAGGTAACTTCACTAATAAATTCTAATATAATTTATTGTGGCACATCTATTTTACTCCTGATTGTATTTGTGCAGGCGATGTGTTCGATTCTTACAGAGTGACAACTGATGTTCCTCAAAGTAAACAGAACGATGATCCTTATGACTTCGTGTACCACAATCTACCACAGAAGCATCATGTGTTGAAGCCAGTGAATGACTGCGTCCATTGTGGAGCAATGAGGCTCCAATATGAGGGCCCCGCGTTCTGTTGCAGAAAAGGAAAGGTCAAGATAGCTACCCCTGAAGTTCCTCAAGAGTTGCGCCGGTTGTTTACAAGTCAGGTTGATGCTGATGCAAAATACTTCAGAAAGCGCATAAGATATTTCAACACCCACTTCTCCTTCACAAGGCTTGGAGTCACCCTTGACAAGACGGTCAACACAGCGGCGAGAACCGGTGTGTATACATTTGTCTATATCGGAACTAAACTAACTAAAAAGTTTCAGATACACATTCCAGTGAACAGTAACAACATGCATTGGTACGTAGCAGTTATAAATACCAGAAAACGAAGTATCCAAGTGCTCGACTCGCTCGGCAGAGGAATGGGCCGCAAAGGCCTCGCTGCTATGGTTAGCAATTAGTCCCACTGCCCTATCTTTTGATAAGATGCTTTTCTGTTATTCTTCGGTATTTTTTGGTTGTGATGTTAATATTGTCATTTATTCGTGCAACAGCTGGAAGGACTGCAAAATTTATTGAAATATGCATCGCTTAACATGGAATTAAAAGCTGATAAATGGCCGGACTTAAACGTGACACAATGGCCAAGGGAAGAGTGTATTACGAGCAGTCTGCAAACAGATGGGTATACCTCTGAACTCAACGCATAATTTTTTCTTGCAAGATCAATTTGCTAAATCTATGCCTCAAGTTAAGAAATTGTATGATATTACATTGATTCAAGATAATTTATTCTTCCATACCATCTCTTTAATTTGGAGCTAGCTATAATGCAACAACTCATTTCATATCTGATGATGAGTTGCTTCATATAAAAATAAATAAGTACATTAATTATCTATGTACTTTTTCTGAAGGGACAATGATGTGTATAATTATACATAATGATTACTTTCTTTTAAAACAGCAGTAAGTACTAGGGAAAGAATACAAATACTCACAAAGTAAGGGTGCGGAGACCGTGCATACCTCAAATATTACATGAATTGCATGTTTAGCTCTACCTTCTCATCCTGGACCATCGAGCCACAATGAATCAACTGGAAATGCAAATAAAAAAAATTAGTTGTCACAAAAGTTAACAATATAGCATTGAGCATTTGATTTTGACTCACAGTGCTATAGCAGTGGCCAAGACTAAAAGTAACTTCAGTAACAAAACAATTTAAGTAAAGAACTTTTTGACAAACATTTTATCATGCTTCAGTTTCATAAGGACGGATGAGGTTGTCGTCCAGGCCATCGGCGGCGAGGCAGGAGAGCGGGGGTCTGGTCGACGGCGGTGGGTGGGGGGCGGGGGGAGAGCCAGCGAGTACTGTGAGCGTGAATTGTTTTTTTTACGGCGATGAGACATGGAGTGAGGACGACAACGAGTGAGGTCGGTGAGTTAATCTAGGGCCTGTCGGCCGTCAGGTGTCGGTGGGCCGTGGGCCATGGGCCGTCGACTGCTCTTGTCTCTGCTACAATTCAGAAAAACAAATTGCCCTCAAATTTTTATTTTTAATGATTTTGAAGGGCATTTTTGGTGAGGAATGATTATCCTTATTGAAAAATTACTAATTTCTGTATCATTAAAAATTATAATCATGCAGGTCATCGTGTGGTCTATGGATGTTAAATTTCATGGAATATTTCACGGGGGATATTTTATTTGACATTCCTGAACAGGTATATTTGCTCCATATCGCGATACTTATTCCAGGTTGTATCATTATTACTTGAAAACTAACTTTAATTACTGCTTGATTAATAGGTCAATATGATAGATTTTAGAAACAAACTAGCCGTAATTTTGGTGGATTCACATTTGAATGATGATTATATAAGGAATCGAGACTTGAAAGATGATGAAGAACATACATTTGATCCTACTGATTGTGTCATTGTGGATGGACCTCCTAAAAACAATAAAACATCGAAACTAGCGTCGGAAATTGGGTTCATCTCGCAATCATTGCTTCTGTTACCATCTGCCAATCCAACAGACCAGGAATTAATAGATGAACTTTGCCTATACATCAGCACAGTTGATGATATCCCTTCACTAGAGTAAGCAACATTTTTTTTCATTTTATTGTATTGTTCTAATAAATTGATAGCATACTTTTAATTGTAATTGACATAATTTTATTTTTACAGGACCGAATGGGTTAAAAGTTCGAGTCCTTATCCTATTAGTCTTAATTTAAGATAAATAAGTAGCATACTAAAAATGAATGAAAATATGGACGTTAGTTGCTTTAATATGGCTGTACGGATACTGGCGTGGCACGACATCCAGCTTGCTAGGGATGTCCCAGTCCACTACATGGACTTGAACTTCTGTGTAAGTTACTATAACTACATACTAAATCTATTTATATGTGACTCATTTGTGGCATATACTAATGTTTTTTATTATTATTATTTTAGTTGATGTCTCAATATGCACGAAGTCGTAGTGACTATCCTGATTTTGCTCGGTTGGCTCAGTTGTTTCTTAGCTGGCCTGACAGCAATGAGTATCATATATCTGAATGCAATATGGTAAGAATTCAATCCTTCATTCTTAAAAGTCAATTATCTGTTATAATGATTGCTATTTTTTAAATGTATCGGTGCAGATTTTATTGCCTTGGGATATTGTTGGGTTATTCCAGTTGTTCGTCTTGGATCGGCACAAAAAAGTTATCTCTTTTTTGGACCCGCTTCCAATACCATATTTGGCGAAGACTATACTTAAAAATGTGGCCGATAGTTTTAATCTTGCCCTCGAAGTTGCAAACCCTGCATCAAAGGATGACATAACTAAATGGGGTTGCAAGGCTCCCAAAGTTCCAACAAATCTAGATGAGTAAGAATCTTAACAATGTGTTACAATCTTAATGTATTTATGCGACCCGCAATGTAACATTATACATTATATGCATGCAGTGCTCTGTCGGGTTATTTGTTTTTTGAGTTCATGCATTCATGGTACGATGGATTGCTACATTTTCCAGTACCCACGGTGAGTATTTACACATGTTCATTTGCATACACTTTGCACATGTTCATTTGCATACACTTTGCACATGTTTTTTATAACAATGTTGTATAATGGATATATAGGACGGTTTTCAACTAAGGAAGCGATTTTTGGTTCACATCCTGAAGTATGAAGCAAATGAAGCTTTAAGCAATATCCCAGCCATTGCACGAAGCCTTATTGATCGCATAAAAAAGTGGACCTTCAAGAAAGAACCGTCATCCGCGAATAAATAGAAGATACAATGTTGCTTAGTTATTTTATCTGTCACTCATATTTCGCCATGTATCAAGAATACATAGATGGACCTTCAAGAAGAAACATAATACATATTGTTGCTTAGTTTATGTTTTTAAGTATTTTTACAACTAATTCTAAATACATTTATGTGATTGTAAATTTTATGTAAGTGTGGATTGTGTGTTTTAGGCGCTCTCACACCTCTTAGGCATAAATGGCTCGGTAAAATACATGACAAACGATCACAATATATATCTACATATTATGCTAATGCTAATGAGAAGGGGTTGAAATTAACTTGAAAAAATAACTCTGGAAGAAATGATCAATATCATATAAAACAAAAGGTAATCTACCCCTGGAAATATTACCACTTTAAGAAATAAAATATTGCCACAATTGTGTTTTACAATCATTCTGCTTCATTTGAATGTCCAATAAACATTTATCATGCTAGCAAGATGAGATGTGCAACATGGTGTGTACGTGTACACATCAGGTCACTGGTGCTTTCGTTTTGTTGCATATTTTAAACTAGATCATCAAAGCGCGCGTTGCCGCGCCCATCCATATTGTGGAAAAAAATGTTTGGAAATACAGAAAATAGAGACATTTGGTAAAAACTTGAACATTATTAATCACAATGCGATGATACATGTTATGCAACATATTTATAGATATTCAGAACTAATATAGTCACATAACTTCTTTTTTTTTCTACCTTTTTCTCTATATCATATTCATGCTAACATGGTACAAAAATGGATAAAGTAAAGAATTACACATTCTATCCTCTTAAGTCTTGGGTCTTATATTTTTGCACAGAAATTGACTCTAATATGAAGGTAACATGTTGAAGAATTCAATTCCTGCATCTTTTAGCACTAATGCAAATTTATTTTGCTGGCTAAATCTGAATGACAACATGAAGTGCAACGGAGTTGATAAAGACGTCCTCGAGGTAGAAAAGAGTACAAACCACATCTAAGAAATATGAAAAAATAGGAACAAATAAAAGAGAATTAGAAAAGGACAATTTATTGTTATTATGCACATAGTTCTCCAATTCCATGGATTTCATATGGACAACTCCAATAATTTACTTCAGTTTTTTTACGGTTAGTGACTTTAGTTTGACGCAACAACAAAACCAACTGAGTAAGATCAACGAATTAGTATTACCTTGCATATCTAAACAATAAAATCTGAGGTTACCTATTTTTAAATAATATCAACAAATGCTTCCTAATCTGACATATTTCAAGTTCGCTGTCCACTTCTATCCTGGCAGTTGTAGCATTGAGAACCTAATATGCAACTGAAATACAAGTTCAATTTACACTTGGGTTACCCGCAGAAAGATGCATTAAGGTTTGCCTAAAAGATACAAAAACCAAGTTTTATCTAATCTGAAACTTCTTACATACATGAGCAAGTGCAACCCCTGCAGATTGTAAACCAGTCAAGTAAAATTTGTACTTGCAACTTAAGAATGAGTGAGAGATGGAAAATCAGTGCCATGCTGGTCAGATTTTGTGTTCCTGAAATGAAATATTAAACCTCCCTAAAAATAAAAATATTAATCCTGAAAAGGCCATCAATACTTACTCAACGAGTGCAAAGGTGGTACCATCTGATTGAAGACATGGTAGGCTGCTAGATGAACCGAACATGATTTACTTTGCAAGATTACAACATCTAAAATTGTATGCTAGTGAGAAAATAATCAAGGCTCAACTGAAGCAGAACTAACACAACCTAAATATACTTTTAAGGGAAAAACTGAAATTTAAAACAAACAGAAAATTGTAATCCTATTACACTAAAATAAGATACGCATAAGCCAAAATTACCAATGCAGCGATACTCTACAAATATAGCCTTTTAACAACCCATCCGAGCAAGAAAAATGATGAACCAGTCACTCCAAAACGCTCAGTGACCACTCTTGTCAACCGTACGTAAGACACTTAGCTGAAATAGAAAGGTATTACATGTTTGTAAATATGCATACATTTAACGCGTTTATATATCACTTTATTTATTTCCTTATTACGGGGAGAGTGAAGAGCATTTTAAAGTGTACCAGTTCAAATGAACCAATGATAGTCCAATCCAGTACAAGCGAAGTGACCCTTTGAACAACCACGCATAAGACAATTAGCTAGAGTAGGGACATGCTTGTAAAAATATGTTTACGCTTAAACTATACTGTAACTTGCCGTTTTTTCTTTAGTAAGAGAGACTGAAGAAGAGCATTGGAAATCAGGAAATTGTCTATATATTCATGGCAATTATTTCAATCCACCTACATGAAATTATGATAAGAGTCTATTAAACCTGCCGGCGATAGAAGTTATAGAAAATCCATCACATACAGAGCCGGTCCATGTGTGATGTGTGTGATTGTACACAACATTCGGTTTGGAAGCTAAATCTGATATAACTCTCCATGATAACTCAGTGCTCTCGCTCTTTACAATCCATCTAATATCGGAGTACGAATATCACGGTTTGGTAAAGATCACCGATATCAAAAAGGTAACCGCAAGTAAAGTAACAAAGGGGAACAACCAGACTGCCAGAGCACTTCATCATCCTCCCGAGTGGATGCGCTAGGTGGAAGGAATCCTCGCCCTGGCCATCCTACCTAGGTGCCAGCAAGATGAAATGGGGAGGGGGGAATTACAGAGGGTTCTACCTGATTGTCGTCGAGGATGATAGCCAGCGTTCGTACCCGTTTCCTCCTTCTCTTGCGGTATCGAGACGCCGTTGGTACCGCAACCTCCTCGATCTGTTGTTGTCGTCTCCTACCCTGTGTGTTTTCTCTTTGTCGCCTCGCCTCCTCTGCAATCCGCATCGCCCGTCTCCGTGGGCCTCATATTGCCAGGATAATCGCCAGCTATCAATCATAGGAAACATGACGAGAGAGAGATGAAATGTCTTCAAGAAAGAAAATCAAACCTACATCAATCGTACCTGACGGAGGAAGCAATAAGAGGAGGTGAGGAGCGATGCAATGGAGGAGAGCAAAGCCTCATTAAGAGGTCAGGCCAATAAACGGAGTCCACTACACACGAAAAGCAAAGGAAAGAAACGGCAATGGCCTTCGATGCCATTAATTAGCCGAATCAATGACGCTGGAGGCGTGGTTCTTCGACGGCTCCACGCCTCCATGGCCATCAGGCGAACCGGAGCAGAACTCCAAGAAAGACAATTAACAAAGCAGCCCAATCCATGTAAGAAGATGTAGCGGCCCAGTGACGGTCTTGGGGCCTGGTTAACGAGCGGATGTCCAAATCGTTTTCAAGAGTAGCAGCCCAGTCATGCTGAGACGAGTGGATCACGCCGGCGACGCAGTAAAAAATGGCTAAACGCGGACGAGGCGACGACGAAACGATCTGGAGCATCCATTACTGCAATCGTACGGATGAGAATCTTAAAACGCTGAGAAGGCTCATAGGTGGTTCCATTATACTGTTAACTAATGTATAGGCTTGATACGGTCCAACTTCAATCTACCTTTGCAATGCCCTCACACCTCTCTACATCATCAGAATCACACCTTTTGTCAAGCTCACACCTCTCTATATCATCACAAATCATAAGTACACACAAGCGGTAACAGAAAAGAAAATGGTACTAAGTCAAGTGAATGATTTAAGCATGGAAGATTATTTACACATTAGGGAAATATTTTAAACTCACTTTGCACTCATAAATTTCATGAGCAAATCTGAAAAAATAATCTTGTGTAGGAATAAAAATTAACTGCAACTAAAAAGCACGTGCCAAAAATAAGACCATCGGCTTGTTAAAGTTCTGCCCTATCAAATTATTATGAACATGTATAAAACATTGTAGAAAAGAAAACATATGGAATGACAAGGCCAGGTCAACTGAACTAAAAATATTATAAGTGTGAATACATCCTGTGGCACAAAAGATCAAAGTTAACCGGGAGCGGTGTGCAGGGATACAGCAAGCACAATCTGGTAAGCTCCAACATCATACACTGTCTAACCCTCTCACTCTCCTCTCTACTTATGAATCTGAAAACTACTCTCTGTTTTTCTGAAAATGCTCTGTTTTCAACAAATTTTCCTTGTAGATATGCAGCAGTTGGCTGCTAGCGACAAGGAAAAAAATTAATGTGTTATCTGCTAGCACTAATTCACCCTTGCTGGAAATAGTGGCAGCGGCAAGGCCACATGAAATGCACATATCAACTAATAAGTAAATTTTATATTTGGTGTATCAATTATCAAACAAAACCACCTTATACTCACAACTAAATTTTCAAGTAAGTGCCAAGTAAATATATTATGTAAATTTTCAAGTAGGTGTCATTTGTAGGATTTCAACATTCTTCATCCGCTGTCCGGCAACTCCATCTTCCATAACTAACCGCACAATATGCAATTTTTACCCAAGCATCATTTCATCTACATGGTGATTCAGGTGATAACACTTACCTATTGCAAATCAAAATCAGGGGCATTATTTCATCTACATGGGTTTCCCTAAGAATCGAGATACCAGTCTAATTATCTCCCACAAAATTCTATGGCCTCACCTAGAAAATTTGTTTGCTTCAGGATGTGTATTTCTACATGGTGAGGCAGTCAAGTTCTTTACAGTGCAGGAAACCAACATATTGATGAGATTTTGTAAAAAGGCATATGAACTGCATAGTTTCAACAGGGGCCATTTGGTTATTTGGGATTTCGATAGTCTGGATATGAGAGGGAATTGACGAACCTTGTGAAGATGTGTGAGCGTTGGAGAGGCGCGCAAGTGCTAGGCCCAGAGCATGACATCGTCGCTGGTGTCCCATTTGCGCTTGCTACGATTCACCGGCGCTTGTCCCGCGGGAAGAGGAGGCCGGCACCGTGGAGCCCTCCGTCGGCCTCTAGCTCGGCGTCGGATGACGCGAGAATGTCGAGCTTGGCGCCTCCTTCTCTCTCCAGTCCCTCCCCGGGCTCTTCGATGGCCGAAATCTAGGAAGATGTTGAACCAGAGAACAGGTGTGTGCCCCGGCGCAAGGAAAGCGCGGCAGCAGGGGCCGATGGTCGTCGCTAACTCACAGGGAGAGGGCAGAACTCGCGGGGATGCAGGGTGGTGGCGGACCTCAGCGCCGGCGGCGGGGAAGCAGTGGAGTGGACAGAGAGGAAGCTTCAGAGAGAGAGAGAGAGAAAGAGGGGGTGGAATGGAGGACTGAGAGCGATGTCCGATTTGGGCGTTCTTTTCTCATTTTTCGTAGGAGAGACCGACTGAGCGTTACATTTCTCAGATGTACTCCTTTAATTCTTGTCCACCTAAATTATGTGAGTATGTAAAAAAACAAATACACTTCCTGGTGGTTCCGATTATCAATTTCAGCTTTTTAAAACAGACCAAAAGCAAAGATCTCATCTGATTTGGTTACGATGCAACTAATGTTAGTGATTTCTTTTGGTCCACCTAACTTTAGGATTATATTCATTTTGAGGATTATATTTCAAATTTCAAACAAATTGCTTGTTTCTAAATTTTTAAACCTTCTAACACCTTTTTAGCATTTTTGAATTGATTATATTGAAAAATGAATCGCTTAAAATACTATATATGGATGTTAACTTTATGTAGTACTCAATGAGAGATATTTTGTCCGACATTTATCAATATATATGTATTTCCCTTGGTGTCATTGTACTTAGTCTTTGGCATACTATTATTTGAAAATTAAATTCCTCGGATTCATATGACACATTTTAGGACAGAAGCTATTGTCTTAGTCGATCGAGTCTGACACTTCACATATGGCATAAGCAATATGAACCCCCCGAATTAAAAAAGATGTCATGGGTGGATTATACATTCCATGTGAACGCTTACACCGTTGGGACATGGGGCCTATTTTAAATGGCGCATTGAATAAAGATTTGGTATAATGAATTATTTAAAATATAGATGAGATTTTTTTAACATGTGACATGCTTTAAGATAAAATATTTGTGTTACATATTATAATACGTGCGTGGCACGTGCACCTTTACTAGTATGTTGTAAAACACGTGGTGCTCTCTCATTGGCTCATTTTCGTCCTCGCGCGTTGCCAGGTTCCGTTTGCTATTTTCGGCGACAAAGGGTATTTTTTTTGCGAATTACAAAGGGTTTTTCTTTTATTTTGAGTGGAACGTGCAGAAAGCGTAGAGAGAAGTAGAGGGAATTTACGAAACGCAATGGCTTCAACTTTTCTTCCGTTGCACCGGAGCGACCATGACCATGTCCGCGCCACCAAGCTTCCACCACACCAAAGCTACAGCTCGAGGGGGAACTTGACGACGGGCCAACATCCAAGCAGAACTTGAGGATCCAAAGGAGGAGGGGTCTTGCGGCGACGTCTCAAAGGAGGTGTATGGCGCGAGAACGCATCATCGTTGTCGACAGAGACCGAGGTCCTGGGTTGCTTTCACCCAAACTCCAAACCACCACCCCTAGAGCTCGGCTAGATCTAGACCAAAAACAGAACATCTTCCAAGGCGTTGGGTATAGGAACATCGGCAACAGCTACGGCCTAGTGCCGACCTACCAAAGCCACCCAAGGGAGCTACGAAAGCCGCCAGCAACCGAAGCAAGACCGTGTAAAATCAGCCATGCTAGCACTACGAGAGGGTTGTGACACCAAGGGAGATCAAAGGGTTACCCGCAAGGCACTACAAAGAAGCTTGCTCGAAGCAAGGACACAAAAGAGGGGCAATTTGATGTGGACGAATGGAGTCCATCAATTCGAACCGGAGGATCAACATCGGGACGCCGTCAACAAGAAAAGAACACCCGGAGGTGACGCCGTCACCGCCAGTGGCCAATGCCATGCACGGCTTTCGCTGAGATCCAACCAATTCAAAGATCCGGTCGTCGCGAGGATACAGAGTAGATAGAGCAGAAATCACCAGGGCGCCACCAGCCCATAAGACACTATGATCTAGACCAACTAGAATCACCCGCAGAATGAACGCAAAGCTGGCTAGCCAAGCCCGACCAGGTGCAGATCCAAACGGCACCAACGACGCTAGATCGGCGGCACCACGACGTTCGCACCATCCGAGCGTCAATCTCTATACCAATGCAACCACGATGGTTGGAGGGAAAATCGCTGCCACGAGAGCGGCAGCTGCAACACGGGATGCCTACCCCGCCGAGCATGCGTCGGCCGAGGGACCCAATACCACAGAGCGAGCAAGCACATCACCCATAACGACGCCCAAACAGTCAGAAGCCCAACAGAGCTCCTCCAAGCAAGAGAGAGCAGGTCCGCAAAACAAAGCCGCCGGCCCAAACCAAGCGCCGCCTCAAGCAGCGATGGGGCCATGGTGGAAGTGGGAGTCCATGCTCGCAGCCTCACACCCACATATCCAAGAGGCTGGCCAAGCCCGCTCGACCTAGATCTAGACATACTGGCCCTAGATCTGGCCTCCACCACCATTGGACCCAACATCACCGGCAGACGGAGGCGCCTCCCAGGCACCACCGCCACGACCTCCCACCTTGCCGCCAACACGACGGGATCCGTGTTGGTCGGGGACAAGATCGGCTTCATCCACCTCCACAAGCTCAAGCCCGCCCCGTCGGGCCATTCTAGCGCACGTGAGAGGGGGAAACCGATGGCGCCAACACCGCTCGGGCTTTTCCCAGCGGCTCCCGCTGGCAGTTTCGGCGGAGGAAGGGGCGCTTTGGCTGGGGAGGACGGGCACGCCTTGGTTGCCCATGGGGTGACGGGAGCTAGCGCTTTCGCAAAGCAAATATTTTTGGAAATTGGTCGTATTTCCATATTTCAAAAATTCTGAAAAAGGTATTTGCATGTAGGTAATGGATGCATCAAGTTTAAAACCTAAATATGTTTATTTGATGCTTGTATAAAAAACGAGAAAGTATCGTAGCCTGCCTAAGTGAGTAGAATTTGAAACTTTTTCCTAAAATTCAATGCCACATGTATTTATATATTTATTATAAGAAATAGTACATGGTATAGATACACGAGATATCCATAACGATTACAAAACAGAGTTTAAAAGAAATCAGTTAATCTTTAAGGTCATCAAAATCTTTCTTCTTTCATGACACAATCTTGTAATTATCTGAAGAGAGCTAAAGATAGATACTAATCATATACCTGTGAATACCAACAAAGGTTCTCCCAGAATTTTAATTTGAACCGTAATGTCAAAGATTCCTGCACACACGCAACATTATATTAATCAATTTACATCGGAAAAAGTACCAACACGAGTATACCAAGAATAACAAAACAGCCTGGTTAACTTCGCTGGAGAGCCGATGGTACGAAACGCCATCATTGAGAACGTAGCAAGCGGAAAAATATTGCAAAGATAATTATCCTCACTGAAACCATGAGATAAGATCCAAAATCGATCTAGCAAAGTAAGATCTGAAGGCCCATACATAGAGGATTGTAATATTTCAACACCACCATTGACGACGGGAATATCTCATCATCATCAGAAAAGCCAAAGATCACTTATTGTAGATGATGCCATCTCCACTAAGGGAAGCAAAAAAGATACAACAGCCAAAACCCTAACATAATCAATTAAAAATACTTCTTTTATTAAAAAAATCCATGCATCACCTGGTGGTCTCCCCTTGCTAGTATAAAAGGAGGCCTAGACTGTGGGATAAGGGGAGGCTTAGAAAGTGAGGATTAACAACTCCTTCCCGGGGAACAACCATTGCATCGAAAAGATCCACCAAATAGAGCATAGTTGCAGGACGTAGGGTTTCGAACATCGCTGCCTGAACCTGGGTAAAAATATATGTCTCTGTGCGATTGTGAGCTTCATCTCGTACGTCGATAGAGCTCACCATGGTCTGCTCTCCCCACCACCACCACCAAACTAAAATAGGAGTTCCATTCCCCGGTGTCTAAATCTACGACACGACATCTAGTGTGCCAGGTAGGGGGCTAATTCGCATCAAGTTCCGTCGACTACCCGGTCATCGGCAACCAGCGTCATGTTCGGGGCTTAATTAGGAGGAGCCACCCCAGGCGTAACCGGAGTCGTCACTCGCACTAGCGCCGCATGTCGGCGGGCTTGGGTGTCAGCACCTGGAGGAGAAGGCGACGAGCCTCGCACCTTACCCAGAGACCCACCGGGCCGAGGAATTGATGGAGGAAGCATCGTCGTAACACCCCGCCCATGGGAGGGCTGCATCCGGACGAGTTTGTGTCCACCACAGACGTGCAGGCGCGAGAGGGTAACAAGCCCACAAGGCGGCACCCGCCCCCTGCCATCTTACCGCGCCCGCACAACCATGAGGAGGATAGTGGACCCAGGAGTTCAGACCGTTGCCGACAGCCAGCGCACCGCTCCGGGTCGCTCGGGGACTCACAATCCCATCGGCGCCTGATACGTCTCAAACGTATCTATAATTTCTTATGTTCCATGCTACTTTTATGATGATACTCACATGTTTTATACACATTATATGTCATTATTATGCATTTTCCGGCACTAACCTATTGACGAGATGCCGAAGAGCCGATTCTTTGTTTTCTGCTGTTTTTGGTTTCAGAAATCCTACAAAGGAAATATTCTCGGAATTGGACGAAATCAACGCCCAGGGTCTTATTTTTCCACGAAGCTTCCAGAAGACCGAGGGAGATACGAAGTGGGGCCATGAGGCGACGACACAACAGGGCGGCGCGGCCCAGGCCCTGGCCGCGCGGCCCTGGTGTGTGGGTCCCTCGTGACGCCCCCGACTCCGCCCTTCCGCCTACTTAAAGCCTTCGTCGCGAATATCCCAGTACCGAGAGCCACGATACGGAAAACCTTCCAGAGACGCCGCCGCCGCCAATCCCATCTCGGGGGTTCGAGAGATCGCCTCCGCACCCCTGCCGGAGAGGGGAATCATCTCCCGGAGGGCTCTTCATCGCCATGATCGCCTCCGGATCGATGTGTGAGTAGTTCACCCCTGGACTATGGGTCCATAGCAGTAGCTAGATGGTTGTCTTCTCCTCATTGTGCTATCATGTTAGATCTTGTGAGCTGCCTATCATGATCAAGATCATCTATTTGTAATCCTACATGTTGTGTTTGTTGGGATCCGATGAATATTGAATACTATGTCAAGTTGATTATCAATCTATCGTATATGTTGTTTATGTTTTTGCATGCTCTCCGTTGCTAGTAGAGGCTCTGACCAAGTTGATACTTGTGACTCCAAGAGGGAGTATTTATGCTTTATAGTGGGTTCATGCCTTGAATCTGGGACAGTGACAGAAAGTTCTAAGGTTGTGGATGTGATGTTGCCACTAGGGATAAAACATCGATGCTTTGTCTAAGGATATTTGTGTTGATTACATTACGCACCATACTTAATGCAATTGTCTGTTGTTTGCAACTTAATGCCGGAAGGGGTTCGGATGATAACTCGAAGGTGGACTTTTTAGGCATAGATGCATGCTTGGATAGCGGTCTATGTACTTTGTCGTAATGCCCTGATTAAATCTCATAGTACTCATCATGATATATGTATGTGCATTGTTATGCCTTCTCTATTTGTCAATTGCCGAACTGTAATTTGTTCACCCAACATCCGTTTATCTTATGGGAGAGACACCACTAGTGAACTGTGGACCCCGGTCCAATTCTTTACATCTGAAATACAATCTATCGCAATTGTTCTTTACTTGTTCTTCGCAAACAAACATCATCTTCCACACAATACGTTTAATCCTTTGTTTACAGCAAGCTTCGGTGAGATTGACAACCTCATCGTTACATTGGGGCAAAGTACTTTGATTGTGTTGTGCGGGTTCCACGTTGGCGCCGGAATCCCTGGTGTTGCGCCGCACTACACTCCGCCACCAACAACCTTCACGTGCTTCCTTGACTCCTACTGGTTCGATAACCTTGGTTTCTTACTGAGGGAAAACTTGCTGCTGTGCGCATCACACCTTCCTCTTGGGGTTCCCAACGGACGTGTGTCTTACACGCCATCAAGCTCTTTTTCTGGCGCCATTGCCGGGGAGATCAAGACACGCTGCAAGGGGAGTCTCCCACATCCAATCTCTTTACTTTGTTTTTGTCTTGCTTTACTTTACTTTATTTACTGCTTTGTTTGCTTCTTATATCAAAAACACATTGTTGCTAGCTTTACTTTATTTACTGTCTTGCTCTCCATATTAAAAACACACAAAAAATTAGTTACTTGCATTTACTTTATTTACCTTTTGTTTATTTCATCATGTTTCCTCCTAAGTACACTCTAAAATACATACCGGTGGGACGAGGGTCTATAATTGGAAGAGATAATATAGAAGATTTTTTCACCCATGTTAGTACATCTGAAGATTTTGAAGATAGACACTTAGTAGAACTTGCTCCTACTTATAAAATTGCTGCCGCTTCTTTAGTACACATGTTAGAAACTAAATTTGTTAATCTCAATCCTATAATTCAACACATGTTTCTTACACTCTGTGATATGGAGGAAGGAGAAAATAAAGATTTTGTCTTAGAAACCCTTCTTAAAGAATTTGGTGGTGTAGCACGAGAGGCTAGAAAAGTCTTTATTAAATATAAGATGCTTGGCTCTTATACCAACTTTGCTAGTACCCTTGAAAAAATGGAAAAATATAGATTGAAGTACACTAATGAAGTTAATTGTGAAGGGGAGATTAAGACATCAATACCTTGTAAGCTCCTAGGAATGCATGAAGCTCTAGAAAATAACTATGGTTGGCTTGTTCCTGAAAATTTGTTTGATGAGAATAGCAAGCCTAAGAATAATGAAAAAGGAGCCTCTGAAACTTACATAGATAAGATACAATGCATAGTTGAGAAAACTCCAAACCCCTCTGTTGATGCTTCATCTCTTGATAATACTTGATATACACTTTCTGCGCCTAGCTGAAAGGCGTTAAAGAAAAGCGCTTATGGGATACAACCCATTATTTTACTTCTGCACTTTATTTTATATTTGAGTCTTGGAAGTTGTTACTACTGTAGCAACCTCTCCTTATCTTTATTTTTATTGCATTGTTGTGCCAAGTAAAGTCTTTGATAGTAAAGTCAATACTAGATTTGGATTACTGCGCAGGAACAGATTTCTTGCTGTCACGAAATTGAGCCGCCCCTGCTGTAGAAAATTTAGAAAAATCTGCCAATTTACGTGCGTGATCCTCAGATATGTACGCAACTTTAATTTTATTTGGACATTTTCATCTGAGCAAGTCTAGTGCCTCTAAAAAATTCGTCTTTACGGACTGTTCTGTTTTGACAGATTCTGCCTTTTATTTCGCATTGCCTGTTTTGCTATGTTTGATGGATTTCTTTGTTCCATTAACTTTCAGTAGCTTTGTGCAATGTCCAGAAGTGTTAAGAATGATTATGTCACCTTTGAATACATGAATTTTCAATTATGCACTAACCCTCTAATGAGATTGTTTTGAGTTTGGTGTGGAGAAAGTTTTCAAGGGTCAAGAGAGGAGGATGATACAATATGATCAAGAAGAGTGAAAATTCTAAGCTTGGGGATGCCCCATGGTTCATCCCTGGATATTTTAAGAAGACTCAAGCATCTAAGCTTGGGGATGCCCAAGGCATCCCTTCTTCATCGATAACTTATCAGGTCACCTCTAGTGAGACTATATTTTTATTCCGTCACATCTTATGTGCTTTACTTGGAGCGGCTGTTTGCTTTTATTTTTGTTTTGTTTGAATAGAATCGGATCCTAGCATTCTTTGTTTGGGAGAGAGACACACTCCGCTGTTTCGTATGAACACACATGTTCTTAGCTTTATTCTTAATGTTCATTGCGAAAGTTGAACTACTTCATTCATTGTTATATGGTTGGAAACGGAAAATGCCGCATGTGGTAAATGGTATAATGTCTTGAATAATTTGATACTTGGCAATTGTTGTGCTCATATAGATCATGTTGAAGCTCTTGCATCATGTACTTTGCACCTATTAATGAAGAACTACATAGAGCTTGTTAAAATCTGGTTTGCATGATTAGTTTCTCTAGAGTCTAGATATTTTCTGGTTAAGGTGTTTGAACAACAAGGAGACGATGTAAAGTCTTATAATGCTTACAATATGTTCATATGTGAGTCTTGCTGCACCGTTTTATACTTGAGTTTGCTTCAAACAACCTTGCTAGCCTAGCCTTGTATTGAGAGGAATTCTTCTCGTGCATCCAAATCCTTGAGCCAATAACTATGCCATTTGTGTCCACCATACCTACCTACTACATGGTATTTCTCCGCCATTCCAAAGTAAATACTTGAGTGCTACCTTTAAAAAATTCTATTCCTTTGCCTTTGCAATATATAGCTCATGGGAAAATAGCCTTAAAAACTATTGTGGTGAAGAATATGTACTTATTTGTCTTATTTCTTAATAAGTTGCTTGTTGAGCGGTAACCATGTTTCTGGGGACGCCATCAACTTTTACCTTTGTTGAATATCATGTGAGTTGCTATGCATGTTCGTCTTGTCTGAAGTAAGGGAGATTTTCATGACCAAATGGTTTGAGTATGCATATTGTTAGAGAAGAACATTGGGCCGCTAACTAAAACCATGATTCATGGTGGAAGTTTCAGTTTGGACAATTGATGGCGTGTAACTCACACGTTCGTTGGGAACCCCAAGAGGAAGGTATGATGCGCACAGCAGCAAGTTTTCCCTCAGAAAGAAACCAAGGTTTATCGAACCAGGAGGAGCCAAGAAGCACGTTGAAGGTTGATGGCGGCGGGATGTAGTGCGGCGCAACACCGGAGATTCCGGCGCCAACGTGGAACCTGCACAACACAACCAAAGTACTTTGCCCCAACGAAACGGTGAGGTTGTCAATCTCACCAGGCTTGCTCGTAACAAAGGATTAACCGTATTGTGTGGAAGATGATTGTTTGCAGAAAACGAGTAAAGAACAAGTATTGCAGCAGATTTGTATTTCGAGTATAAAAGAATGGACCGGGGTCCACAGTTCACTAGAGGTGTCTCTCCCATAAGATAAAAGCATGTTGGGTGAACAAATTACGATCGGGCAATTGAC
>NC_061513.1:347686211-347950417 GCF_022539505.1 Lolium rigidum | reverse complement strand
TGTTTTTCTACCAGTGTCTTTTTGCTAGGAAGCTGTCTTGCCCATGTAATTCTGCAGATGTGGACCCATGTTCCATAGTTGCCTTGCAGCATGGCGTTTGAAGGCCACGTGTATGTGTGTTGGTCATGTTGCTCATTGGGGTATGAGATGAACCCAGGACAGAAGCAGGTGATGCTTGAGTCACGTCGACTCCACTTCTTGATGCATCTTTCTTTTGTCTGCGGGCTATACGCTGCCTCTGTAGATACTCAGATTTTTTTTCCTCAGACAGTCGAGCATACCACGATAGACCAGTCCGCTGTTGGCGTTGACGAATGGGACAACCAGGATTGTTTGTTAGGTTTGCCACTGGCCCAGACACACCAGATTGTGAAGATGATGCCCCCATTTCTTCATGTGAAACACTATTACATCTAACAAGATCATCATCACCTGAACACCGAATAATTGTACATGAGATTGTAGAGCATATATAGTACATAATTGGGCGATTGAACATGATAATTGAAGTCTGGATGATATTATAGTACGTGATGCATGTTATTATACTACCTGATAATTGGACGATTGAACCCGTCGCAACATTATTGGACTGGGCAATAAGAATATGTGTAGTTCCTCCTGGTTTTGGTTGCATCTGGTATGCATCATTTCTGTGGAACCAATTGGAATCATCGTCACCGCCCACCTGAGATGCATTATGCTGAACATCTTTCGGCAAACCTGTAAATTCATTGCAGCTTTAGAAAGTCAGCCTTTTCATATAATATAGATCCAGAATAGAAGCTGGAAGTATAGAACACAAGACCTTTAGAAGGCATGTATTGTATGATTCCAGAGTTTCCAACATTCGCCTGTGTATGAGATGGTATGTTTTCAACATTCGCAGCGTCCATTGACTCTTTTTTGATATCCCGTAAATGGCGTCGACGTTTTAAAATTTCATCTTTATTATTTGCATACCGATCCCTTTCCCTCCGCCTTTTGACTTCTTTAGTATCTGCATACAGATAGTACTTCAGAATTTGACATAATAATGGGTACTGATCATTGCGTTTGTTTCGAAGTACCTTGACTTAGCCCATTGGTTATATCCTGAAATGGATTGCGCCTGGATGATGACATTCAGATTTATGGCTTATCTTTCTGCAAAATTAAGATGATGATAAACAGTACCACCTCTCTGTGTGTAATTCCCTGTAGGATGGCAAAAACTCCAGTATATCCTATCTTGTATATGTAGTAGATTTGTCCAGCTAAACTCCAGTATATAATAATTGCTTTAAGTTGACAATGTTCATATAATAATTATGGGGAGATCAGTTGGTATTAAAAAATGCCATCCTAGCAGCTATAAAGGTAAACATGTATTTTAGAAAAGTTAGCATTGTTTTCGTTGCCTATTATTCAGACTACTATTATTCAGATGAATAGTAGTTTGCCTACACTGTATAACCTTCTGATCAGTTTTTTTATGCTAAATCTTTATGCTTTCGAATGATGCATGCGCGTTCATGCTTTGGTAGGATTCAGTTCGTTGGATATGGATCATGAGCTGTCAATAAGAATATTTGGTGTTTAAGATTGACTATTGTTCAATCATGTCATGTTTTTAATTAGTGGAGATCAGTTGAGTCAAATGCAGATACAGGTAATTATCGCCGCAATGGAACACAGTATGTACAAACCAGCTATTGTAAATTGTTACAGAAAAAACTTCAATTGTTTGTCCATTCAAATGCAGGTCCAAATGCAGGTCCATTGATTGAGAAAAATACTGTGTTCAAAATAAAGGCGTCAGACCTGCAGGTACTTGTGGAGTTTCTTGTCGAGCGTCCCAGGCGAGAAATTGTTCTTCCTTGAGGTTAAGATTGAATTTTGGAGTGAAAGGTTGCAACTGTTTGATAGGTTTTCAGATTCAGATTGAACTGGTAAATGCCAATTCTGAAGAAACATGAAGAAGCTGCTGTTTGGGCAGCCGGCCGGGTACCGTCAGCGTCCTCGACTCCCAGGCGAGGGTGTCGTCGTGGCGGCCGTCTTCGTGGAGGTGACAGGGCGTCGGCGAGGGCAAGAAGGACTGTTGTGGCGGCAGGGATGCGATGGTGGCCGTCTTTGTGGAGGTGACAGGGCGTCGGCGAGGGCGAGAAGGAATGCTGTGGCGGTAGGGACGCGATGGCGGCCGTCTTCGTGGAGGTGACAGGGCGTCGGCGAGGGCGAGAAGGACTGCTGTGGCGGCAGGGACGCGATGGCGGCCGTCTGCCAGGAGGTGACAGGGCGTCGGCGAGGGCGAGAAGGACTGCTGTGGCGGCAGGGGCGCGATGGCGGCAGCGAGGGCGAGAAGGATTCGTGCGTCGGCAGGTGAGGCGACGACGGCGGCAACAGCTTGAAGGACTGATGCGGCGTGCAGGAGAGGCGATGATCGTGTGGAGTGGTGCGTTGGTGGTGATGAACGGTTATGGTGATGAAAGGAGAGAAAAACTGTTTGCGTGGTGGATGGTGTATGTTGTCTGCCAATGTAAATCACGGAATAGATGTGGGGCGTTTGATTTTTTGCTTGTACGGCTGAGATGCATTGGATGGGACTCTCTGTGCCTTTTTATATTAGTGGAGATGTATTTGTGCAGGTATATGATGTGTATTCCTTTAATCGTGCACACGTTATACTAATGGGCATTAAATACCCTGCCATCCCTGCATCGCCTTCTTCCCCACCTCTTTCTCCTCACCGTGCTCAACCACCACCGCATCCCCTCTTCCCCATAACCATTCTCAAGCAGACCGTCCTCCCGCGGAGCTCCAACACCCTCCCACGCGTCCTCGTGCTCACCGGCACGCGCGACCTCGACCTCGAGCTCGGGTGGCAGAGGCCTTCGGCGGGGCGCAGCGGTCGTCAAGGTGAGTCGAGGCGGCGCCTAAGAACAGCTGTGCATCAGCCTCATCGACGAGAGCCACCGGAGGAAGACAGCGCGCGCCCTCGAGCTCACCGGCACGCCCGCCCTGATGCTGATGACGTCGTGGTCAAGCCTCGACGATACTCCGCCCACTTCTCACTCGGCATCGTTCGTTCCTTTCCGTGTAGCCATGACCGCAGTTCCAGATCCGTGCACAAAGAACTAGATCTGAGACGGTTGGAGTTCTTGGAATAATTCTTTTGTTTTCGTTTTCGTTTTCCCCCTGATTTCTGATACTAATGAACACAGATCCGTTTGTTCATGTCACATATTTTGCTGGTTTTTATGATCGGTGAGACTTGTATTTGGATTCTGCCTTTTCCAATGCCCCGATCCAAGGGTCAGTATATCTTGATTTTTTTTATCTTGTGAATCTGTAGCTAATATTCGAAGACAAATGTGCAAGAAAATTTTATTCATTAATGGGGACGAAATTCTGGTAGTTCGTCGCTTCCTCTGAATGTAAGATTCTTTGTCTGTTTTTGATGGTACCTGAACATGAAAAGCTCAATAAGTTTTGTTGAGATTATTTTGTGACATTCCCGTTTCCTCGCATGTGGAACATTTTCTAGTTCTAGAATGAAGCTCATTTTTAAACAGAACTCTCAAATATCAATGCACAAATCTGAGTTCTTATTTTCTTGCGCATAAACCTGATTAGTATTATGATTAATCCGTGAGAGTTCCAATCACTCATTGTTCAGGAATAAATATTAATAATCGAGGGGGCAAAACGGGGTCAAAACCATGCATGCGCTCTGTATGTGCAATAACTCTGTACTAACCCGGTTGTGTATTCCATCATGTATTGAACTAGATACGAAAAGTTAGATTATCAGTATTAACTACACGCTATATTAAGTGCTAATCACATAGCACACTTTAACGCACGCGATTTCAGCCTCGCGCGTAGACAGGTTCCAAACGTCCGCGTCGCCTTTGTCGCACGTTATTAACTTGTCGGTACAAACTCAGACTCGTGACCGATTCGGACTCGAATATGTGTCCATCGACCGCTGCCGATTTCCCCTGATTTATACAGTATATATTTGGGCGCGCGCCGCGTCTCTACTCTCTAGTATTGTTTGACCCACCGATCGATTCATCCGACTAGTACACGCGATATATACGATCGATCAAGTTCTATAGGAGCGAGAGCGAGAGCGATGGTGACTAGCAGCAAAACCGTGATGCTCCGCAGCTCGGACGGCGAGGAGCTCGTGGTCCAGGCAGAGACTATGGCGGCGGCGTCCATGCTGATCCGGGACATGCTGGAGGACGACGGCGCGGGCGCCGGCGTGATCCCGCTGCCTAAGGTGACCGGCCGCATCCTCGCTCGCGTTGTCGACTACTGCACCTGTCACTACGCGGCAGCGCATGCCGTCGTCAACCCCGACCTGGAGCGCTTCGACGCCGACTTCGTCGGCGGAATGGACCATGACACGTTGATGAGCCTCATCCTCGCCGCCAACTACCTCGACGTGCAGGGTCTCTTGGGCCTGGCCTGTAAGACGGTGGCCGATCGGACGAGTCGTCGGAAGACGCCGGAGAAGATTTCTTCCGCTCTTGTTCCACCCAGAGTGCCTATGGAATTGCACGCTGGCAACCGCGAGCGACTCGTCGCTGCGCTCCGTGCCCATCTCTCCGCCTCCACCCGCCCTCTCCGTGGCCTTGTCCTCCTCCAGGGCGGCGAGGAGCGGACTCGTGACTCTACCGATCACGTCGAGCTTTTCAGGCAGGAGAGCTACTTCGCCTATCTCTTCGGCGTGCGAGAGCCCGGCTTCTATGGCGCAGTCGACATTGCCTCCGGACAGTCCATCCTATTCGCTCCAAGGTTGCCACCTGCCTATGCTGTCTGGATGGGTCAAATAAAACCATCGTCTTATTTCAAGGATATGTACAAGGTTGACAAGGTCTTCTATGTTGATGAGCTTGCACAGGTCTTGCAAAATCAGTTCAGTGATGAGCATGGGAAGCCTCTTCTTTTCCTCTTACATGGAAAGAGCACCGACAGTGGAAATTACTCGAAACCTGCTAGCTTTAAAGGTATGGACAAGTACTTTGACACCGACTCGAGCACGCTTCATCCTATCATAACCGAATGCCGTGTTATAAAGTCTGACATGGAGCTTGCCGTCCTTCAGTACGCTAATGATGTTAGCTCGGAAGCACACATTGAGGTTATGAGACGAGCGAAACCAGGAATGAAGGAATTTCAGTTAGAAAGCATCTTTCTTCATCACGCTTACATGTACGGAGCCTGCCGACATTGCTCCTACACTTGTATATGTGCTACGGGAGAGAACAGTTCTGTACTACATTATGGACATGCTGCAGCTCCTAATGACCGGATACTAATGGACGGAGACATGGCTCTAATGGACATGGGAGCTGAATACCATTTCTATGGCTCCGACATCACATGTTCATACCCTATAAATGGGAGATTTAATAGACACCAGACAGTAATATACAACGCTGTCCTTGAGGCTCATAATGCCGTTATATCACATATGCGCCCGGGAGTAAAATGGATTGATATGCACAAGCTGGCAGAGCAAAGAATATTGGAATCTTTAGAGAAAGAAAACATCATCCAAGGTGATATTGGCGATATGATGGCTCGAAGGCTGGGAGCTCTTTTCATGCCTCATGGTCTTGGGCACTTACTTGGAATTGACACCCATGATGTCGGAGGCTACCCTGAAGGCTCAGAGAGGCCAAAGGAGCCAGGACTAAGCGCCTTGCGAACCATTAGAGAACTTAAAAAAGGAATGGTTATTACTGTCGAGCCAGGCTGTTACTTCATTGATGCTTTGCTGGGACCTGTTAGAGATGACCCAATTTCCTCAAAGTTCTTCAAGTGGGAAGTGATTGAAAATTATAAAAGGTTTGGTGGCGTTCGTATTGAGAGTAATTTGTATGTGACGGCCGGAGGATGCAAGAACATGACAAATTGCCCAAGAGAGACCTGGGAAATCGAAGCGGTGATGGCCGGCGCACATTGGCCTTTGCGTGCAAAGAACTAGAGATTATGTCCTTGTTTATGTGAGCTTTGGGTTTACCTTTTTTTAGTTGAATTAGCGCTGTCCTTCCAGTATAGCCATTCCATAGACAATGTGGTTTGCATTCAGCTAGTTACAAGACGGTTCTCGATCAAGTGCACTTACTTTACCATAATGCATACACCCTTGTATTTTACGACAACCAGATCACACATGGCAATATTTGACAATGTAAATTGTTTGATTTTAATTATATTGTACTGAGCATCTTTCAGCAATACATGTGAGTGTGGTACGTGGACGCAAGATGGTTTTACAGCAAAGGGTTTTTGACAAAAAAAATTGCAATAGGCTGAACTTAGGAGTCAGGATCATTATCGTACCGGGTTCACCGTACCGAAACGACTGAGTTCACGTCCCCGATGGATAAGATTCGATCCAGAGATGTGTACCCCTGTTGTTTCATGTTTTTGCTAGCCTCCGACTCCCGTCCCCCATTCTCTATGTACCGAAAACGTGTGGACCACAAATCTTTGCCAAAAACGGCAATAGCTGGCACAAGTGCGCCATGTTAGGGTGTTATTAATCCGGAGCCCGCTGGTTATACCTTCCTTAGACCGCAACCATGCCAAGCCAACTTTTTACCGATTTCAACTCATTCTTCCACGAAACAATTCACAAGCTTGACCAGAAAAAGCTAGAGGGGAGAACCAACCTGAGGTTGGTTGTTAGTGGGTGGTTGTACCCCCAGCCCAGCAGAGTTCAAACTCCAGGTTTAACATTTTTGTAGTTCATAAAAGCGGAATATTCATTTGGTGGGAGACGATGTTCCTATCGATAGCGAGGCGCCTGTGGTGACTTCGTCAAGTTCAAGATCCAATCCGCCAGCTCAGTCTTCCGAAGGTGCTCATAGGGGTAGAGTGTGTGTGTGTGCGTTCATAGAGGTGAATGTATGTGCATGTATATGAGTGTCTACATTGTATTGTGTTTCTCAAAAAAAAAGCTACAAGGCGTTTTTCTGAAAATAGATTTTGTGAAGGCAAAGGCGAGTTCAACTCATCTTTTTTACAACAAGCACTTAGGGCATCTCTAGCAGATCCCATCAGACCCCTATCCACATAATAACTGCCGATTTCCGGTTCGAATGCTAGCCCTGAAAAGACTGGGACGACGCCGCTGATGATGGAGCCTGCCGGTGACCACGGCGGCCGCGGTGCGCGCAGTGATCACGCCGGCCAAGACGTCGTCGACCTGCTGGCGGCCAAGTTTGGCGAGCTGGAGGTCGACGGTGCTACCACCTTCCTCGCCAAGGTGCTCAGCATGTTGCCGCCGTCTGTGATGGGCGCCATCCCGCCGATCGTCGCTCCGAAGCCCAGGGCTGGCTGGCGTAGGAAGCAAAAGGGGGAGCTCATGTCGTCGCGCCGCTCCTCTCGCAACTGCTGCATCAAGAAGTCGGGAGCGCGGAAAAGATTGAGCGAAGTTCTCGGCATTTTATTGGCGTCCAGAACGTCCTTATCGTGGACGAGGACGGCGCCTACTGTCTTCACCGGCGCCATGCTTAATGGATGAGAGAGAGCCCTCGAGCAAATTCAGCTTCTCTTACTGGAAACTACTGGTCCAACGCAAAATCAATAAAACACAATGTAAGAGATTATATAGATCGGCTCCATATTCACTCTCCTACTCAATCCTTCTTAATTTTCAGACAAACCTCATCTCACAAACAAAGGATTTTGGAGAAGACGGGATATATAGAACGAGAGAAGATGGCCCATATAAAATAGGAGACAGAGGGATCGGTGGGATTTACCTGAGTTTCCTGCCTTGCTCCTTACGCCGGGGAGCTTCTCTTGCATCTGCTCGTGCGTACCAGAAGGGATTCGACCAAGAGGAACGGGACGAGTGACTGGAGGCGAGCGGACGACTCAGCTCCCTCTTTCCATCTCTTTCTCTCTTCACTACTCCCGGCCTATGCGTATCCTAGGTTGTCGACTTAACTAACATGATAGAAATTGTAGAACATAAAAAATATACCATTAGAAAGTATAACATCAAAGCTTTATAATGACATATATATTTTTTATATTATATAATTTGTATTATGTTGATTAAATTGACAACCACGATAACCACGTCCATATACATAACTACTCAAGTTGATCCGTCCAACGAAGAAAACAGAAAAGGGAGCACAAGGCTTGCACGGAGACGCTAAGATGAATTACCTGCTGCTTGCTGCTGTACGGGAAGGGACGCCGGCAATCTTTTTGGTCGCATCGCGTCGCCCTCCGCACGCTGCCGCCATCTGGCCATACCACACTCTCTCCTCTCCTCTCCTCTCCGAGCAAGAGTCAAAGTCTAAGTCGGTCGCACGCGCCAGCCGCACGCGGTGGTTCTGCCCCTCTCCGCATTTATAGACACGAGGCCACGGTCACGGATCAGTTTTCGTTCGAATTATCATAATTGACGCCACTAATATTTTCATCCCCACATCTCCTACTAATTTGCCGCTACTTTTTGTTTTCATGGCCTTCAATTTCAGGGGAGTGGCATAACAGACGGGAGCAGGCAATTAATCGCCCTCCAAACTAGCAACAGCCTTAACTGGGAGACCGTGATTTGTGAGACAATCTTTTTTCGCTTTTATATATTCGGGGCGCGTGAAATCAGGAGGGTACGGCGGATCTAATATGTTTTGTTTTCTCTCAACGCAATACATGCCGGAGAAACAATAACACTACACTTACAGGAAATTTCTTACCCAAAAACCTTACGGGTTGAGGTGTGGATCTGTGGAGCCATCACCGGCCTGAAATCATGGGGGCCTAACCGATTTGCAACAAACCCACTACAGCCACGTCCTCCCGTAAGCTAATCCCGTAAAAACAATCACGTAGGAAATGCCTTATATCGACTGGTTTGTTGCTATTTTTTTTTGTTTCCATGGCCCTCAGTTTCAGGAGAGGCAAAAAAGGACGGAAGCGGGCAGTTACTTTTTTTTAGGTAGGAGCGGGCAATTACTTAATTGCCTCTGAAACTAGCAACAACCTTAATTGGGAGGCCGTGATTTATGGGACGGGTATTTTTTCTCTTTCGTTTTTTCCTCTCAACGCAATACAAGGAGCAGAAAGGGAGATGTCTTAATATTCCTATTCTTGTTTCATATACTATGCCATCTTTTTTCTACTCCTTCCATTCCAAAACGTCTCATCTTAGGGAACAAAGGGAAGTAGAGCCGATGGCCGATGCATGTACCAGACCAATCAACGGATCGCTTCCGTCATTCCAGATACCAATGCTAAGCCATTTATTTTCATAAGAGATAAAATATTAATTATCGAATAGAAACGGTTCAATCTCGCAACAGTTACAGAACATATATCTTATGGTTTTTCAAACAAGATCCCCAGGGGAACTATCCAGATTGTCTTAGACACGAGATTGATGCAACAAAAAAGGTTTGCAGAAAGACTATCAACACAAGAAACCAAGAGAATGGTCTCTCTGCCCAATCACACCACGTCGTCATGCACTTATCTCCACTGTGAATGACATGATCGATCCATTGACAGGGAATGGTACAGGCAATTGATACAATCATTTTTTTTTGTAAGCAAGACGCTGATCTGATCATGGCGCTTCCCCTTAAGGACATGAATAATGAATGGGCTTGGCACTAAGAAATACAAGGGAAGTTTACAGTCAGAACAACTTATAAACTAAGCAGATTGTTGAAAGAAGTAGAAGCAGGCCAGCCAGGCTCAAGCCATCTGTAAAATAAACACTGGTTCAACTGGCCAACCCTATGGAAGCTTCCATGCCCAATGTTTGTACAACAATTTCGCTGACGTATGGCTCATAACAGCCTGTCGTTACGGCAAAATATCAGTAGAAGGGGCATATACCTTCATACAAGATGCCCAGTCTGTCATAGATTGTGCGAGGATGGAGGATATTTGTTTTAAAATGCAAATATGTCAATAAAGTATGGTCAGACCTTAAGCTGGAGGAACACAGGGTCAAATGGGTGGATAGTGCAACACCGAGAGACCGAGAGCATTTATGCCTTAAGAGAGGATGATCAGCTGCTTTGTATTTCTCTGATGTGGAACTAGTGGAAAACACGCAACAAAATCAATGCTGCAGGGCAAAGTTTGAAGCTAGAGACCGCTTTGTTTCAGATTTGCAACTCAGCAAGATAGTACAAGGAGTTTTTCACCAAAACCAACCAGGTGGAAAACAAGCCAATACAGAAGTGGAAGCCTCCTGTCGGAGATACCCTGAAGGTGAATGTGGATGTGCATGGTTGCTTCTACGAGCAAAACTCATCAGGGGATTGGGGCTTTGTTGTGAGAGATGCAATAGGGAAGGTGCTAGGAACAGGAGCAGGAAGACTAGACTACCTCCAGGATCCGCTGTTGTCGAAACGGTTCAATCTCGCAACACTTACAGGCCATATATCCTATGGTTTTTCAAACAAGATCCCCAGGGCAACTATCTAGATTGTCTTTATGAACAAAACACAAGATTGATGCAACAAAAAAGGTTTGCAGAAAGACTATCAACACAAGAAATCAAGCATGCAATACAAGTGTAGGTTCAGAATATCAAGTGCTTAGTACATCTACCAAACCTTGAGATGTTCATTTTGTCTTTATGAACCAAACACGCTTCAAGACAAGCATGTACTACTACATAATTTCCTTCATGGGGAAATATCAGGAGTGGACCATGACAGGCGCCCTAAGTAAGAAACCAGGCATCCAACACAAATTAATAAGAAACATTGTCAAAAACTTGTATTTGGATTTAAAATTCTGTATCAATACAACTCATGGACCACGACAACTTGACAGGAGCAAATCTGGCTTGCCAAAGTACATAGAAAAAACATATCTACATGTAACTTATAAACCTAAAATAAAGACAACGCACCAGGTCCACGACATCAATAATCTAGCTCATGTCTCTAGAAAACAAACATCAAACGGTAAAACTGAATAAATAATTGCTCCATCTGTTGAAGATGCTCTAGGCCAGCATTTGAGCTAACCAACGACAAGCAACATCATCGAGGAAAGCATGTCGGCCGGGCGATTCCGACGTACACCTCCAATTCGCACTTTCACAAGCGGCACGCCAACCTGCTGCTCCATCGCCTCCAACTGCCATGGGTTTAACAAGCACACCTCCTTTGTCACCAGCATGACTACGGATAAGAGAAAGTAACACCTCCACATAAGGCAACTGGACATGCATCAGAAAAGATGGCAGACTGAAATAGCATGAAAATAGTACTCCCTCCGATTCAAATTAATTGACTTCACTTTGTGTAGATACGGATGTACCTAGATGCGTTTGTTAACTAGATACATCTGTATCTAGACAAAATGAAGTCAATTAATTTTAATCGGAGGGAGTAGTAGTTCTAGCCAAGAATGACAAAAAGAAAAAGCTATAACTTGTACAGATATAGTTTTGCAGCCACATCGGAGGTACATGTCAGAGTAACCATCTACATGAAAATGCCCATATCTAAAAGGAAAATCATATGCAACTCAGCGATCATATGGTACATTGGCCATGCAGCAAAGATGGCAACTGGACATGTAATGAAACAGCAAGACGGTAGCACTAGTTCTAGGCTACTAGCAAAGAGTGAACCCTGATGATTTTTCAGAAATTCATCTCTTCCAAGGTACAAACATATGGTTCTAATGAATCACATCGACTCCATAGTTTATCCTAACAGTGGAAGATTGATACTTGGTAAAGCAAGAAACTAAACTCAACTGGGATTGTTGCCACTATCAAGTATTTAGTGGAAATATACCATCCAGGCCTACATTTCCTTTCCTCAAACAACTCAAGGCCTATTCAAGCACCCAAAGGATATACAGTATGCTTGTGCTGTATAAAAGAGCAACAAGGCACAAGTACCAAACATATCATCCGAGTTGAGAGGAACGAAACACAAATTAGTGCGTATATGATGTCAAGGATATAACCAAATACGGTGAGTAACAAGCAGATGCAGAACTTCATGAATCTTCAAGATATATATAAAATGAAGATCAATACAGATGGTGGTATGCTACCAAGATATAACATGGTACTATCACAGTGTTGTTACCCAAAAAAAATGTATTATCAATACATTCCAGACATCTAAAATGATCAAGGAAAAGCATATGAAATTTAAAACAACTCACGCATCTGGTGGGGAATAAATCTCGCTGCTAGGATAAGTTGTGGTAAAAAAAATGCATTACTAGAGCACATTCTAGCAACTCAGTACACGGTGGTTTGAATTACGAGCTGAATCATACCCATAATGACAAAGCCAAATCAGGCATAGAAATGAAGCAACCCCTGGACATGCATCATGTATTGATGTAACTCTCTACCAGGTGTCAAAAGTTAGAACTATAAAGAGGGGACACAACAGCCAACACATAACATATCATTTAAAATAACAAGGGAATTGCACCATAAAGGAAGCGGAAGAACTATTTAAGGGAAATTGTACCCTCTGGAAGAGCCGCAACGACCTCACGGTCACCAAATGCAGACATCGGGATCGGGAGCACCTCCATCTCCATGCATACCACCACCCATTCCTCTAGCGAAGCCATGCATTCCACCTGGCGTGCCTCCTGAGAAGCCCCTCGAAGATGCATCTCTAGATGAGCAACTTGACAACTGCTCCTTATTGGCCTTCTTATAATCGGACTGCTGAAAGCAGATGAAACGAATTCAGATCTGACCATGAAAAACGGTATGCCTAGAATGCTCCTAACAGGAGCGGGAATTTTGGTACGAAAATAACCTCTGCCTCGACATGCCGACGAAGCTGGTCACACTCAAATTTCTTTTCTTCTATCTACTGTAACCTTTCATACTTCCTGCGGTGTTCCACAATCTTTTGTGGATTCTGCTACACCTACAAGATCAGCAACATCACAATCATATAAAAACATGCAATTTACATACATGGAGATATAACATAGCTACTGAATTAATACTCGTCCTTCATAGCTATTGAATCAACATAAAACCGAATTGAAAGTAAGGCAACCGGAATAATTCAACCAAGATAAAGCCAAATGACATGCCAAATCATGCCCACGATAGTCAAATCAGCCATAAAAACGAAACTTGGCAATGCATCAAGTAGTGAGATAAATATGGCACATGTCAACAGGTGTAACTACAAAAGGGCAATCAGTAGGTGGCCAAGCATACCATATTAACAACCTCTTTCGTTCTCTAAAACGAACAACAAAACATAAATCGCCATACAACTATACTGTCAACACATTTAGAAAGGACTGCTATACTATCAACACATTTAGCACGTTGCATTCAAACTTGATTTACATAATCAAAAAGAAATGAGATAAACTTATCAGCATGATATACAAATTACTTGAACACAACCACTGATTTTGTAAGTACTAATATAAAGATAGGACATGAATCACTTGTTCACCAGACACTTCACGCACTTTTTGAGTTTATCAAACTGTCATACTGACACTACCAACCTTTTTCAGTTACTCATAGCAATTGCTCGGGAATGTGGTCATCAGAAGACGCCGACAGAAGCTCCAGGTGGAGCAGGGCTCAACAATGCGGATTTGTGGTTGAGACCACAGTTGTTATTGCTGTAGGTGATCATTTACGTCTTGCAGCATGTTCCCTTGGCCTTGACCGCCCAACACACCCTTGGCATCAACAACCTGAAATAGAAAGAGGCCATATAAGGGAAAATATATCTCTACATAGAAATTTCATTGGATGTACAAGGAAATATTTGGATCATACGGTACTAATCAGAATTGTGAAAATCATCTCTAGTGCTAGCACAAGGATAATGTCCATTAGCCTCTAGTGATCAGAAATGGTCAAACTGGCAAGTTACCAAAATCCAAGGAACTTCACTAGTAGAAGGAGAATAGTCCAAGTCATGTTCAGAACTCACAATTAACAAGTACATGGGAGAAAGGCAAACATTCAGAGTGTTCCATGTCCAAGTCTTCCTTTACCTAATTTGAAAGAGAAACGAGTCACTTTAAGATTAGAAGTGGGCCTTCTAGTTTCCCTGCCAAGCAACACAAACATATAATGTGGAGGGAGAAACAGTAACCAATAATGCCAGAGACAAACTAAATTGTCTTAGGACCAAGCAAAGGAAAATTTCTAACCAAATTAGAAGTGTCAAACCATAATCAAAAGTAGGACTTAAGGCCAACTAAAATTAGAAGCAGAGGCACTTAGTTTAACAATTTGGAATGTTGTGAGTTTTCCTTCGTATTAGTAAACATCACAGAAGCCACCAAGTACAGTAACAAAGCTCGATCGGAAACAGAGAAGGAACATGTCAGAATTCTTTCTATGCAAGAATAGTAGGAACTGCTCAATTTTATAGTTTCTGAATGGTTTGAGTTCGTCAACATTTTAGTAAGCATTTCTCAGGATAGCAAGAAAAACAACACCGCTGCCTCCAAAATTTGAGGAAACAGAAATTAGAAAACTAAAAGGAACTGAACGAACTAGATTTTTTTTCTAAGAACTTGAATCGCTTAGTTCAATATATAGTTAGAACTATAAAGAGGACACCCAACATCCAGAAAATCACATTATTTACAATAACAAGGGAACTATTTGAGGGAAACCATACCGTCTTCAAGAGCCTCCATGGCCTCAGGGTCACCAAATGCTGTCATGTAGTGCCCAAGTGCTTTACATTCAGGATGACATCCATACCGATATTACCTGTATCCAGGTGTACCACCACCAATTCCTCCAGCAAGGCCAGACATTCCAGCAGTTGTGCCTCCTGGGAAGCTCTTGGAAGATGCATCTCAGATGAGTGGCTTGACAATTGCTCCTTCTTGGCTAGTAGCAACACAGTTTTTCCCTTTTGCAGCTACCAACACAATTTGGCTGAAAAAACATACTATCAGCACATTTAGGAAAGACTGAAAAAATATACAGGGCAGTTAAAGTATTCCAACTTGATTTACACATTAAAAAATGAAATAAACTAATAAGCATGATATGAAAATTGTGGATGAAAGACAACCAAATTTGCACTACGCTCCGTCCCTATAGTTCAGACTTGGAGTGCACGGAACCAGAACAAAGAATGGAAGACACAATACAATCACTAGATTTTCTCCAATATCAACACACATGCATATGTCATGGGTCAGTTTCTAAAAGGAAATGGCTGAGACATGAGCATGTCAAACTAAGTGGAAAAGTAAACAATTAGATGCAGCAGAAGGTGATGGAGCTAGTTCATTCTGTGTACATAGCTAGCTAGAGAGGTCCTGGATGAGAAACAAATGGAGACCAAATGCCACCAGGATCACACTTGAGCTTGTCAGTCCAAGTGTAAAATTAAACAAGTACTGCTTACATGTGGTGGCTACAGGTAGGGAGGTCCTAGATGTACATAACTATCTAGAGAGGTCCCAGATGAATACAAAATATTATGGATGCAGCAAATGCTTCATAGGCCATCGGGCGCACAAGGTACTTGCTCAAACATATCATCCCCTGATTTATTTGAATTGCACTTTACTGATTCTAACTTTCCCATTAAGTAGCTACAATTTTACAGGCCGCCAAATCAGCCATAAAAATGAAGAAACCCGTGACCATGCATCATGTACTGATGTAACTACACAAGATGTCAAAAGTTAGAACTATAAAGAGGGCATCCAACAGCCATCCTATCATATTTTTTACAATAACAAGGGAATTGCACCATAAAAGAAGCGGGTAACTATTTGAGGGAAGCCATACCATCTTGAAGAGCCGACATGACCACAGGATCACCAAATGCTATCATCAGGTCAGGTTCCTATACAACAACAAAAGGTCAAATTAGTTGCATAAAGGAAGATATGCAGTGGCCAAGCGCTTATATTCAGGATGACATCCATACTGATAGTACCGGGAGAACCTCCACCTCGAGGTATACCACCACACATTCCTCCAGCGAAGCCAGACATTCCACCTTGCGTGAGAAGCCACTGGAAGATGCATCTATAGATGAGCGGCTTGACAGTTTCTCCTTGTTCTTGGTATTCTTATAATCGGACTGTTGAAAACACATGGCATGAATTCAGATTTGACCATGAAAAACAGTACAGACAGAATGCTACTACCAGGAGTAGGAATTTTAGTACGAAAATAACATGTGCCTCAACACGCAGACAAAGCCGGACACGCTCAAGTTTATTTTCTTCCGCCTAACGTAACCTTTCATACTTCATGTGGTGCTCCAAAATCTTTTGGTCATTCGGCTACACATGCAAGATCACAAACATCACAATCATATAAAAACATGCAATTTACATACTTAGAGTCTGAACATAGCTATTTAATCAATACTCCAATTTGGTAGCTACTGAATCAATATAAAACAGAATTAAAAGTAAGACATACAACCAGAATAAAGCAACCAAGATAAAGCCAAATAACATGCTAAATCATGTGCATGATAAAGCCAAATCAGTCATAAAAAAATCAGCCTTAGAAAATGAAACCTGGCTATGCATCAAGTACCAAGATAACTATGCCGCGTGTAAAAATTCATAACTGCAACAGCCATGCAAACACATTATATTAATAACTTCTTATGTTCTCTAAGAAGAACAACAGAACATAAATCGGCATACAACTACACTATCAACACATTTAGGAAGGACTGAAAAATATATATACTTAGCAATACAAGGATGTTGCGTTCAAACTTGATTTATGCATTGAAAAAGAAATGAGATAAACTTATAAACACGATATGCAAATTGTAGCTGAAGTATCAGTATGACACCCAAAATGCACTACTGTTCCCCTATAGCTCGGATCAAATTTCCTAAAATCGCTCGCAAACATTCATGCTTTTATACATAGTATATCCTGGTTATCAAACACACCACACATGATAAAGGTCCCAGTGACTAGTATCCATCCAACAACCACCAAACTCCACAAAAAAATAGGAAAATGGGCAATACCCACAGTTTGGGCCACCCATGCTTGCCTTGTTACCAATAAAAGGAAGAGGAAACAAGATGGAATCACTTCTCAGGATACTCGTTACAATCAAGCCCTATCGAACTTGAGCTAATAGTATATAACATGATGGACAAGAAAATGTCATTTTGGCTGCAAACTAGCTTAAGAGTGCTTGCTTGCTTCGATCACACACACTGGTACACAATACAAGAAATTAATACTTGCATCATGGGGGTACTTCTACTTGCTGCTATATCCATCACACTAGTACTACTAAGCATTTACAAAAATGGCAAGAAACATACAACAACATCCATTCATCGTCTCAAGAATCACTGAACCTATAAATTGACACAGCTATTTGTGAAAATGAAAGGATGTTGTTTCTCTAGCACGGACCATATATTGACACAACTATTGAATATACAAGTCGATGGGAATTTATCTTTAATATAATGCAGAACTGGCGCACCTCAGCAAAGCAGGCATTTATATATCATTTCTCGCTATATATAGTAATTAGGGAAACTAAACAAAACAACCATGCAATAAAAACAAGAAGTCACAGTGTCATTTCTACCATGTTTAAGTTCCGACAAGAAATTCATTAACCCATCCATAAAACTGTAATGCCAAATTTTATGGAGTATCCATAGAAGGAAGCGATCTTCGGAGATTCCATTAACAAAGTACCAAAAAGGATGTAAATTGAAAAGCAACAACGTGGCTTTAAATTATATGGCTGTATACAAATATGAGAGGAAACCAAAGAGAAACACCATTAAATTGTGCAATTCACTGTTCACAAATGATGGAGAAACAGGCATACTCCCGAACGGGGCCATTTCCAAAGTATAGAGTAATCATGCACCAAAGCATTGACAGGGCGACACTTGAGCAGCCAAAATGACCGAGTTTTTAAATCACGGAGCACATAGAGGAGGAGAAGATTCACACCTAAACCATGCAGCCAGGGCAGAGGCGAAGCAGGAAGTAGGCGAAGACGAGGTCCATCCACGACTAATGGAATGCTCAGCAGGCCACGACTCGCAACGACGGAGACGTAAGTTACGTCATGGATGTGGGTTCCTCACTGAACCTCTCCATCTTGGCTGTTGGAAAGAGTATCTTCTGAAGGACATCGTGCATCTCCCAACAATGTCGCATTAGGCATAGGTCCCCTATCAACACAAGCATACATTCTGAAAAAATGGTCCCTGGTCATCCCTTGATGTTTTCCATCAACACGAGCGAGGAGATAGGTCAAAGATTTATGCCTCCAAAGTATGCTTCACAAACAAAGACCCATACCATGTTAATTCCGATGCTAATCTCCTTCCTTGTGTCATCGCCTCAACCTGGAGTGCACCGTGAATATTGTCAAGTCCTCCCCAACGCTTAAAAAAGCTTCTCCATCTTGATGCACAAAGATAGCCTCCCATCCACCATAATTTTGTTGACTGCATGAAAAGAGCCAGCAATGTTGATCTTTACGACAAAAAATAGTGTGCGAATCAACTTGATGAACATAAAAATACTAGAAAGAACTCTACAGATATAAAATTATGGGAAACTTTTTAAAATAACATAGGCAATTGGTCTTCCTTACCATGATAAGTTCAATTTCCATGTGGCTCGGGTAATTGAACCATCTTGCTTTGTTACTTCCAAATGTCTGGGTACTGGTATCACGAATCAGTTTTAATGATTTCTTACAGGACCTGAAATAGCACGCCTATAGTTTAGTTACTTACCTAGGAGGCAAACCAGAAAAAACATAGTAATCTACGAGACACACATGTAGAGAGATGATGAAAGAAGGATATTAGAGAGTAGTAGTTCCCCAACTCTATTATCACAACAAAGAATAGGGTTGGTTACACACACCGGCCAATTCATCTCAAATGACGTTTCGGTAATGAACAGACAAGACACAAGTCAAAAGATATATGGATACTAGCTGCAATCTAATGCACACTACAATGCAAACAAAAGGACAAAATCAGTTGCAAATAGATCTCTCGGCAGCATACAACGAAGATAGCTGATACGTAAATGTGTTTGTTGGAATTAAGTAAGAGAAGCAAGTGCAATCGAGGCGAAAGATTTCAACTTATAACTCATCCTAATTTAGCCATGGTATCCAATTTAACAGAAGACTAATACACCCAATGTTGACTGTAATGGACGCCTAATGGTGAGGAACAAAGAAAATCCATCCTTGTAATCACAAAGGGGGATAATTAAGCATATTTCCAACAACACAATTACCAGCAAGAGGGTATACAAAAAACATATCAACAAAAGTAAAGAATTATTTGAATGGAGAATTTTTTAGTTGTAAATGGTGTACACAAAACAACAAATCCACTATGAGGGTACTGCTACTTGCTGCTAGATCCATCATATAGCAATTACAAGTATTGGATCATAATGAACAAATATGATAGTACAACTAAGCATTAGAAAAAATCACAAGAAAAAAGTGTCACACCACCTACAGCATTGCCTTACCTAATACTCCCTCCGTCCCCTTTTAATTAACTTGGGGGAGAAAAAACGCTTCAGAAATTGATTTTTACATTCCCGTCCTATACAGTTTCAAATTTTAAAACAGACTCCCTAAGATCTACTGTCCGTGAGATCCATTCCACCAGCTCGCCAATCGATAGATGGAGGCCTAATCCCCGTTCTTCATCTCCATCTCCGCGTCGGGTAGTACTCGATGCGCCAGAGGTAGCCGCCGACGTCGAAGGTGGCGGACAGCATGTACCTGCCGGCGCCAAGGCCCCGGTGGAGGCTGTAGCCGGCGATCTTGAACGTGTGCGTGCCCCGGACCATGCGCGGGGTGCACATCGACGCCGTCGCGGCTGGGGAAGGGAGGCGCGGCTGGGGAGAATTGGGGATGGAGCGGAGCGGTTGGGCTGGGTCGAGCGGAGTGTCGGTGGCCTGATTCCTGACGACGAGAACGTGCGGGTAGGGAGTAAAAAACGACAGGGATTTTTTTGCAAACTTACGGTCAAGTTAATTAAAACGGGACGGAGGGAGTAATAATTAATAACTCAACATTACGCTCACATTTATAGAAAAGATGAAACAGTCAACACAACAATTTGGTATCTGATCACTAGAGAGGAAAATCCAATCTAGTAAAATAAACTAGGACACCATATATAAAAATAAATTCAATAACTATGATATTTGGTTTCCACCATTACGATGGGGAGTTTTTCTTCCGCCAGACCGTGCTCCGCCAATATTTATTGCTCACTGCACCCATGAATCTAATGTTAATGCAAATGGTTAGATCTAATTAGGTGGGTTAATTTGACGGTGCTAATATGGCAGGGTGCACCAAATGGGATGGACATAAGAACGATTAAGTTTGCTTGTTTACTAGTAGTGTAGATGCATTGAAATGCACACCAATCCTCCATGTTCAGGAACGTCCATTTAAATAGGCCATGGAGTAGCAAATATGTGCTTCACATCTACTTCGAATAGATTTCAATTTGGCCAGGTTCTTTCATAATCTTAAATAAGTATATTATACAATACATTTCTGCTCCATTTATGCATCCAATATCCCGTTTTAACTAAACCAAGGTCAAGAAGAAGGTCACAGGTTCCAATCGTACAACACTAAAAGTTATGCAAGATCGCATCATTTTACATATAAGCAGCGTCCTGCAACTCGGTTCAATGTACAGATAGAGAGAATGATGTCTCACCATTCTCGTGGCCTTGTTGTTGGCGAGGAAGGAGCCCGATCATTGTGAAAGTCTTCGTGAGGAGGAGGGTGCCGGGTCACCACCAGATGGATGGCAACCACAAGCTGCATGTGGCGAAGAAGATGATTAACTCGGCAGCATAATAATAACAAATGGCACCACCAACCCAATACCACAAAAATGTTGCAAATTTTAGAAATGAAGCACAGTATACACAAAAATAGCTAGAAAACTACAAATTTATTTACGAATACTTCACTATTTGACAAATATAGACAATTCAAGAAGACACCTAGATACATAACATAGTATCATGTCCATAAATATATAAATAATTTACCATGGACAATTATCAAAACACACAAAACACCAGAGATTCTCCAAGCAAATGAAAACTCATGTAAAGCTGGTCAAATTTGCGTGATATCTTGTGAAATTTACCAGATTCTTCAACACACTTATCTAAACTATATTTACGTGATATCTGGTAAAATTTTCTCTGGCGACATTTAAGAAGACACCTGGATACATAAAACAGTATCATGTCCATAAATAAATAATCAGTTTACCATAGACAATTATCGAACCACAAAACACAGCGGAGATCCTCCACGTAGATGAAAATGTTATTCCCAGCAACAAGAAGTAAAATCTGCATATATGCCATCAAGTCCATTGTGTGGCCAAAGACATGACACATTTTATTTTTAAAATTGACAGTGTCGTTTCACACCAGGACTACAAACTTGTCCACTGCTATGAGAACCTATAATAAGCAAACACACAGAGATACCATGTACCCTACTACAGTCTTCCCTGGCTATTAATATCAATTTTAAGGGACAAATTTCAATCACACAACAGAAGTAAGAGTAGCAAAGTCCATCACCTTCAGACGACCTTGGGTCATCAACTAGATGGGGGCGGGGTTGAAAGCAGGAGGGCACATTGCGGAGAGCCCCAAGAGCATGGCTGTGGTTGGCACCTTCCGATGAGTTGTGCATGCTCAATCTATCTTTCTCCCACCAACAAAACACCCATACAACTGTTGCCATCAAACTCGAGGTTGGCAGTGGAAGCCGACTTGGAGACGGGGAATGCGGCCGGAGCGGGAGACATCCACGATACCTAGATGCGCTTGCGGGCGGTGCAGGCTCCAAGAGCGCCGCAGCTTATTGGGCAGCTACATCTGACGAAAATAAACATGGCCACGAGTATGTTTATAACATAAATGAAGATGTTCATGGTTGTGTCTAGTCCACCGAAAGGTAGAAAAACAAACAAGCAGACCTACTGTGGGGCAAGGGTAATTTGCATGCCTCCCGGCTTTCAGTCCGGGCGGCGGAGAGGCCTGAGCAATAAGGGTGTGTGGTGTGGCGTCAACACTAGCTTGAGCGCCATTTGTGGTCGCCAGTCGCCACCAGCCGACGAGCTGCTCCTGCTCAATCTGTTTACAGCAAAATGTAAATATGGCTTAATCAAACAATGTATTGTGCAACTCTAGATCACACCAGAAAAGGCAACGTTACACAGTAGAAGACTGCAAGTTTATCTGCGAAAACTTAAGTATAAAACATATATAGTTTGAGAAGATACCTACATACATAACATAGTATGATGTCCATAAATTATAAGCAGTATACCATGGACAATTATCAAAACACAAAAACACACTGGAGATTCTCGAAGTAGGTGAAAACCAATGTAAAGCTCACACCCTAATAAAACGTAGAGTTGTAACTAAGTAGAACCATATAATGCAGTTACTATACAAGTTTCATTTCTGAAGACTACTCAGTTTTAGTTACAGATTCAATGAGACATGGTTATCTGAATTCACATTCTTCAACACCAGAAGTGTATGAGAGTGCAGCATTCTTCAACAACATCTGTTATCCATCTCCCAAATTTTCTGAAGCTGAACCCATAGTATGGACATCAGAGTTACTGCACTTAACCCACAGAGATAAACCAATAAAACTTGTCACCAAGTATCCCGTTGAAATGCTGGAAACTTATGAATATATCACCAACGTTCTACACTGCAGCAAGGGGCAATTCACCTGTTTTCAGGTTGAACTCGTGGCGCTTGCAGATGGTCCAGGCCCCGAGGACGCCGGGGTCCATCAAGGTCCCAAGGTCAGGGCTAGTTGGCGGCCACGTTGGCTCCGTCATGGTCCAGCCGCCATGCCGCGGCGCTCCCTGGTTGATATGCAGTACATGTGGATCAAATGAATTTCCAGGTGAACATCCCTCTGCAATCAAAACAGAAATTCAGGGCCACACAAGAACACACAAAAAAGGACACTGATCTATTGAAGAGACAAAATTTTGAGAGATGAATTCAGCGATACAATAAACTTGCAGTTATATACAAGCAGCAATAACACATAGTCACATACCATGTTATGCACACCGCGGCCTGAAATCTCGCATTTTTAGGTCTGGACAGGGAGAGAGATTCGCATGGGGAGCTTACAGCGGACACGGATGAGGAGCTTGAGGCGGATGGATCGGAGCCATGGATGAGGGCATCCATCTCCCGCGCCGGCCGCTGCTGCGTGTCCATGTCAGCTAGTCCATCCCAAGACAGGGAGGCCAGGTCGCGCGTGGTGGTCGGAGAAGCGGAGGATGCCGGCATGCGGCGGGTCGGCCAGAAGCAGGCCGTCGTCGTCGTTGACGTCGGAGGTGAGCAGCAGGTCGGCCTCCATTTCCCCGGACCGGACCACCGACGAGGGGGGCCATACTTGCACATAGGAGGTCGAGGTCGGGGAGAAGAAGCAGAAGCCAAGCGAGGGCATTCTGCTTCATCGTCGACGCCGGCCGGCAGGGGAGCGCTAGGGTTTGCGACTGGGGGCGCGGGAGTGCGGCGGGAGTGAGAAGGAGGCTGCGCAGGGGTAGCCGGCGAGCAGAGAGGATGGGCTCTGATGAGCGGCGAGGCTGAGTTGGGTGGCGGTGGCGGTGGCGGTGGCGGCGAGATATAGCACTACTGGGAAGAAAATTTTCAGAAAAATTAAAGAGATGCGATTTGATCCCATCTGGTGCCCAATTTTAGCCGTCCATTTAAACCGCCTCCGCGATCCCAGCCACAAACAGCGCCATCATTCAGCCCAATTTTTACTCCGAAATAGGCTAACCTTTGATTGAGCATTTTGGTTTGGCGCCATCTCTCTTGGCTTTGATTGAGTAACTAAGAGCATCGCGTCCCCAAACCGTCCTCAAAGCAATTTGGGGCACGCCGGACAAAAAGATGTTCCCAGCCGCGCGCTCTAAAGGTTTTTTTTGTCCGGCGCGACCCAATACGATGTCCGGCGCCCCAAGCCCGTCCCCGCTACACAGGGGACGCACCAGACAAATGAGAGGCGAGGAGACGCGGGCCCGACGCATCAGCGGCTCGGACGCTCAACCGCCGCCTACGTAGCGACGGTGCAGTTGCCGGGAAGCGGAACCGTCGCATTGGCAACCGCGTCGACGATGCGGCAACCGCCGGAATGGAGCGGGGACTCCTCAGAAGAGCAACCGCTGCTCTTTTTGACTTCTGCGCCGCCGTTCATCCGTGCTCAATAAGACCCGCACGTCCGCGCTTTTGGATCTTCACCGACCGCATCTGACACCTCCAGCGACAATGAGCTACATCTCCGAGCTCTCGTCCGACACCTCCAGCGAGGGAAAGCCTGCTGGATGGCGCCATTGGTGGGACAAAGCCCGGACGCCCAGCAGCGGTGACGATTCCCTGCCGCCACTTGACAGCGCGGAGGAATGGCTGGGCGTGGAGGAGAACACGGAGGAAGAAGGGTCAGAGGAGGCGGCGGTGGCCCGTGCGAAGGCGGAGGCGGACGTGAAGGCCAAGGCACAGCCGGCGATCACCAGCGACGACGAGGAGGACTCCGACGCGTCGGCCGACACCGCCTCTTCGGAAGAGGTGACGAGCAGGAAGCGCCACCGCGATGACGACGACGAGGCGGGGCCATCATCGAAGAAGAAGTAAAAGAAGTAGTTTAAAATAATTTATATGTAATTTAATTATGTTTTTTTCGAAAATTTATATGTAATTTGTTTATGTTGAACCGATTTGAATATTAGTAAAGAGTTTTATTCTATCTATTTAAATTGTTTTTAATGTTTGGGGGCGGCGTTTGGGGGACGCGACTGGGGAGCGACATCCCCCAAACGCGGCACGAACGAAACACGTCTCCCAAACGGTCAATCCGGCGCGCTTTGGGGGACGCGACTGGAGATGCTCTAACCTCGCCGGGTGCATCTATAAGCCCGTCGAGTTCATCTTCCCAGTCTTGTACAATCTTGTGATCATACTGGTAATAAAGAAGTCTGAGAGAAACTCTTCATCATTATCATCGTGTCTTTGATCCAAATCCGCTGACCCGGGCTTATAATAGAGTGTAATTATTTAAGAACCAATTTATTTGGGATAGTGGAGGTCATCCGTGTTGGAAGTTCCCTCACGGTCAAATCCAGTACTATTCTACAAGCGTCATGCCCTAGAGAAAACCTAGACATCCTTGGCTTTTTGTCGTTGTCATAAACATGATTGTACCATTTATAATTACTGTGCCGCCACCATTGCCATCTGGCATAACCAATCTAACTATCCTCTTGCCACCAACACTTCTATTCCACCTCCCTAGCCACCACCACCCTGACGTGTGGAATGATACGTGATCTTGAACCCCTGGCATAAAATAAGGGTGTGTGATGACATATTGAATGTTATGTGTTCTTAGACATGCCCAGATGGTTCTATCAGCTTCTACCGGTCATGCGACATCTACGACGCCATCTATCACGTCTTCGGCAATGTCATCATCGTCTTTCCGGAATGCACTCTCTACGGTCCGCTCTAGATGGCTAGCTAGAGCAACACCCGTGATGATGCAAGGATGCACCTACCAAATATAGTACATGGCACCACTATGCAGGGATGCTCCATCGTGGTCGCACTGGAGCTCGATGTCAACATGTCCTTTGCCACGACTAACTACCTCGGGGCAACTGTGGAAGCTATAGTCACACACAGTGGTCATCGGTCCTCACGCTGCCAACTCCTATGACATTATAGATTATAGTAGAGTGTAATTATTGTAAGAACGGCGGTCATCCGTGTAGGAAGTTCCATCGAGGTCAATTCCACTACTATTCTACAAGTGTCATGCCTAGATTAAACCTAGCCATCCTTGGCCTTTGCCGTCGCCACAATCATGCTTGTACCATTTACAATTGCCCTTGATGCCACCATTGCCATCAGGCCTAACCCATCTGACTATTTTCTTGCCATCGACACTTCTATTCTACCTCATTGGCCCAACCCCCACCCAAACCGTCACCACCCTAACACTGGAATGACAGGTGATCTCGGACCCTAGCATAAAATGAGGGTGTGCGAGGTCACATGGCTAGGTGATCTCGGATGCGCGCAGATGGCTCTATCAGTTTCTGATGGTGGGCGTATAAATGACAAGAACTATGGTTTAGAGTTTTGTTTGAATTCCATGACCCTCCAAAATCAAGGAAACCTCATAAATTATTTCAAAGTTATTCTATTCTTATAAATTATTTCGAAGTTATTCTATCGTTTTTAAAAATAAATTTGAATGGATTCTGACCAGATTTATACTACTCCCTCCGACTAGATTTAGGTGTCGGATCGGTAGTTAAAATCAATATTTACATTTCCACCCTTGGTCCTTCAAAAGCCGAACAAAGAACTACCTCCACGATCGATCTGGAACCGCGATTCCTCGCCAGCTCCTGGCGAGCCGGCGGCTGGCGGAGACACCTAAATCTAGTCGGAGAGAGTAGCTTGGAATTTCATCTGAAAGTTGTCTAGAAAATCCAAGATAATTGTGTTTCCTAACTCAACGTAGTTGTTAGTCCAAAATTCTGTACCATGTCTGGCTAGTAATCGCTGTGAATAATCGTGGAGTAAAATCCATCAACGGTACTTGAACTTGTTGACCAAAATCACATTGGTCATCGTACATAGGAAATACAATTTTACGGTCACTCAATACAAGTTGTTGTGTCACAGACGATCACTGGTTCTGTTTGGCCTGTGTATTCGATGACATGGTGAATTACTGGGCACATGTGCCATCCCCAACCTCTGCCTCTAGCTACCTCCGTCGACTTCACGGGCCCATCCAGGCACTCAACAGCTCTGCCTTGCTCTTCACCGGCGCTTGCATGCAGGGCGGTACAGTGGTGCACCGGTTGTGTGGGTCGCCAAGGAAGGTGCTGGTGGTGCACAGGTGCCAGGAGAGCGCCGCCGGTGGTGCTGGGGCCTGGTAGGGCGCGGCGAGTGAGGAGGGAAGGGGCATCCGCCTGCGAGAGAGATTTAAGGAAGGGGTGGTGGGCTGCGCGCCTGTGCCGCTGCGGGAGGATGGTGAGTACGATCAAGGGCGGCGAGGTGGCTGCTACGGTGGTTGACTGGTTGGAATCTACGCGGAGGTCCTTGCATGGTCGCTGAGGAAGGGGTGGTCGAGAAGGTCCAGGGAGTTGCGATAGGTCGAGGAGCACGAGCTTGAGCTTGTTGTGGAACGCGTGGAGAGGGGACATGCCGCAACCGGCGGCCATGAAGTCGGTGATGCTTGCGGACCACTACCCCATCACAGCCATGATCTTTGTCGGCCCTGCAAACTTATGTCTTAAGAAGACGCAACCGAGCCTCGGCGGAGGCACGGGCGCACGGCGGCCGACAAGCCAAGCGCGACCTACTACTTGGTCGAGAAGGTGCAATACATGTATCTGCACGTGGTGTGCGGGCGCGGCCTGGCGGCCAGATCTTCGAGCGTGCCTGCGCCAGTAACGACCACCTCGGTCTATCGGTCGCGTCTGGTTCGACCTCTCCAAGGTCACGGGCGCCAAAGCCGGCGAGTTGCACGGTGGACGGCGTGGACGAGCGTGTGCGAGTCCGCGACAAGGCCCCTACAGGCGCATACGCCCCCGGCGGTGACGGACGGGACAGTGGTGTTGGTGACGGCCGGGGCGTGCTAAACATCGCCCACCTCTAGCAGGCTCCTCATCCTCCCGGCGAGCCGGAACTGGGGCAGGCCGAAGGCGTCTACCACTCGTCGGTTAATTTTTGGGGAAGATAATTTACACTGAGTGTTGACTAGGTGAATTTTGACCGGTGCCCCATTTGTCATGGACACTGGGTAGCTGGTCCTTTATGTATAGACGGTTTCTAGTATATTTGGGGTCTATTTGCAAAAACAAAGTGTGACAGTGGATCGTGCAAGTTGCCACATCATCAAATACACCGCTTCAACATCAGCGGTGACCGTCCATGACACACCAACTCGTACAGAATGACCGTAAAACTGTATTCTCTATGTACGATGGCCAAAATGATTTCGGTGGACAAGTTCAGGTACTACTGAGAGTACTCAATAATCGTGGGTCGGAGTCTATACATCATAGTCCGATCGGAGGCAATTCATCGGACAGATGCCAGGCCGTTGATCTCGTTTCCATCGCACGGTTCCAGATTCGATTTTGCTTCCCACAGGAGATAAAGGTTGGCCCGTTAAACCTGGAGATTCCGTACCTAAATCCCGATAATCACGTCTTATAATTGTGCGCCTTCCCCAAATTGAGCCCCTATTTCGACACAGGTTATTACTGTCGAGAGGCCAAAGGAGCCAGGACTAAGCGCCTTGCGAACCATTAGAGAACTTAAAGAAGGAATGGTTATTACTGTCGAGCCAGGCTGTTACTTCATTGATGTTTTGCTGGGGCCTGTTAGAGATGACCCAATTTCCTCAAAGTTCTTCAAGTGGGAAGTGATTGAAAATTATAAAAGGTTTGGTGGTGTTCGTATTGAGAGTAATTTGTATGTGACCGCCCAAGGATGCAAGAACATGACAAATTGCCCAAGAGAGACCTGGGAAATCGAAGCGGTGATGGCCGGCGCGCATTGGCCTTTGCGTGCTAAGAACTAGAGATTATGGCGCTGTTTATGTGGGCTTTGGGTTTACCTTTTTTTCAGTTGAATTAGCGATGTCCTTCCTGTATAGCTGTTCCATAGACAATGTGGTTCGCATTCAGCTAGTTACAAGACGGTTCTCAAGTGCAGTTACTTTACCATAATGCATACACCTTGTATTTTACGACAACTAGATCACACATGGCAGTATTGTACAATGTAAATTGTATGATTTTACGATATTGTACTGAGCATCTTTCAGCAATACATGTGAGCGTGGTACGTGGTTTTACAGCAAAGGGTTTTTGACAAAAATAAATGCAATAGGATGAACTCGGGAGCTCTTGTAAGATGTGTCGAATAATCTAATAAAAAAGCCGTGTGCATCCTTGGGTGCAGAAGCTGAGGCGATTTTTCCCTCATTTCGAAAAAAAAGGATGAACTCAGAGGTCGGGATCATTATCGTACCGGGTTCACCGCGACACGGCTGAGTTCACGTCCCCGATGAATAAGATTCGATCCAGAGATGTTTACCCCTGTTGTTTCATGTTTTTGCTAGCCTCTAACTCCCGCCCCCCATTCTCTATGTACCGAAAACGTGTGGACCACAAATCTTTGCCAAAAAGGGCAATAGCTGGCACAAGTGCGCCGTGCTAGGGTGTTATTAATCCCGAGCCCTCTGGTTGTACCTTCCCTAGACCGCAACCATGCCAAGCCAACTTTTTACCGATTTCAACTCATTCTTCCACGAAACAATTCACGAGCTTGACCAGATAAAGCTAGAGGGCGTTTTCTAAAAATAGATTTTGAGAAGGCAAAGGCGAGTTCAACTCATCATTTTTACAACAAGCACTTACTAACTTATGTATGAAAGGCTTTGATCCTAAATAATGCAAGATTTAACGCCCTGCATATACTCAAATCACACGCAATATCCAAGCATATATACATGACAATGACATAATTCGACTTTTCTCACTGGACAAAGGCAAGTGTACAATCTTCAAACAAGATACTTTTCAGATCCTACTAGCTAGTAAGAGGCCAATCAGGCGCCATCCATGAAGACTCTCACGTCATCCTCTGAAGTCCTTTGTCATGAGCGAGACGACCTTCATGGCGGCCGGTCTGGCGAACAGATCCTCCAGCCACGCCCTGACGCGAGGGTACGAGTCGAACACCGCCGTGTACGGCATCTCCATGAAGTAGTGCGCCTCGGGGACATGGCTGAGGTCCGCCAGGCTCACGAAATCCCCCGCCAGGTACCTGCGCTTCGTCAGCCGGGCCTCGTACACGTCCAGCACCTTCCTCAGCTTCTCGATGCTCTCGCCGATGATGGTTTCGTCGGGAGTACCGCCCAGCGCCGGCACGACGCGGTGCTGGAAGAAGACCGAGCTCATGGCGGGGTCGTACTGGAGGGCCTCCACGTCCAGCCAGACGTCGACGAGCGTGGACTCCTCGGGGTCGCCTTCCCTCAGCAGGTTGACCTCGTCGGTCTTGTACTTGCTCAGAACGTACCGCGATATTGCGCGAGACTCTGTGGAGGAGATGGAAATGTATAACTACAAATTGACTTTGCTTGAAAGCTGATAGTGATTTTGAAGGGAGGTTTGTGAGCTCACGGAACAGCATCAGGTCCCCGTCCTGGAACGCTGGAACCTGTCCAAATGGCTGATAATTGGAGAAAGGCAGAGTAAATTAGCGCGCAATAGTTGTATGATCCAATACTTCTCTGGTTCTCTCCTATATGTCTAGTAGAAGAACAGCAGTTGGTTCTTACGTTTCTGGCGAGGTGTTCAGGGCCTTTGTGCTCCTTGGCGTGAAAGTCGATGTCGACGATCTCGTAGTCGGCGCCCACCTCCTCCAGGCACACCAGCACCCGAGCCACGTTCGTGAACGCCGCCGAGCCGAACACCTTCACCGGCGCCATGCTCTGGTAATGGATAAGAGAGCAAGCGGGGGCGGAAGAGAGAGATGAGCTCTGCTATTCACCTCAAGCAAATTCAGCTTTTGTTACGCACCAATAGCATGTACCTTACTGGATACTGGATTACTGGTGTTCCAACAATGGAAAATCAATAGAACACAATTTAAGAGATCATCTAGATCGGCTCCATATTCACTCTCCTACTCAATCCTTCTTAACTTTCAGAGAAAGTTCATCTCACAAACAAAGGATTTTAAGGATTTTTGGAGAAGACGGGATATATAGAAGGAGAGAAGATGAAATATGAGACACATGGATCGATGGGATTTACCTGAGTTTCCTGCCTTGCTCCTTTCGCCGGGGCGTGCCTCTTGCCTCTGCTCGTGCGTACGGGACGAGCGACTGAGCGAGCGAGTCTTTCCTTTTCTTTCTGTCTTCACTACCACGGTCCCACCGCCTTTCTGCGCGCCTGGCGCTTGGCGAGCAGGGAAAAGGCCCAATCTTCCAGCAGGGATAGGCCCAATGGAGGTTGAGTCCACAAGAATGCGGAAAAACCTATACACCGACCAGGTCGGTGACTACTGGCCACCGCACACCCGCTGGTCGGGTATGGGCCAGACCCATTTGTGTCTATTTAGCATGTAGTAATTCGATTTTCCTTTTCTTTTTTCTTTTCTGGTTTCTTTTTCTGTTTTTCTTTTCTATTTTCTGTTTTCGGCTTTGTTTATATTTTTTCAGATTCGAAAATTTTAATTTTTTTTAAAAAATCAAATTGAGAAAATGTTTAAATTCAAAAATGTTCAAATTTGAAAATCGTTCAAATCTGAAAACCGTTCAAATTTGAAAACCGTTCAAATTTGAAATCTGTTCAGAATATTTTTAAATGCAAAAATATAAACAAAATGTTTAAATTAAAAAATGTTCAAATTCGAAAACCGTTCAAATCTGAAAACCGTTCAAATTTGAAAACGTTTAAATTTGAAAACCGTTCAAATTTGAAATCTGTTCAAAATATTTTCAAATGCGAAAATATTGAAATTCGAAAAATGTTCAGATTCTAAATTTGTTCAAATTTTTAGAAAGTTTGTGTGACGCCCAAACGAAATGCAGGACTGGCCCATAGCTGCTTACATCATGGACGCATCAAACCAATCCGGTCTTAATTAGATCGTCTCCAACAGCTTTGTATATTTTTCAAGAATTGCTAAAACCTGAAAATATAGCAATTTGGTTCTAAAACGTTGCTCCAACAGCCTTTGTATAGCAATTTGGTGTTGCTGTGAAACTGACTTGCAAGGAGAAGGACAGATCGGTGCATGGTTCGCTGGTTGAGGAGATAAGGAGATGCTACGATCGCTGCAAGATCACTCGGTGAAGTGGGCAAGACGTTCGGCAAATGAAGCTGCTCACAAATTAGCAAAGGAAGGCTGCATTTTAGAGTTAATTAAGTCTTGGTTTATTGTACCACCTAGTTGTATTGAGAACTCGTTGGCTACGGATCTTGCCGGGCTACTTGTGTGAATGAATAAACGCAGTATCTTCCTCTCAACAGCCTTTGTATAAATGGTTTCCCCACCAAATTTTTTAGCAAGCTTGCTATATTGGCACCTCCACTTGGTAAATTTGCAAAGTCTAGTGCCACTTTGTATATCTCGCGGAAGAGGCCAATTGCCCAGGCATGGACATTTCTGTCCGTGACCACCCATCGATGTTGCCGTCTCCGGCCACCACCATGGCCGCCGTCGTCTCCTCCGCCGTGTCTCCACCGCATCCTCGCCGTCTTTCCGCACAGCATGGCACCGCCCCTAACCTCCGCCGCCGCAGATCGATTTTGGCCAGCCGCACTCGATTCCGGCCGCTTGCGGTCTATTCCGGCCAGACCGAGGGTTGCATGCATTCCAGCCTGCCGGCCCCGTGGCTGCTCGCCGTCTCCCGTGCCGCCAGTACGCGCGCGCGCTCGGGATGTATGCACATCGGCTGGGCTAGGTGCCGGCGTGTGTGGGCAGCGGTGGTTGTGGGCAACGACGTGGCTAGGCAGCGGCGAGCGTCCGTTTCAGGTACCCCGGACTCGTCGCCATGCTCGCAGGGGCTCACGGTCGTGGGGATGAAGGATAGAGATAGGAAAAAAATGAGGAAAAGAATAACTAGCTGACATGTGGGTCCTAGTGTAGATATGTTATAGTCTCCAGTTTTAGATTGCTATTATACAAAGCGAATCCCCTCCCTAGCAATCGAGCGCTCGAGCAATCACTTTTCATGGCGCGGAAGCGCTCGCGAAGCGAGTCAATTCCCTTTTTATCACTTAGTGTTTTAATTGCGTTCACACGTATTCACACTAACAGCTTCTATTACTACTTTGCAAGTTGCATGTAGCCAAGAGCGTTCACACTGCATGCATGCACATGCACAGATCATCTCATGGATTTGCATTTAATGAGCGTTCACACTTTCATAAGCTGTTGCATGCATACACATAGCATATCACTCTTTTTCTTCAGCACGAGGTAGGCTCTCAATTCTCTTTTTGCAATTCCCTTTTGCAATTCCCTTTTGGGTTTTATTTTCATACGGTAATTCATATTTAATGGGGTCCTTTTGCAATTCCCTTTTTCGGGCCAGTGGTTTTTAAGGGGGAAAATAACGGGTGGGAAGATCCACTTGCAACTCAAATGAACTACCACTTGCTACTCAAATTAAGTACTCGTTTTAAGTTGTAAGCTAACAAAAGTTGCTAAAATATTCTAAATGAAATTTACTTTTTAGGGTTGCTAGGTATTTATATTTACCGTTGATAAATAACGGGGCACCGGGTTGATAACTTGTAAACAAAAAAAGAGTTGCTACATTTTTTAAATTAAATTAATTTTTTAGGGTTGATATTTATTTATATTTTACCATTGATAAATAGCGGGGCACCGGGTTGATAGCTTGTAAACTAAAAGAGAGTCGCTAAAATATTCTAAATGAAATACTTTTTAGGGTTATTATTTATTTATTTTTACAGTTGATAAATAACGAGGCACCAGGTTGATAGCTTGTAAAATAAAATAAAATGTTCGCTAAAATATTCTAAATGAAATACTTTTTAGGATTGGTAGTTATTTTATAATTACCATTGATAAATAACTGAGCACTGGGTTGATAACTTGTAAACTAAAAAGAGTCGCCAAAATATTCGAAATGAAGTTAGATTTTTAGGGTTGGTAGTTATTTATATTTACCGTTGATAAATAACAGGACACCGGGTTGATAGCTTCTAAACTAAAAAATATTCGGTAAAATGTTTAAAATAAAATTAACTTTCGGGTTGATAATTTTATACATTTACCATTGATCACTCAAGTACGGAGGGGTTGATTATTCGAATAGGAGAGGGTTGATAACTTTTAGCCAGAAAAAGTTTCTCGAAACATATCAACATGGGTGCTAGTTTTGAAGATCTCGTCGAGACGGATTTATTGGTGAAAGCGGATCTTAATTTGGAGTTGTCGTTTGAAAGTTAAAACGTTTTGAATTTTGAAATTTGGAAAAGATTCCACCGACATCGCAGATTTGTCTATTTGTGCATGCATACGTAACTTTCCCTCAATACCTCGCACTGAGGTTGATAATTTTATACATTTACCGTTGATCACTTAAGTACGGAGGGGTTGATTATTCGAATAGGAGAGGGTTGATAACTTTTAGCCGTAAAAAAGTTTCTCGAAACATATCAACATGGGTGCTAGTTTTGAAGATCTCGTCGAGACGGATTTATTGGTGAAAGCGGATCTTAATTTGGAGTTGTCGTTTGAAAGTTAAAACATTTTGAATTTTGAAATTTGGAAAAGATTCCGCCGACATCGCCAGATTCGTCTCGTTTCTACATGCATGCGTAACTTTCCCTCAATACCCCGCACCAGCGTTGATAATTTTATACATTTACCGTTGATCACTCAAGCATCGAGGGTTGATTATTCGAATAGGAGAGGGTTGATAACTTTTAGCCGTAAAAAAGTTTCTCGAAACATATCAACATGGGTGCTAGTTTTGAAGATCTCGTCGAGACGGATTTATTGGTGAAAGCGGATCTTAATTTGGAGTTGTCGTTTGAAAGTTAAAACGTTTTGAATTTTCAAATTTGGAAAAGATTCCGCTGACATCAGCAAATTCGTCTTTTGTGTACATGCATGCAGAACTTTCCTCAATAGCCTGCACCACGTTGATAATTTTATACATTTACCGTTGATCACTCAAGTACGAAGGGGCTGATTATTCGAATAGGAGAGGGTTGATAACTTTTAGTCAGAAAAAAAGTTTCTCGAAATATATCAACATGGGTGCTAGTTTTGAAGATCTCGTCGAGACGGATTTATTGGTGAAAACAGATCTTAAATCGGAGTTGTCGTTTGTGAGATAAAACGTTTTGAGTTTTGAAATTTGGAAAAGATTCCGCTTACATCGTCAGATTCGTCTGTTTCAACATGCATGCAGAACTTTCCCTTAATAGCCTCCACTACAGTCCAAAATTTGCCAAAAATGGATTTTTTTTTGGTTGGAAACCGATCGCTTAATCCCTCCCTAGCGCTCGAGCGCTAGCTAGGGCAGCCCTATACAAAGGCTACAAAAGAAAAAAAAAAAGAAAAAAAAAAAAAAAAAACTTATATGGATTGCTATACACTGTCTACTCGTTCTATAGCTAACTTTTAGTAATCTAACATACGAAGGCTGTTAGAGATGCTCTTAACCAGCTTTGCTCCGCTAAAAAAAAATTTAACCACCTTGCAGGCTTGCAGCCAAATTCCTGGCGATCATCTTGGCATCCCAGAGCCATCGTTGCTACTTGCTAGAACAAGGCCGAGTGCACTGTGTCACACTTTGCGCGACCTTGTTTTCTCATGGATCTACTGAACTCCATTTCTGAAGAGAAAACCCTAGCCTCCGAGTCTCTCTCGGGCGACTCCGAGGCGACCCCCCGCGCCGCCGCCCACCGCCCCCTCCCCCACCTCGCCACCAGCTCCCGCCGCCGCCGGAGGAGGCCGTTCCGTGGCGGACGGAGGTGGCGGGGAGCATCTCCAGCTCGTTCTCCCCCAACATCCAAATCCTCCCGAGCTCCCCCGCCCCTCCCCTTCATCTCCATGCGCCGCCAGGACGTTGCCATGCCCGTCCTCGGCGCCTCCTGCTCCTCCGCCGCCGAGCCTGCTGCCCGTCCTACTGGCGCACGCGGCTCTGTCGCGCCGGCGGCGGCGCTCCTCCGCGCCTTGGGCTGCTCGCAGGCTGATGATTCCTCGCCGGATCTGGCCGTGAAGGCCACGGGACTTGGCCTGCCGGCTGCCCTCCGCCGTGGTGAGGCCCTCCGGCGTCTGCCGCGCGCCGCCCCTGGCGCCGTGCTGCCCTGCTGGGAGGTGGTGCTGCTCCTCCGTCCCCGGCGGTTCTGGCCGTGGTGGCTCGGGTCTCCTCGCGTGAGGCCCGCCCTCGGCTCCTGCGTGTTCCGGCCGCCTCCGAGTTCTCGCCCCGGGTGTCCGGCCGTTGATCCCGGCCCCTGGAGCGTGGCTTGGCTCATGGATGGCCGGCGTTGTGCCCCTCCGACGGGTTTCTGGTGGCTGCCCCTCCTCCTGGCGGGTCATGCGGCTGCCCTTCCGTCCTGGGTGTGGGCCCTTTGCAGCTCGACCGCTCCCCCTTCTCCGGTGGCCCGTGTCCACCCCTCGCCACGGTCTCCTGCGCAGGTGGGGGAGGTTTTGGCCTGTCCCGTTGTTTGGTGGACATGCACATCCGGGCGAAAGCCTGTGGACGACGACGCCTGTGGGTGTCGTGCTCCTCCATGGAGGCGTCCTCTTGGCTCTGTGCACCTCCCGACACGCTTGGGACAGAGCTTGCCTCTTGTCGCCCCGCTGGCCGCCCGCTCGTATACTTGCGGGACTAGGTGGTTGTCATGGTGGCCCGACCGAGCTGCCTGGACATCCTGGGGTTGCCGCAGTATGCGCCACCCTTCGACTACGGGGTCGGCACACCGGTGTCGTCGCCCCAGTCTCGGCTATCCGACACCCTTCGACTGTGTTTGGTCTCGGTGGCACATCGCCTTCGGCAATGCCGGCGGCACACCGGTGTCGCCGCACGGACTCGGCTATCCGACGCCCTTCGACCATGCCGGGATGCTTCTTCGCGTGCTTCTGTTGGTGTCCACGTATTCCACCACCTGCTCCCCTGGTCTGCCTGCTTGCGGTGTGTATTTCTCTGGCGATACCCGTTCAGCGGTCGGCTTGAGGTCCCCAAGGTGACGTCCGGTTGTGGCCTTGTCTGGTTCGTGCTCGTGGCGTTCCTCGTCTCTGCATCGCCCTTCGACCACGGGGTCGGCACACCGGTGTCGTCGCCCCAGTCTCGGCTATACGACGCCCTTCGACTGTGCTTGGTCTTGGTTCTGCAGTCTTCATCGCCGCCCCTCGCTCGCTTGCCAAGTCATAGTGACTGTCCTTTGAGGTGCTAGCCTCCCGAGGGGGTTCGGTTGGCTTCGGATGCTAACCTCCCCCTTCCCTTGTGTTGCCTTGCTTCTATTTGTTTAGTTGTCTTCTTCTCCTCTGTACCCCCTGTATTTCCCCCTATCTGTTTGTAAGAACATGAGCCTGCCACGTGGAATAAAACTCCATTTCTGAACTCTCAATGCAGCGCCAACTCACTTTATGCGAGGGATTGTTTTTTTTTTTACCGTCCGGGTGTAGGTAATCGGGACGGCTTTGATCAGGTCAGGTGAGGTGCATGACAACGTCAAAAAGCCTGGCGGGGTACCTCATGGGCTCAATGTGAATGGTACATGCTCGCTCCTCGGTGTCAATGCTGCATGGCATGGAGACGCCAGGTGGGAGATGACATCGATGGATGATTTGCAGCTTGACACTGTCTCCGCCCATTACGCTGACAAAACACCGGAGACTTCACGCGTCCGTAGATTCTCTTCCTCTTTCTGTCTTTCACTAAGGGCATCTTCAGCGGGTGACCTAAAACGGTAACCTAAATGATCTGCTCCTAATCCATTATCCGCTTTTCTATTTCAGCTCGTTGTCTCTGGCCAGCAAATCCATGGAAAAAAAATAAACACGGGATAAATTAAGATTTTCATCAAATTTTATTATGTGTTACATGGAATAAAAAAGCAACTAAATTTAAAATACAAATAGCCCTCCTACTCTCAGACGGTAGGCGGACATGACGACCTAGCTTCGCCATCGATTTTCGCCCGAGGAATACTCCCACGAGCAGAGGCGGCTCGCTGGATCATCGTGAACCGCCTCCTCATGGTGAACTCCGCGTTCATGGAGATTCGCTTCTTTTCGTGGCGGGCTTACTCGGCGAGGGTCCGAGCGTTTAGCTCAAGGATCCTTTGTCGCTCAATCTCCAGGAGGAGCTGCCTAACCTCCTCGGTAGGAAACCGCTCGCGGGAGACCGCCATGACGTGTTGGAGCAGCTGCTGATCAGGCTGCTCTAGGATGCGAGTGGCGTTCCTCTAGTCGTGCGCCAGCCGGTAAGACTAGAGCATCGCCACTTACTGCGGATCGGCCAGGGGCTGTTGCTCCTCCTCTTCCACTTCGCGCTCAGCGTTGACCTTGTACTACGCCTCTAGGAGGATGGACTCCGCTATGTCTTCTTCATTAAAGCCTAAGTTGAAGATGTCTGACGGTTCCAGCTGCGATTCGGCTCCGGAGGCTGAGGCTGAGGTGCAGGCATCGTGCGCCTGTTGCGCCCCAACATAGAGTAGCCGGTGGCCTTGCGGTGAGGCATGCTGGCTACACGGCGGCGATGCTTGGTGGGTGAGGAGCTTGGTGGTGTTGAGCACAGCAGAGGCCGCACTTTAAATAGGTCGAGGGCATTGGATGCCGACGCGGAGCTCGAACCCCATGCGATGGTGGCAGTGATGGACATGGCTGGAGACGCTGGTCAGCCTTCTGCCGTCAGGTCGTGTCCAACGTTGTCGCTAGTCAGCCTTCTGTCATTGGGTCACGTCCAACGCTACCGCCGGTCAGCTTTCTGCCTTCGGGTCGCTTCCGAGCGGGCCCGCGACATGCGCGACCGGACATGCGCGCTGTCTGTACAACATCCGCGCCGACGCATCGGTTCCCCAAATTTGTTGGCCCGATGGGTCGCGGTGGATGGGTCAGTACGCTTAGGGTCGCTCCGTTAGAGCATGCGCGGCCGATCCGCCTATCTGTGCGGACCGAATCGAACTGCTCAGGACCCGATGGATCGGCCTGCTGAAGATGCCCTAAAGCCAACTTCAACGGGTCACTGCTTTTTGAACAACCATTGTGTCTATTTTGACAGTATGCATTGATGGACAGACACCGAAGAGGCCTATCTTCGTTTGTGTCTGGTAGCTGCCCCAACAGCGACACATATTTGGTCCAAATCCTCGCAAATTTAGGCAAATTAATATCCACATTTTAAAGGATGGATAACTTAAATGAAAGAGAAAAAGTTAATACTCTAAATTTAGAGCAACAATATCGTTCAAAACCGCCGGTGCACACAAAGTTCAAAATAATATGGACACAAATGATAGCGCGACCGAGTGAATGACACATCTCGATCAAGGATCATCATCATCTTCTTCTTCTTCTTCAACCATGACAGTTGAGTTTGATTCATGTCGTTGCTCAATGGGGTCGCCATGAGCTTGGCCTCCTCGGTAAGTAGGGAGAGCTCCAATTCCTTGTGCTTATTGTGGGTATTGATCTCTTTAAGGGCGAGCTTCTTGTGTTGTATGGCGATGTAGTTCTTCACGGCCTCCTCTTTTTCCAGGTGCTTCCTTTCGTCCCTCTTCTCGCTTGACACCTCCTTATTTTCTAGGAATGTCTTGATGGTCTCCATGACAGCTTGCTGGGAAGTATCGTGCTTGGCCTCTGCCTTGGATCTTATTCATTCCCTCGTCCTCTTTGGTGCACTTGCCTCACTTGGGGCGGCATCATCGACATCGATGACACGCTCGGGCTTTGCGTTGGCATCATAGGACACATAGAGCTTGTGACACTTCGATAATTATTCACCATTATCCAACAATTGACCATGTTGAAGTTCTTAATATTGTTGGCGACCTTGAAGTGACCCATAGCTTGAGTCATCAACTTAGCAATTCCAAGACAACTAACTTTTGGCTTCTTCGTCGTGTTGTAGGAGGTGTTGAACTTGGTGCATTTCTCTTTGATAAACTACCAATTTTTTGTGAGAGAGGCCTCACTCCGATCAATCACGGAAGGGTGATCACGCCCTAATTCATATGCTCGTGGAAGTAGTTGTAGATCTTCCTCCAGAATATGCCACCCTTTTTTGGGGCACCACAAATTGGATCATATCCAATCTCCATCCACGCCTTGCAACGGCACACGTGTTCGAGCTTGGTGTAGCCTCTGGTCCTCTTGGACCCTCCCATGGCTTGGGGAGCGATTGATGGCTCATCCTTGAACAATGGCTCTTCCTCATTGTTGATCGGGGACGTTTGGGGTGTCGGCTTGGGTAACATGTTGGGTAGCGGTGCCATCCCCTTCATTGATCATGGCTTCCATGGCCTCGTCTCCATCGAACAATGTCCGGTACACATGCCATTTGGTTGGGCAGCCTCGACTACTGAAAGCTTGGCCTTCACGTTGTCCGTGCGACTAGCTCACTTCCTCTACTGCAGCCCTCTCCTCTGTTGTGAGCTCCTTCTTTGGTTTGATCAAGCTGTGAGTGGCGGCCTTATTTGTGCGACTGTCACTACTACACGGTAGGTATTTAGGGGCACTTTGCCCCGGGGCACTTTTCAAAGTGCCCCTAAATACCCACTTTTAGAGGCACTTTGACCAAAATGCCTCTAATGCCCTACCTATTGGGGCAGTTTGGAGAAGTGCCCCAATTGGTATACACCTATTGGGGCAGTTTGGACAAGTGCCCCAATTGGTATACACCTATTGGGGCAGTTTGGAGAAGTGCCCCAATTGGTATACACCTATTGGGGTAGTTTGGACAAGTGCCCCAATTGGTATACACCTATTGGGGCAGTTTGGAGAAGTGCCCCAATTGGTATACACCTATTGGGGCAGTTTGGAGTCGTGCCCCAATTGATATACACCTATTGGGGCAGTTTAGAGAGGTGCCCCAATTGGTATATACCTATTGGGGCAGTTTGACAAGTGCCCCAATTGGTATATACCTATTGGGGCAGTTTGACAAGTGCCCCAAATTCTGTAGACGGAAACAACAAGAAATTCAAGTGCTCAGTTATAAATAATATGATTGCCTACTAAACAACATCAAATTATGTCGAAACTACGAAACAACGGGCATAAACATCTGGTAATAAAAACAGATAATTCAAACACTTAAATTCCTACAAACCATCACATAGAACTTGAAAGCCAACTAGGTGATAATCCAAACTAATTGATAATTTAAAACAAGTTTACTGTAGAACATTCCACTAGAACAAGTTTACTTGATATAATCTGAACTAGCTAGTTGCCTCCACTAGTTGATGATCTCAACAAAATTGAGACCTATGTACTGCTGCATTGTATATATCTTGATCAAAACAGTTGAATCAACTCCAATGTGAGCAGCAGAGCAAAGTCTGTCCAACCATGGTGAAAGCATACATGTCCAAGGTCCCATTCAATTTTGTAGATGCAGTCAATAAAGTCTTCTTCTTCTCCTACTAGGGGTTGTCCATTCCTTAAAAGATGTGCTTTTCCAAAAACTGGGTACCTGTAGCCATCCACACCCTCACTAGGCATGTACTGACATTTGAGCAACGAATAATTTGTCAGCATCTAATTATTGCATTCAAATGCATGAAAACATGAGAATAAGTAGGAGAGAATTCCTTATATGAGACTAGTCTTAAATTTGATGCCTACGGGAACGGAAGGGAAGGCGAGGTTGCGCGGATACGTTTGTGCCATCACGTGGGACAGGAAACCGACGGCCCCGATTGAGATGATAGGGAATCGATGGTGGTGGATGGTTTGAACTTATTTTTTCTGGATTATTATTATGCCTTTTATAGTTGGACTTTGACTGCAACATTCATAATACCTTGCTCCAAATTTGAAAAGCAGGGTAGGTAAATTAGCATCCAGGGCGCAATACTTCTATGATCCAATACTTCTCTGAGTCTCTCCTCTGTCTAGTAGAAGAACTGCAGTTGGTTCTTACGTTTCTGGCGAGGTGTTCAGGTCCTTTGTGCTCCTTGGCATGGAAGTCAATGTCGACGATCTCGTAGTCGGCGCCGACCTCCTCCAGGCACACCAGCACCCGAGCCACATTCGTGAACGTCGCCGACCCGAAAACCTTCACCGGCGCCATGCGCTGGTAATGGATGAGAGAGCACGCGGGGGTGGAAGAGAGAGATGACCACGTCCACATACATAACTACTCAAGTTGATCCGTCCAACGAAGAAAACAGAAAAGGGAGCACAAGGCTTGCACGGAGACGCTAAGATGAATTACCTGCTGCTTGCTGCTGTACGGGAAGGGACGCCGGCAATCTTTTTGGTCGCATCGCGTCGCCCTCCGCACGCTGCCGCCATCTGGCCATACCACACTCTCTCCTCTCCTCTCCTCTCCGAGCAAGAGTCAAAGTCTAAGTCGGTCGCACGCGCCAGCCGCACGCGGTGGTTCTGCCCCTCTCCGTATTTGTAGACAGGAGGCCACGGTCACGGATCAGTTTTCGTTCGAATTATCATAATTGACGCCACTAATATTGTTATCCCCACATCTCCTACTACTAATTTGCCGCTACTTTTTGTTTTCATGGCCCTCAATTTCAGGGGAGTGGCATAACAGACGGGAGCAGGCAATTAATCGCCCTCCAAACTAGCAACAGCCTTAACCGGGAGACCATGATTTGTGAGACAATATTTTTTCGCTTTTCTATTCGGGGCGCGTGAAATCAGGAGGGTACGGCGCATCTGATATGTTTTGTTTTCTCTCAACGCAATACATGCCGGAGAAACAATAACACTACACTTACGAGGAAATTTCTTACCCAAAATTCTTACGGGTTGAGGTGTGGATCTGTGGAGCCATCACCGGCCTGAAATCATGGGGGCCTAACCGATTTGCAACAAACCCACTACAGCCACGTCCTCCCGTAAGCTAATCCCGTAAAAACAATCACGTAGGAAATGCCTTATATCGACTGGTTTGTCGCTATTTTTTGTCACATACGGACACCTCTTACGGAATCAACCTACGGACTCACATAATCTAGGCAAAACATGAGATCGTGATCCGCTTTTGTAGGAGTGAATTCCAAACAGAACCAACCCCATACATACACGTCAGTCCGTAAAGATTTTGTATGCCCAGCGCGTCCGTAACTCTAGCATTTTTTATTTTTTGTTTCCATGGCCCTCAGTTTCAGGAGAGGCAAAAAAGGACGAAAGCGGGCAGTTACTTTTTTTTTAGGTAGGAGCGGGCAATTACTTAATTGCCTCTGAAACTAGCAACAACCTTAATTGGGAGGCCGTGATTTATGGGACGGGTATTTTTCTCTTTCGTTTTTTCCTCTCAACGCAATACAAGGCGCAGAAAGGGAGATGTCTTAATATTCCTATTCTTGTTTCATATACTATGCCATCTTTTTTCTACTCCTTCCATTCCAAAACGTCTCATCTTAGGGAACAAAGGGAAGTAGAGCCGATGGCCGATGCATGTACCGGACCAATCAACGGATCGCTTCCGTCATTCCGGATACCAATGCTAAGCCATTTATTTTCAGAAGAGATAAAATATTAATTATCGAATAGAAACGGTTCAATCTCACAACGGTTGCGGAACATATATCTTATGGTTTTTAAAACAAGATCCCCGGGGGAACTATCCAGATTGTCTTAGACACGAGATTGATGCAACAAAAAAGGTTTGCGAGAAAGACTATCAACACAAGAAACCAAGAGAATGGTCTCTCTGCCCAATCACACCACGTCGTCATGCACTTATCTCCACTTGTGAATGACATGATCGATCCATTGACAGGGGAATGGTACAGGCAATTGATACAATCATTTTTTTTTTGTAAGCAAGACGCTGATCTGATCATGGCGCTTCCGCTTAAGGACATGAATAATGAATGGGCTTGGCACTAAGAAATAAAATGGAAGTTTACAGTCAGAACAACTTATAAACTAAGCAGATTGTTGAAAGAAGTAGAAGCAGGCCAGCCGGGCTCAAGCCATACGTAAAATAAACACTGGTTCAACTGGCCAACCCTATGGAAGCTTCCATGCCCAATGTTTGTACAACAATTTCGCTGACGTATGTCTCATAACAGCCTGTCGTTACGGCAAAATATCAGTAGAAGGGGCATATACCTTCATACAAGATGCCCGATCTGTCATAGATTGTGCGAGGATGGAGGATATTTGTTTTAAAATGCAAATATGTCAATAAAGTATGGTCAGACCTTAAGCTGGGAGGAACACAGGGTCAAATGGGTGGATAGTGCAACACCGAGAGACCGAGAGCATTTATGCCTTAAGAGAGGATGATCAGCTGCTTTGTATTTCTCTGATGTGGAACTAGTGGAAAACACGCAACAAAATCAATGCTGCAGGGCAAAGTTTGAAGCTAGAGACCGCTTTGTTTCAGATTTGCAACTCAGCAAGATAGTACAAGAAGGTTTGAAAGTCGATATTGCAGATGATCACACAACGGCTCAGAAATAGAACTCCTCTGACACGGAGCTGGAGGTCCTTGTGTTTTGCACATGCCACTGGTAGATCCCATGAAATTTGTGCTAGAGTCGATGGCTATGCATCGGCTTTCTATCCTTAAGTCGATGTCTGCGCATCGGCTGTGCTTAAAAAGATTTTTGAATTTTTTACGGCCGATTTATGTATCGGCCCCCATACTTCAATACCCATCATCAAAGAATATCTTGGGCTGCTGGGCATTTGAAAGACACTTCCACTTCATATCCTCGTGTTTTATCCACCTAGGTGCCCCCCGAGCCGATTCTTTCAAGTAATTGAGGGTATCGGCTCTTCAGGTATTCCCTGTTGGATCAAATGCTTAACCCAGGCAGAATGTATGGTGAGGATAATTTTGGCCGATTGCCGGAATCGGCCTCCATGTTGCTTGTTCGATGAAGGTTGTGCAATGCTCCTTCATAGATCCTTGGGGCCGATCACATGGATCGGCATCGCCACGTTTGTCCATAGACGCTGCTCTTGTTACACGGTCAGGCCGGTGGATAAAACCAGCCTAACCCCGTCCTTTGTCGCGTCGATGCGCTCGCAGTCGTCCAAATTGATGCCTGAGAGTGGCTGTTGGCCTGATGTCTCCCAAACATTCATGCCGGCCCGTTGAAATCTCGGCTGAATCATCCGCGTGGACGACTTCTACTTCATCTCCATCCCATCTGTATTAGGCATTGGTGCATCGTGGATGGAATGCAACGGTTGGCGTGGATCCAATCTCTCCCTAGTAGGACAGCATAGGAGCTCTTGCTGTCGACAATAAAGAACGTCGTAGGGACGGTTTTCCTTCCTACGGTCAGATCCACGTTCAGAACACCTTGTGCGTCAGATGCTTGGCCGTTGAAATCGCTCAGTGTCACATTGGTCTTGATGAGATCCGAGCTAGAGCGTCCCAACCGACGTAGCATGGAGTATGGCATAATGTTGATCGCCGCTCCGGTGTCCACCAACATCTTGTTGACAAGCTGCCCATTGATGTAACCTCGCAAGTACGGGGCCTTCGGATGCCTGTAGCTTCTCTCTCGTGGCTTCTCAAAGATGACCGGCCGTGGGCCGCAGTCAAGTTGTGCCACAGGTGCTTCGTCTAATCCTGGAGCACTAAACTCTGTTGGAAGGATGAAGACCATGTTTGTGCCAGCCGATGTCTCATCGTCGGCTTTCTTTTGTCTGGGGCGCCACTCTTTCCTTTGTGGCCGACCTTCTTCGTCCAGGGTTCGCTGAATTTTAGCGGCCAGATCAGGCCGCGCCTTCCTCAACGTGTGCAGGTATAACCTTTCAGCTTCCTCCAACCCACATAGACGCTGAACCCTTCGCTTTTGGGAACGGCTGAGCCCATCAGGGCACCACCTTGGCCGATGATACTTGTCTTCTTCTTCATCATCGTCCTCTAGTTCCTCGAGATCTTCCACCCGAGCGGACTCAGCATGCTTGTTCCGAGGCGGGAGAGGCCCTAGACGTTTGAACACAGACACGTTAGTTGCATCCTTCTTCTTTTGTTTACATTCTGGACAGTTGCCGATTGTGGGCAATCGGCTCATTCCTGAATCCCAGCAGTGTCTGAAGAAGGGGCAGTCCCAGTGCCTATCCACGTCGTCTTGCTCTCTCGACTTTTCCTTGGCGTGGCGCTCATATCGCTCCTCATCGCGATCATGCCGACGACGTCTCCTGTCGTCCCTAGCCAGACGATCTTTTTCATCATCGTCGTTGTATCGCCGGCGTTGGTCGTATTGACCCACATACTTGTTGAGGAGGTGATCGAGAGAGAGGTCGCTGATATCTTACGTTCCTCACTTCTCCCTCCGTGATGTAGCGCTTGCCATCGTGACGGAGCCGATCGCGTGGAGCGGCTTCCTCTGTGTCCTTGCTATGAGAGCAGCTGCCCTCATCTCCGTCCTTACCAGAGTGGTGCCCAGGTCCTACCATGTTGATATTGCACGAGAAATCTTGCTGGCACCCTCCATGGTAATTATACTCCACCATGTTAACGGCGGGGAAGGGGTGTGTGTCGACCTTCATGGCGTACTGGCTGAAAATTAGCCGCCCTTGTTCTATCGCCATTTGGACCTGTTGACGCCACACCCTGCAGTCGTTGGTGGCGTGGGTGAACGTGTTATGCCATTTGCAGTATGGCTTTCCGTTCAGCTCCTGCACCGTGGGGATCTTGTGGCCTTCGGGTACCTTCAGCTGCTTCTCCTTGAGTAAGAGGTCGAAAATCTGCTCAGCTTTGGTCACGTCGAAGTCAAACCCTTTTGGAGGACCTTGTGGCTTAACCCATTTACAGGACACGGGGCTTGCCCCCCGAGTCCATTCAGCCACTGCTACCTCTTGATCTCCCGCGAGCACCTTCATCTTCATCCGCCTCAACCAGGACCACCGCGCGCTTGAATTTATCCTGGTAAACATCCGGGTGGCGCTGTTCATATGCCGACGGCTTCGCACCATGTGCGCCAGTGAAGGGTAGTCTGCTTGGGAGGCCACGTCCTTGATCGATGATGAGAGACCCACCACCGCCAACTCGACTGCTTCTTTTTCACTTACATGAGCCGAATAGCATCGGTTCCTAACGGTCCTGAAGCGTTGGACGTATTCTGCCACTGTTTCCCCGCACTTCTGTCGTACTTGTGCTAGATCGGCAATGCCAGCCTCGGAAGCCTCTGAGTGATACTGCACGTGGAACTGTTCTTCCAACTGCTTCCAAGTCCGGATTGAGTTTGGTGGCAGCGATGTGTACCACCCGAAAGTCGATCCTGTGAGGGACTGTGCGAAGAACCTCACACGCAGCTCGTCTGATGCTGAGATCGTGCCCAGCTGTGCCAAATATCGGCTCACATGCTCGATGGAGCTGGAACCATCCGATCCATTAAACTTGGTGAAATCAGGGAGCCGATATTTGGGTGGTAGCGGGATCAACTCGTACTCATTGGGGTACGGCTTGGAATAGCCGATTGTCCTCCTTTTCGGCATCATGCCGAACTGGTCTTTCGAATTGTACAAATCTGATCCGCGGTGATGGCTGCAGGCGTCGAACTCTGAAGATTCGCCGGGGTGGCATACTTAGCCAGCCATGCCTGTTTTTCCAGCTCTGAGCCAACTGCAGGAGCTGAGCTCTCGAGGTTTGTCGGAGTGGTGTACTTAGCTAGCCACGTCTGCTTCTCAAGATCTGTTCCCGACGTTCCTCCTGCTGTTCCAGAAGTCCCTGCTGTTGCAGCCTGGTTCGAGAGTGCCCGATTCATCGCGGTCCGGCACGTATGCGCACGTGTATCCGTGGGGATCTCCTTGGGCGCCTCATGTAAGAATTGGTAGTCACTAGGGTCACCACCAATCTTGTAGACGACGTATGCCGATGAACTCGGCACTTCTGGTGCTGCCAACGCGAACGGCAGCGGTGGACGGGACTGGAGTGGCATCTCTCCTTGGTAAGTCCCCACAGCTGGTCCCGACGGAGAATGCTGGTGGCTCATGATTTCTGGATCACGCGCGGAGCGACACGCTCCAAAGTGTTCACCGGGCTCTCGGAATGGCGGTGCAGCGAATGAGCCACCATGAAGTTGATCTCCTCGACGCGGCGACCTGGTGCGTTCTTCTGACGGGGAGGACAGGTCCACTCCATCGAGCGCGCCTTCGGTGAGAACCCCTTCCACCCGATGCCATGTGAGCGGGTTCGTGAAAAGAGCCGATGAGGTCGGCTTCGAGGACTGCTTTGATCTCGTCATGCTTCTTCTTGAGCTCCTCGGTCGGATCCTCGTACTTGACCGGAGTGCCTTCCGCCATCTCGGATGTAGATGGCGATGCGGTTGATGTCGAAGATTGTCCCACCGGGCGTGCCGGAATGTGTTGCGGTCGGAAACCCACCGGCGGGCAGCGACGGGCAACACCGTAGAGCCGGGAATCTCCCGGGACTGCGGCTGGCCCTGGTCCCTCCGAACGACGGCCCGCAAAGCCTTCGGCACGCACGTCCGATGCTGATGCAGAGGCGTGCCACCCGACCTATACCTGGTCGTGAAGGTGTTGGATGATGCCTCGCTTAGTTTCCTGCATGGCATACACGTAAACGTTAAATACGAGCCTCGATCGGCTCTCGAGTTATCCCGTGAATCGGCTCAAAGAGCCGATCCACCCATGATACGTACGAGGTGTACGATCGGATGGTGGTCCTGCTTGATCAAGATAAAGCTAAAGCGACCTACTACGATCCGGGGTTTTCACCGCATAATCGGAACATCCTACTCGTGATCGAGCTCGGCGGCCACGCACGGTGATCGTAAACCGACCCTAGACAAGGCCTAAAAACCAACACGAAGTTGATCCTCGGAACATCCTGTCTAGGGCTAGCAAACTACACCCTACGCGCCACTGGATCCTTCAACCCGTTTGTAAGGCCTAACGATGCAGATATTAAACTAATCCTTGAAGAACAAGGAGCAATCATAACGGATCGGATCTACTAAACAATGATCAAGCGGGGTGCCGCCCTTACACCCAGGATAGGTGTAAGGGCGGCTAGATGCCTAAGGGTTGCACGACGATAGTATATGATATGATGAACAATGCTAACCCTAAAACATCTATGATAACTACGTTGCTCGCCATCAAAAAGGCTTCAGTACGAGCAACGCATGAACAACGAATAAACGTGTGCTGCCTAGATCGCAAGGCTTGCACGGAGACGCTAAGATGAATTACCTGCTGCTTGCTGCTGTACGGGAAGGGACGCCGGCAATCTTTTTGGTCGCATCGCGTCGCCCTCCGCACGCTGCCGCCATCTGGCCATACCACACTCTCTCCTCTCCTCTCCTCTCCGAGCAAGAGTCAAAGTCTAAGTCGGTCGCACGCGCCAGCCGCACGCGGTGGTTCTGCCCCTCTCCGTATTTGTAGACAGGAGGCCACGGTCACGGATCAGTTTTCGTTCGAATTATCATAATTGACGCCACTAATATTGTTATCCCCACATCTCCTACTACTAATTTGCCGCTACTTTTTGTTTTCATGGCCCTCAATTTCAGGGGAGTGGCATAACAGACGGGAGCAGGCAATTAATCGCCCTCCAAACTAGCAACAGCCTTAACTGGGAGACCATGATTTGTGAGACAATATTTTTTCGCTTTTCTATTCGGGGCGCGTGAAATCAGGAGGGTACGGCGCATCTGATATGTTTTGTTTTCTCTCAACGCAATACATGCCGGAGAAACAATAACACTACACTTACAGGAAATTTCTTACCCAAAATTCTTACGGGTTGAGGTGTGGATCTGTGGAGCCATCACCGGCCTGAAATCATGGGGGCCTAACCGATTTGCAACAAACCCACTACAGCCACGTCCTCCCGTAAGCTAATCCCGTAAAAACAATCACGTAGGAAATGCCTTATATCGACTGGTTTGTCGCTATTTTTTGTCACATACGGACACCTCTTACGGAATCAACCTACGGACTCACATAATCTAGGCAAAACATGAGATCGTGATCCGCTTTTGTAGGAGTGAATTCCAAACAGAACCAACCCCATACATACACGTCAGTCCGTAAAGATTTTGTATGCCCAGCGCGTCCGTAACTCTAGCATTTTTTATTTTTTGTTTCCATGGCCCTCAGTTTCAGGAGAGGCAAAAAGGACGAAAGCGGGCAGTTACTTTTTTTTTAGGTAGGAGCGGGCAATTACTTAATTGCCTCTGAAACTAGCAACAACCTTAATTGGGAGGCCGTGATTTATGGGACGGGTATTTTTCTCTTTCGTTTTTTCCTCTCAACGCAATACAAGGCGCAGAAAGGGAGATGTCTTAATATTCCTATTCTTGTTTCATATACTATGCCATCTTTTTTCTACTCCTTCCATTCCAAAACGTCTCATCTTAGGGAACAAAGGGAAGTAGAGCCGATGGCCGATGCATGTACCAGACCAATCAACGGATCGCTTCCGTCATTCCAGATACCAATGCTAAGCCATTTATTTTCAGAAGAGATAAAATATTAATTATCGAATAGAAACGGTTCAATCTCACAACAGTTGCAGAACATATATCTTATGGTTTTTAAAACAAGATCCCCAGGGGAACTATCCAGATTATCTTAGACACGAGATTGATGCAACAAAAAAGGTTTGCAGAAAGACTATCAACACAAGAAACCAAGAGAATGGTCTCTCTGCCCAATCACACCACGTCGTCATGCACTTATCTCCACTGTGAATGACATGATCGATCCATTGACAGGGGAATGGTACAGGCAATTGATACAATCATTTTTTTTTTGTAAGCAAGACGCTGATCTGATCATGGCGCTTCCGCTTAAGGACATGAATAATGAATGGGCTTGGCACTAAGAAATAAAATGGAAGTTTACAGTCAGAACAACTTATAAACTAAGCAGATTGTTGAAAGAAGTAGAAGCAGGCCAGCCAGGCTCAAGCCATCTGTAAAATAAACACTGGTTCAACTGGCCAACCCTATGGAAGCTTCCATGCCCAATGTTTGTACAACAATTTCGCTGACGTATGTCTCATAACAGCCTGTCGTTACGGCAAAATATCAGTAGAAGGGGCATATACCTTCATACAAGATGCCCAGTCTGTCATAGATTGTGCGAGGATGGAGGATATTTGTTTTAAAATGCAAATATGTCAATAAAGTATGGTCAGACCTTAAGCTGGAGGAACACAGGGTCAAATGGGTGGATAGTGCAACACCGAGAGACCGAGAGCATTTATGCCTTAAGAGAGGATGATCAGCTGCTTTGTATTTCTCTGATGTGGAACTAGTGGAAAACACGCAACAAAATCAATGCCACATCGGAGGTACATGTCAGAGTAACCATCTACATGAAAATGCCCATATCTAAAAGGAAAATCATATGCAACTCAGCGATCATATGGTACATTGGCCATGCAGCAAAGATGGCAACTGGACATGTAATGAAACAGCAAGACGGTAGCACTAGTTCTAGGCTACTAGCAAAGAGTGAACCCTGATGATTTTTCAGAAATTCATCTCTTCCAAGGTACAAACATATGGTTCTAATGAATCACATCGACTCCATAGTTTATCCTAACAGTGGAAGATTGATACTTGGTAAAGCAAGAAACTAAACTCAACTGGGATTGTTGCCACTATCAAGTATTTAGTGGAAATATACCATCCAGGCCTACATTTCCTTTCCTCAAACAACTCAAGGCCTATTCAAGCACCCAAAGGATATACAGTATGCTTGTGCTGTATAAAAGAGCAACAAGGCACAAGTACCAAACATATCATCCGAGTTGAGAGGAACGAAACACAAATTAGTGTGTATATGATGTCAAGGATATAACCAAATACGGTGAGTAACAAGCAGATGCAGAACTTCATGAATCTTCAAGATATATATAAAAGGAAGATCAATACAGATGGTGGTATGCTACCAAGATATAACATGGTACTATCACACTGTTGTTACCCAAAAAAAATGTATTATCAATACATTCCAGACATCTAAAATGATCAAGGAAAAGCATATAAAATTTAAAACAACTCACGCATCTGGTGGGGAATAAATCTCGCTGCTAGGATAAGTTGTGGTAAAAAAAATGCATTACTAGAGCACATTCTAGCAACTCAGTACACGGTGGTTTGAATTACGAGCTGAATCATACCCATAATGACAAAGCCAAATCAGGCATAGAAATGAAGCAACCCCTGGACATGCATCATGTATTGATGTAACTCTCTACCAGGTGTCAAAAGTTAGAACTATAAAGAGGGGACACAACAGCCAACACATAACATATCATTTAAAATAACAAGGGAATTGCACCATAAAGGAAGCGGAAGAACTATTTAAGGGAAATTGTACCCTCTGGAAGAGCCGCAACGACCTCACGGTTACCAAATGCGGACATCGGGATCGGGAGCACCTCCATCTCCATGCATACCACCACCCATTCCTCTAGGGTAGCCATGCATTCCACCTGGCGTGCCTCCTGAGAAGCCCCTCGAAGATGCATCTCTAGATGAGCAACTTGACAACTGCTCCTTATTGGCCTTCTTATAATCGGACTGCTGAAAGCAGATGAAACGAATTCAGATCTGACCATGAAAAACGGTATGCCTAGAATGCTCCTAACAGGAGCGGGAATTTTGGTACGAAAATAACCTCTGCCTCGACATGCCGACGAAGCTGGTCACACTCAAATTTCTTTTCTTCTATCTACTGTAACCTTTCATACTTCCTGCGGTGTTCCACAATCTTTTGTGGATTCGGCTACACCTACAAGATCAGCAACATCACAATCATATAAAAACATGCAATTTACATACATGGAGATATAACATAGGTACTGAATTAATACTCGTCCTTCATAGCTATTGAATCAACATAAAACCGAATTGAAAGTAAGGCAACCGGAATAATTCAACCAAGATAAAGCCAAATGACATGCCAAATCATGCCCACGATAGTCAAATCAGCCATAAAAACGAAACTTGGCAATGCATCAAGTAGTGAGATAAATATGGCACATGTCAACAGGTGTAACTACAAAAGGGCAATCAGTAGGTGGCCAAGCATACCATATTAACAACGTCTTTCGTTCTCTAAAAACGAACAACAAAACATAAATCGCCATACAACTATACTGTCAACACATTTAGAAAGGACTGCTATACTATCAACACATTTAGCACGTTGCATTCAAACTTGATTTACATAATCAAAAAGAAATGAGATAAACTTATCAGCATGATATACAAATTACTTGAACACAACCACTGATTTTGTAAGTACTAATATAAAGATAGGACATGAATCACTTGTTCACCAGACACTTCACGCACTATTTGAGTTTATCAAACTGTCATACTGACACTACCAACCTTTTTCAGTTACTCATAACAATTGCTCGGGAATGTGGTCATCAGAAGACGCCGACAGCAGCTCCAGGTGGAGCAGGGCTCAACAATGCGGATTTGTGGTTGAGACCACAGTTGTTATTGCTGTAGGTGATCATTTACGTCTTGCAGCATGTTCCCTTGGCCTTGACCGCCCAACACACCCTTGGCATCAACAACCTGAAATAGAAAGAGGCCATATAAGGGAAAATATATCTCTACATAGAAATTTCATTGGATGTACAAGGAAATATTTGGATCATACGGTACTAATCAGAATTGTGAAAATCATCTCTAGTGCTAGCATAAGGATAATGTCCATTAGCCTCTAGTGATCAGAAATGGTCAAACTGGCAAGTTACCAAAATCCAAGGCACTTCACTAGTAGAAGGAGAATAGTCCAAGTCATGTTCAGAACTCACAATTAACAAGTACATGGGAGAAAGGCAAACATTCAGAGTGTTCCATGTACAAGTCTTCCTTTACCTAATTTGAAAGAGAAACGAGTCACTTTAAGATTAGAAGTGGGCCTTCTAGTTTCCCTGCCAAGCAACACAAACATATAATGTGGAGGGAGAAACAGTAACCAATAATGCCAGAGACAAACTAAATTGTCTTAGGACCAAGCAAAGGAAAATTTCTAACCAAATTAGAAGTGTCAAACCATAATCAAAAGTAGGACTTAAGGCCAACTAAAATTAGAAGCAGAGGCACTTAGTTTAACAATTTGGAATGTTGTGAGTTTTCCTTCGTATTAGTAAACATCACAGAAGCCACCAAGTACAGTAACAAAGCTCGATCGGAAACAGAGCAGGAACATGTCAGAATTCTTTCTATGCAAGAATAGTAGGAACTGCTCAATTTTATAGTTTCTGAATGGTTTGAGTTCGTCTACATTTTAGTAAGCATTTCTCAGGATAGCAAGAAAAACAACACCGCTGCCTCCAAAATTTGAGGAAACAGAAATTAGAAAACTAAAAGGAACTGAACAAACTAGATTTTTTTTCTAAGAACTTGAATCGCTTAGTTCAATATATAGTTAGAACTATAAAGAGGACACCCAACATCCAAAAAATCACATTATTTACAATAACAAGGGAACTATTTGAGGGAACCATACCGTCTTGAAGAGCCTCCATGGCCTCAGGGTCACCAAATGCTGTCATGTAGTGGCCAAGTGCTTTACATTCAGGATGACATCCATACCGATATTACCTGTATCCAGGTGTACCACCACCAATTCCTCCAGCAAGGCCAGACATTCCAGCAGTTGTGCCTCCTGGGAAGCTCTTGGAAGATGCATCTCAGATGAGTGGCTTGACAATTGCTCCTTCTTGGCTAGTAGCAACACAGTTTTTCCCTTTTGCAGCTACCAACACAATTTGGCTGAAAAAACATACTATCAGCACATTTAGGAAAGACTGAAAAAATATACAGGGCAGTTAAAGTATTCCAACTTGATTTACACATTAAAAAATGAAATAAACTAATAAGCATGATATGAAAATTGTGGATGAAAGACAACCAAATTTGCACTACGCTCCGTCCCTATAATTCAGACTTGGAGTGCACGGAACCAGAACAAAGAATGGAAGACACAATACAATCACTAGATTTTCTCCAATATCAACACACATGCATATGTCATGGGTCAGTTTCTAAAAGGAAATGGCTGAGACATGAGCATGTCAAACTAAGTGGAAAAGTAAACAATTAGATGCAGCAGAAGGTGATGGAGCTAGTTCATTCTGTGTACATAGCTAGCTAGAGAGGTCCTGGATGAGAAACAAATGGAGACCAAATGCCACCAGGATCACACTTGAGCTTGTCAGTCCAAGTGTAAAATTAAACAAGTACTGCTTACATGTGGTGGCTACAGGTAGGGAGGTCCTAGATGTACATAACTATCTAGAGAGGTCCCAGATGAATACAAAATATTATGGATGCAGCAAATGCTTCATAGGCCATCGGGCGCACAAGGTACTTGCTCAAACATATCATCCCCTGATTTATTTGAATTGCACTTTACTGATTCTAACTTTCCCATTAAGTAGCTACAATTTTACAGGCCGCCAAATCAGCCATAAAAATGAAGAAACCCGTGACCATGCATCATGTACTGATGTAACTACACAAGATGTCAAAAGTTAGAACAATAAAGAGGGCATCCAACAGCCATCCTATCATATTTTTTACAATAACAAGGGAATTGCACCATAAAAGGAGCGGGTAACTATTTGAGGGAAGCCATACCATCTTGAAGAGCCAACATGACCACAGGATCACCAATTGCTATCATCAGGTCAGGTTCCTATACAACAACAAAAGGTCAAATTAGTTGCATAAAGGAAGATATGCAGTGGCCAAGCGCTTATATTCAGGATGACATCCATACTGATAGTACCGGGAGAACCTCCACCTCGAGGTATACCACCACACATTCCTCCAGCGAAGCCAGACATTCCACCTTGCGTGAGAAGCCACTGGAAGATGCATCTATAGATGAGCGGCTTGACAGTTTCTCCTTGTTCTTGGTATTCTTATAATCGGACTGTTCAAAACACATGGCATGAATTCAGATTTGACCATGAAAAACAGTACAGACAGAATGCTACTACCAGGAGTAGGAATTTTAGTACGAAAATAACATGTGCCTCAACACGCAGACAAAGCCGGACACGCTCAAGTTTATTTTCTTCCGCCTAATGTAACCTTTCATACTTCATGTGGTGCTCCAAAATCTTTTGGTCATTCGGCTACACATGCAAGATCACAAACATCACAATCATATAAAAACATGCAATTTACATACTTAGAGTCTGAACATAGCTATTTAATCAATACTCCAATTTGGTAGCTAATGAATCAATATAAAACAGAATTAAAAGTAAGACATACAACCAGAATAAAGCAACCAAGATAAAGCCAAATAACATGCTAAATCATGTGCATGATAAAGCCAAATCAGTCATAAAAAAATCAGCCTTAGAAAATGAAACCTGGCTATGCATCAAGCACCAAGATAACTATGCCGCGTGTAAAAATTCATAACTGCAATAGCCATGCAAGCACATTATATTAATAACTTCTTATGTTCTCTAAGAAGAACAACAGAACATAAATCGGCATACAACTACACTATCAACACATTTAGGAAGGACTGAAAAATATATACTTAGCAATACAAGGATGTTGCGTTCAAACTTGATTTATGCATTGAAAAAGAAATGAGATAAACTTATAAACACGATATGCAAATTGTAGCTGAAGTATCAGTATGACACCCAAAATGCACTACTGTTCCCCTATAGCTCGGATCAAATTTCCTAAAATTGCTCGCAAACATTCATGCTTTTATACATAGTATATCCTGGTTATCAAACACACCACACATGATAAAGGTCCCAGTGACTAGTATCCATCCAACAACCACCAAACTGCACAAAAAATAGGAAAATGGGCAATACCCACAGTTTGGGCCACCCATGCTTGCCTTGTTACCAGTAAAAGGAAGAGGAAACAAGATGGAATCACTTCTCAGGATACTCGTTACAATCAAGCCCTATCGAACTTGAGCTAATAGTATATAACATGATGGAGAAGAAAATGTCATTTTGGCTGCAAACTAGCTTAAGAGTGCTTGCTTGCTTCGATCACACACACACTTGGTACACAATACAAGAAATTAATACTTGCATCATGGGGGTACTTCTACTTGCTGCTATATCCATCACACTAGTACTACTAAGCATTTACAAAAATGGCAAGAAACATACAACAACATCCATTCATCGTCTCAAGAATCACTGAACCTATAAATTGACACAGCTATTTGTGAAAATGAAAGGATGTTGTTTCTCTAGCACGGACCATATATTGACACAACTATTGAATATACAAGTCCATGGGAATGTATCTTTAATATAATGCAGAACTGGCGCACCTCAGCAAAGCAGGCATTTATATATCATTTCTCGCTATATATAGTAATTAGGGAAACTAAACTAAACAACCATGCAATAAAAACAAGAAGTCACAGTGTCATTTCTACCATGTTTAAGTTCCGACAAGAAATTCATTAACCCATCCATAAAACTGTAATGCCAAATTTTATGGAGTATCCATAGAAGGAAGCGATCTTCGGAGATTCCATTAACCATGATTTTTGAGTCGCCGAGTCAAGTCAAGTCGCCGAGGCTGCGGCTCGTGACTTGCCGACTTGAGTCAACGACTCAGCTCGTATAGTCGCCCCAAGTCGCCCTGCTACAGAGGACGCCAAGTTGGCCTGTTACCTTTTTTTTCGAGGGGTTAGTTGGCCTGTTACCTATTGCAGCCAGGCCGGCCAGGCCCAGGCCGGCCCAGCAACCACTCCCAGCCTCACCCCGTATAAAACCTAGGACAAACCCTCACCTCCTCAGCCATGCGCCGCCGCGAGCCTCTCAGCAGCCTACGCGAGCTCTCCCAGCAACCACTCCCAGCAACCGCCGGCCTCCACGAGCCTCTCAGCAGCCTACGCGAGCTCTCCCAGCAACCGCCGGCCTCCACGAGCCTCCGCTAGGACAAATCTTCACCTCCTCCCTTGAACACAGCCGTGCAGCGCCGCAACCCTCTCCCAGCAACCGCCTCTCTCTCTCTCTCCCTCTCCCTCCCTCTCCCTCTCCCTCTCTCTCTCTCTCTCTCTCTCTCTCTCTCTCTCTCTCTCAAATCCTCAGAAGTCGCTGAAATCTTGAGGCATCAAGTCGCTGTATAGTCGCAGGAAATCGCCTGTCGAGCCAGTGACGTGGCGCGACTTGCTCCGTGAGTCAAGTCGCTAGTGCGACTCATCCACGCCAGAACGACTCGGCGATTAGTCGGCGACTAATCAGCGATTAGTCGGCGACTCAAAAATCATGCCATTAACAAAGTACAAAAAAGGTTGTAAATTGAAAAGCAACAACGTGGCTTTAAATTATATGGCTGTATACAAATATGAGAGGAAACCAAAGAGAAACACCATTAAATTGTGCAATTCACTGTTCACAAATGATGGAGAAACAGGCATACTCCCGAACGGGGCCATTTCCAAAGTATAGAGTAATCATGCACGAAAGCATTGACAGGGCGACACTTGAGCAGCCAAAATGACAGAGTTTTAAATCACGGAGCACATAGAGGAGACAGAGAGGAGGAGAAGATTCACACCTAAACCATGCAGCCAGGGCAGAGGCGAAGCAGGAAGTAGGCGAAGACGAGGTCCATCCATGACTAATGGAATGCTCAGCAGGCCACGACTCGCAACAACGGAGACGTAAGTTACGTCATGGATGTGGGTTCCTCACTGAACCTCTCCATCTTGGCTGTTGGAAATAGGATCTTCTGAAGGACATCGTGCATCTCCCAACAATGTCGCATTAGGCATAGGTCCCCTATCAACACAAGCATACATTCTGAAAAAATGGTCCCTGGTCATCCCTTGATGTTTTCCATCAACACGAGCGAGGAGATAGGTCAAAGATTTATGCCTCCAAAGTATGCTTCACGAACAAAGACCCATACCATGTTAATTCCGATGCTAATCTCCTTCCTTGTGTCATCGCCTCAACCTGGAGTGCACCGTGAATATTGTCAAGTCCTCCCCAACGCTTAAAAAAGCTTCTCCATCTTGATGCACAAAGATAGCCTCCCATCCACCATAATTTTGTTGACTGCATGAAAAGAGCCAGCAATGTTGATCTTTACGACAAAAAATAGCGTGCGAATCAACTTGATGAACATAAAAATACTAGAAAGAACTCTACAGATATAAAATTATGGGAAATTTTTTAAAATAACATAGGCAATTGGTCTTCCTTACCATGATAAGTTCAATTTCCATGTGGCTCGGGTAATTGAACCATCTTGCTTTGTTACTTCCAAATGTCTGGGTACTGGTATCACGAATCAGTTTTAATGATTTCTTACAGGACCTGAAATAGCACGCCTATAGTTTAGTTACTTACCTAGGAGGCAAACCAGAAAAAACATAGTAATCTACGAGACACACATGTAGAGAGATGATGAAAGAAGGATATTAGAGAGTAGTAGTTCCCCAACTCTATTATCACAACAAAGAATAGGGTTGGTTACACACACCGGCCAATTCATCTCAAATGACGTTTCGGTAATGAACAGACAAGACACAAGTCAAAAGATATATGGATACTAGCTACAATCTAATGCACACTACAATGCAAACAAAAGGACAAAATCAGTTGCAAATAGATCTCTCGGCAGCATACAACGAAGATAGCTGATACGTAAATGTGTTTGTTGGAATTAAGTAAGAGAAGCAAGTGCAATCGAGGCGAAAGATTTCAACTTATAACTCATCCTAATTTAGCCATGGTATCCAATTTAACGGAAGACTAATACACCCATTGTTGACTGTAATGGACGCCTAATGGTGAGGAACAAAGAAAATCCATCCTTGTAATCACAAAGGGGGATAATTAAGCATATTTCCAACAACACAATTACCAGCAAGAGGGTCTACAAAAAACATATCAACAAAAGTAAAGTATTATTTGAATGGAGAATTTTTTAGTTGTAAATGGTGTACACAAAACAACAAATCCACTATGAGGGTACTGCTACTTGCTGCTAGATCCATCATATAGCAATTACAAGTATCGGATCATAATGAACAAATATGATAGTACAACTAAGCATTAGAAAAAATCACAAGAAAAAAGTGTCACACCACCTACAGCATTGCCTTACCTAATACTCCCTCCGTCCCCTTTTAATTAACTTGGGGGAGGAAAAACGCTTCAGAAATTGATTTTTACATTCCCGTCCTATACAGTTTCAAATTTTAAAACAGACTCCCTAAGATCTACTGTCCGTGAGATCCATTCCACCAGCTCGCCAATCGATAGATGGAGGCGTAGTCCCCGTTCTTCATCTCCATCTCCGCGTCGGGTAGTACTCGATGCGCCAGAGGTAGCCGCCGACGTCGAAGGTGGCGGACAGCACGTACCTGCCGGCGCCAAGGCCCATGTGGAGGCTGTAGCCGGCGATCTTGAACGTGTGCGTGCCCCGGACCATGCGCGGGGTGCACATCGACGCCGTCGCGGCTGGGGAAGGGAGGCGCGGCTGGGGAGAATTGGGGATGGAGCGGAGCGGTTGGGCTGGGTCGAGCGGAGTGTCGGTGGCCTGATTCCTGACGACGAGAACGTGCGTGTAGGGAGTAAAAAACAACAGGGATTTTTTTGCAAACTTACGGTCAAGTTAATTAAAATGGGACGGAGGGAGTAATAAGTAATAACTCAACATTACGCTCACATTTATAGAAAAGATGAAACAGTCAACACAACAATTTGGTATCTGATCACTAGAGAGGAAAATACAATCTAGTAAAATAAACTAGGACACCATATATAAAAATAAATTCAATAACTATGATATTTGGTTTCCACCATTACGATGGGGAGTTTTTCTTCCGCCAGACCGTGCTCCGCCAATATTTATTGCTCACTGCACCCATGAATCTAATGTTAATGCAGATGGTTAGATCTAATTAGGTGGGTTAATTTGACGGTGCTAATATGGCAGGGTGCACCAAATGGGATGGACATAAGAACGATTAAGTTTGCTTGTTTACTAGTAGTGTAGATGCATTGAAATGCACACCAATCCTCCATGTTCAGGAACGTCCATTTAAATAGGCCATGGAGTAGCAAATATGTGCTTCACATCTACTTCGAATAGATTTCAATTTGGCCAGGTTCTTTCATAATCTTAAATAAGTATATTATACAATACATTTCTGCTCCATTTATGCATCCAATATCCCGTTTTAACTAAACCAAGGTCAAGAAGAAGGTCACAGGTTCCAATCGTACAACACTAAAAGTTATGCAAGATCGCATCATTTTACATATAAGCAGCGTCCTGCAACTCGGTTCAATGTACAGATAGAGAGAATGATGTCTCACCATTCTCGTGGCCTTGTTGTTGGCGAGGAAGGAGCCCGATCATTGTGAAAGTCTTCGTGAGGAGGAGGGTGCCGGGTCACCACCAGATGGATGGCAACCACAAGCTGCATGTGGTGAAGAAGATGATTAACTCAGCAGCATAATAATAACAAATGGCACCACCAACCCAATACCACAAAAATGTTGCAAATTTTAGAAATGAAGCACAGTATACACAAAAATAGCTAGAAAACTACAAATTTATTTACGAATACTTCACTATTTGACAAATATAGACAATTCAAGAAGACACCTAGATACATAACATAGTATCATGTCCATAAATATATAAATAATTTACCATGGACAATTATCAAAACACACAAAACACCAGAGATTCTCCAAGCAAATGAAAACTCATGTAAAGCTGGTCAAATTTGCGTGATATCTTGTGAAATTTACCAGATTCTTCAACACACTTATCTAAACTATATTTACGTGATATCTGGTAAAATTTTCTCTGGCGACATTTAAGAAGACACCTGGATACATAAAACAGTATCATGTCCATAAATAAATAATCAGTTTACCATAGACAATTATCGAACCACAAAACACACCGGAGATCCTCCACGTAGATGAAAATGTTATTCCCAGCAACAAGAAGTAAAATCTGCATATATGCCATCAAGTCCATTGTGTGGCCAAAGACATGACACATTTTATTTTTAAAATTCACAGTGTCGTTTCACACCAGGACTACAAACTTGTCCACTGCTATGAGAACCTATAATAATAAGCAAACACACAGAGATACCATGTACCCTACTACAGTCTTCCCTGGCTATTAATATCAATTTTAAGGGACAAATTTCAATCACACAACAGAAGTAAGAGTAGCAAAGTCCATCACCTTCAGACGACCTTGGGTCATCAACTAGGTGGGGGCGGGGTTGAAAGCAGGAGGGCACATGGCGGAGAGCGCCAAGAGCATGGCTGTGGTTGGCACCTTCCGATGAGTTGTGCATGCTCAATCTATCTTTCTCCCACCAACAAAACACCCATACAACTGTTGCCATCAAACTCGAGGTTGGCAGTGGAAGCCGACTTGGAGACGGGGAATGCGGCCGGAGCGGGAGACATCCACGATACCTAGATGCGCTTGCGGGCGGTGCAGGCTCCAAGAGCGCCGCGCTTGCGGGCGGTGCAGGCTCCAAGAGCGCCGCAGCTTATTGGCCAGCTACATCTGACGAAAATAAACATGGCCACGAGTATGTTTATAACATAAATGAAGATGTTCATGGTTGTGTCTAGTCCACCGAAAGGTAGAAAAACAAACAAGCAGACCTACTGTGGGGCAAGGGTAATTTGCATGCCTCCCGGCTTTCAGTCCGGGCGGCGGAGAGGCCTGAGCAGTAAGGGCGTGTGGTGTGGCGTCAACACTAGCTTGAGCGCCATTTGTGGTCGCCAGTCGCCACCAGCCGACGAGCTGCTCCTGCTCAATCTGTTTACAGCAAAATGTAAATATGGCTTAATCAAACAATGTATTGTGCAACTCTAGATCACACCAGAAAAGGCAACGTTACACAGTAGCTAGAAACTTAAGTATAAACAAAGCTAGCTAGAAGACTGCAAGTTTATCTGCGAAAACTTAAGTATAAAACATATATAGTTTGAGAAGATACCTACATACATAACATAGTATGATGTCCATAAATTATAAGCAGTATACCATGGACAATTATCAAAACACAAAAACACACTGGAGATTCTCGAAGTAGGTGAAAACCAATGTAAAGCTCACACCCTAATAAAACGTAGAGTTGTAACTAAGTAGAACCATATAATGCAGTTACTGTACAAGTTTCATTTCTGAAGACTACTCAGTTTTAGTTACAGATTCAATGAGACATGGTTATCTGAATTCACATTCTTCAACACCAGAAGTGTATGAGAGTGCAGCATTCTTCAACAACATCTGTTATCCATCTCCCAAATTTTCTGAAGCTGAACCCATAGTATGGACATCAGAGTTACTGCACTTAACCCACAGAGATAAACCAATAAAACTTGTCACCAAGTATCCCATTGAAATGCTGGAAACTTATGAATATATCACCAACGTTCTACACTGCAGCAAGGGGCAATTCACCTGTTTTCAGGTTGAACTCATGGCGCTTGCAGATGGTCCAGGCCCCGAGGACGCCGGGGTCCATCAAGGTCCCAGGGCCAGGGCTAGTTGGTGGCCATGTTGGCTCCGTCATGGTCCAGCCGCCATGCCGCGGCGCTCCCTGGTTGATATGCAGTACATGTGGATCAAATGAATTTCCAGGTGAACATCCCTCTGCAATCAAAACAGAAATTCAGGGCCACACAAGAACACACAAAAAAGGACACTGATCTATTGAAGAGACACAATTTTGAGAGATGAATTCAGTGATACAATAAACTTGCAGTTATATACAAGCAGCAATAACACATACCATGTTATGCACACCGCGGCCTGAAATCTCGCATTTTTAGGTCTGGACAGGGAGAGAGATTCGCATGGGGAGCTTACAGCGGACACGGGTGAGGAGCTTGAGGCGGATGGATCGGAGCCATGGATGAGGGCATCCATCTCCCGCGCCGGTTTGAGCCTCGGCCGCTGCTGCGTGTCCATGTGAGGTAGTCCATCCCAAGACAGGGAGGCCAGGTCGCGCGTGGTGGTCGGAGAAGCGGAGGATGCCGGCATGCGGCGGGTCGGACAGAAGCAGGCCGTCGTCGTCGTTGACGTCGGAGGTGAGCAGCAGCAGGTCGGCCTCCATTTCCCCGGACCGGACCACCGACGACGACGAGGGGGGCCATACTTGCACATAGGAGGTCGAGGTCGGCGAGAAGAAGCAGAAGCCAAGCGAGGGCATTCTGCTTCATCGTCGACGCCGGCCGGCAGGGGAGCGCTAGGGTTTGCGACTGGGGGCGCGGGAGTGCGGCGGCTGTAGGGGAATCGACCTGTGAAAAGGAGGCTACGCAGGGGTAGCCGGCGAGCAGCGAGGATGGGCTCTGATGAGCGGCGACGGTGGCGGTGGCGGTGGCGGCGAGATATAGCACTACTGGGAAGAAAATTTTCAGAAAAATGAAAGAGATGCGATCTGATCCCATCTGGTGCCCAATTTTAGCCGTCCATTTAAACCGCCTCCGCGATCCCAGCCACAAACAGCGCCATCATTCAGCCCAATTTTTACTCCGAAATAGGCAAACCTTTGATTGAGCATTTTGGTTTGGCGCCATCTCTCTTGGCTTTGATTGAGTAACTAAGAGCATCTCCGATCGCACCGTCCTCCAAACCGTCCCCAAAGCGATTTGGGGCACGCCGGATAAAAAGATGTTTCCAGCCGCGCGCTTTAAAGGCTTTTTTCTGTCCGGCGCGGCCCAACACGGTGTCCGACGTGGCCCAAGACGGTGTCCGGCGCCCCGAGCCCGTCCCCGCTACACAGGGGACGCATCGGGCACGCTGGACACAACGAAATGAGAGGCGAGGAGGCGCGGGCCCGACGCATCAGTGGCTCGGATGCTCAACCGCCGCCTACGTAGCGACGGTGTAGTTGCCGGGAAGCGGAACCGTCGCATTGGCAACCGCGTCGACGATGCGGCAACCGCCGGAATGGAGCGGGGACTCCTCGGAAGAGCAACCGCTGCTCTCTTCGACTTCTGCGCCGCCGTTCATCCGCGCTCAATAAGACCCGTACGTCGGCGCTTTTGGATCTTCACCAGCCGCATCCGACACCTCCAGCGACGATGAGCTACATCTCCGAGCTCCCGTCCGACACCTCCAGCGAGGGAAAGCCTGCTGGATGGCGTCATTGGTGGGACAAACCCCGGACGCCCAGCAGCGGCGACGATTCCCTGCCACCACTTGACAGCGCGCAGGAATGGCTGGGCGTGGAGGAGGACGCGGAGGAAGAAGGGTCAGAGGAGGCGGCGGTGGCCCATGTGCGAAGGCGAAGGCGAACGCGAAGGCCAAGGCGCAGCCGGCGAGCACCGGCGACGACGAGGAAGACTCCGACGCGTCGGCCGACACCGCCTCTTCGGAAGAGGTGACGAGCAGGAAGCGCCACCGCAATGACGACGACGAGGCGGGGCCATCATCGAAGAAGAACTAGAAGAAGTAGTTTAAAATAATTTATATGTAATTTAATTATGTTTTTTCGAAGTTTTATATGTAATTTATTTATGTTGATTTGAATATTAGTAAAGAGTTTTATTCTATCTATTTAAATTGTTTTTAATGTTTGGGACTGCGTTTGGGGGACGCGACTGGGGAGCGACGTCCCCCAAACGCGGCACGAACGAAACACGTCCCCCAAATGCTTAATCCAGCGCGCTTTGAGGGACGGTTTGGGGGACGCGACTGAAGATGCTCTAACCTCGCCGGGTGCATCTATAAGCCCGTCGAGTTAATCTTCTCAGTCTTGTACAATCTTGTGATCATACTGGTAATAAAGAAGTCTGAGAGAAACTCTTCACCATTATCATCGTGTCTTTGATAAAAATCCGTTGACCCGAGCTTATAATAGAGTGTAATTATTTAAGAACCAATTTATTTGGGATAGCAAGGTGGAGGTCATCCATGTTGGAAGTTCCCTCACGGTCAAATCCGGTACTATTCCACAAGCGTCATGCCTAGAGAAAACCTAGACATCCTTGGCTTTTGTCGTTGCCATAAACATAGTTGTACCATTTATAATTACTGTTGCCGCCACCATTGCCATCTGGCATAACCAATTTGACTATCTTCTTGCCACCAACACTTCTATTCCACCTCCCTAGCCACCACCACCCTAACATGTGGAATGATACGTGATCTTGAACCCTTGGCATGAAATAAGGGTGCGTGACGACACATGGAATGTTATGTGTTCTTACACATGCTCAGATGGTTCTATCAGCTTCGACCGGTCATGCGACATCTACGACACCGTCTACCACGTCTTCGGCAATGTTGTCATCGTTTTTCTGGACTGGACTCTCTACGGTCCGCTCTAGATGGCTAGCCAGAGCAACACCCGTGATGATGCAAGGATGCACCTACCAAATCTAGTACATGGCACCACTATGCAGGGATGCTCCATCGTGGTTGCACCGGAGCTCGATGTCAACATGTCCTTTGCCACGACTAACTACCTCGGGGCAACTATGGAAGCTATACCCACACACAGTGGTCATCGGTCCTCACGCTGCCAACTCCTATTACACTATAGATTATAGTAGAGTGTAATTATTGTAAGAACGGCGGTCATCCGTGTAGGAAGTTCCATCGAGGTCAACTCCGCTACTATTCTACAAGTGTCATGCCTAGATTAAACCTAGCCATTCTTGGCCTTTGTCGTCGCCACAATCATGCTTGTACCATTTACAATTACCGTTGCTGCCACCATTGCCATCCGGCCTAACCCATCTGACTATTTTCTTGCCATCGACACTTCTATTCCACCTCATTGGCCCAACCCACCCAAACCGTCACCACCCTAACACATAGAATGACAGGTGATCTCGGACCCTAGCATAAAATGAGGGTGTGCAAGGTCACATGGCTAGGTGATCTCGGACCCTAGCATAAAATGAGGGTGTGCGAGGTCACGTGGCTAGGTGATCTCAGATGCGCACGGATGGCTCTATCAGTTTCTGATGGTGGGCGTATAAATAACAAGAACTATGGTTTAGAGTTTTGTTTGAATTCCATGACCCTCCAAAATCAAGGAAACCTCATAAATTATCTCAAAGTTATTCTATCCTCATAAAATATTTCAAACTTATTCTATTGTTTTTAAAAATAAATTTAAATGGATTCTGACCAGATTTATACTACTCCCTCCGACTAGATTTAGGTGTCGGATTGGTAGTTAAAATCAATATTTACATTTCCACCCTTGGTCCTTCAAAAGCCGAACAAAGAACTACCTCCACGATCGATCTGGAACCGCGATTCCTCGCCAGCTCCTGGCGAGCCGGCGGCTGGCGGAGACACCTAAATCTAGTCGGAGAGAGTAGCTTGGAATTTCATCTGAAAGTTGTCTAGAAAATCCAAGATAATTGTGTTTCCTAACTCAACGTAGTTGTTAGTCCAAAATTCTGTACCATGTCTGGCTAGTAATCGCTGTGAATAATCGTGGAGTAAAATCCATCAACGGTACTTGAACTTGTTGACCAAAATCACATTTGGTCATCGTACATAGGAAATACAATTTTACGGTCAGTCAATACAAGTTGTTGTGTCACGGACGTCAATGGTTCTGTTTGGCCTGTGTATTTGATGACATGGTGAATTACTGGGCACATGTGCCATCCCCAACCTCTGCCTCTAGCTACCTCCGTCGACTTCACGGGCCCATCCAGGCACCCAACAGCTCTGCCTTGCTCTTCACCGGCGCTTGCATGCAGGGGCGGTACAGTGGTGCACCGGTTGTGTGGGTCGCCAAGGAAGGTGCTGGTGGTGCACAGGTGTCAGGAGAGCGCCGCCGGTGGTGCTGGGGCCTGGTAGGGCGCGGCGAGTGAGGAGGGAAGGGGCATCCGCCTGCGAGAGAGATTTAAGGAAGGGGTGGTGGGCTGCGCGCCTGTGCCGCTACGGGAGGATGGTGAGTATGATCAAGGGCGGCGAGGTGGCTGCTACGGTGGTTGACTGGTTGGAATCTACGCGGAGGTCCTTGCATGGTCGCTGAGGAAGGGGTGGTCGAGAAGGTCCAGGGAGTTGCGATAGGTCGAGGAGCACGAGCTTGAGCTTGTCGTGGAACGCGTGGAGAGGGGACATGCCGCAACCGGCGGCCATGAGGTCGGTGATGCTCGCAGACCACTACCCCGTCTCAGCCATGATCTTTGTCGGCTCTGCAAACTTATGTCTTAAGAAGACGCGGCCGAGCCTCGGCGGAGGCACGGGCGCACGGCGGCCGACAAGCCAAGCGCGACCTACTACTTGGTCGAGAAGGTGCAATACCTGTATCTGCACGTGGTGTGCGGGCGCGGCCTCGGCGGCCGGATCTTCGAGCGTGCTCGCGCCGAGCAACGACCACCTCGGTCCGTCGGTCGCGTCTGGTTCGACCTCTCCAAGGTCACGGGTGCCAAAGCCGGCGAGTTGCACGGTGGACGGCGTGGACGAGCGTGTGCGAGTCCGCGACAAGGCCCCTACAGGCGCATACGCCCCCGGCGGCGACGGACGGGACAGTGGTGTTGGTGACGGCCGGGGCGTGCTAAACGTCGCCCACCTCCAGCAGGCTCCTCATCCTCGCCGGAACTGGGGCAAGCCGAAGGCGTCTACCACTCGTCCGTTAATTTTTGGGGAAGATTATTTACACTGACTGTTGACTAGGTGAATTTTTACCCGTGCCCCATTTGTCATGGACACTGGGTAGCTGGTCCTTTATGTATAGACGGTTTCTAGTATATTTGGGGTCTATTTACAAAAACAAAGTGTGACAGTGGATCGTGCAAGTTGCCACATCATCAAATACACCGCTTCAACATCACCGGTGACCGTGCATGACACACCAACTCGTACAGAATGACCGTAAAACTGTATTCTGTATGTACGATGGCCAAAATGATTTCGGTGGACAAGTTCAGGTACTGATAGATTTTACTCAATAATCGTGGGTCGGAGTCCATGTCCATTAACAAATTGGGCCAAAGTTCTGCCCGTAGGCCTTGATCGGGTCAGACGTTGGGTAATCAAGAAGGAAACGTAATAATCCCCATTCTCCGCTCTAAGCCGGCCTCCGACGCAATTCACTCAAACCTCGCCGGCTGCGCCATCCGACGCCATCCGCCGCCGCCGCCCTGTCTCCTCCATCCCCAAGCCTCCCTAGTCCATGGCGTCATCCGCTCCCGTAATAGATCGACCACCACCGCCCCATCGTTTGGAAGGGGAGAGGCGGCGGCGGCGCAGCCCGGACCATGGCGTCGCGTCCTGCCTGCTCGCCGGTGGGCGCGTGCACCCATGCCCGCGGCTCCGCCGATCTGGCCGGACTTCGTCGCAGCTTGGCCGATGCAGTGCTGCGGTGTTCCACGCCGGCGAGGTGTCTCCGGCCACCAGGACGCGCAGGCCGCCAAGTCGCGAGCTGCGGAAAGCCGTCGTCCTCCACGCGCTGCAAGGAGGTCGTCTCTTCGGAGGAGGGGAACGGCGCTGCACGGTGGTCTTCCCCAGGCCCGCCATTCCGGCAGCAGCTGCTCGCCGGACTCCTCCGCCGGTGAAGTCCCCGACGGACGGCGTCTTGGCAGGAGTCCGTGGACCAGATCGTGTACGATCAAAGGTTGATCTTTTTCTGTATGTCAGCTTAAGCGCTCCATTAGAGTCCTCTGCAATTAGGATGCACACCTGTGTTTAGCAGCATTAGGCATGTTTAGTGTTCAGTAATTAAACCAAGAAGAAGCATGATGAAGAAAAGAAAGAAAAAAAAGTAGCTACATCAGCAGTGTTGATGTTGATTTCCAGTGCATTGCCGTGTAAATTATGAGCTCTATTTTATTACTGTGCTGATATGTAGCCTCATTTTAATTTTCAGGTTGATGGGAGTCTTGCAAGGAACTGAAGGAGGGTGGCTGGCTGCAGAGGTGTCCACGGCGTGCATGAGCTTGCCCGAATCCTCATTCTCCTCTGTGTCAACCCCCGACGCAATCAGCCAATTCATCCAATGACAGCAGCCGCTCCTCCCTCGCTGCGCACCCTCCCGCCGCCCGTCTCCTCCAGCCCTGAGCCTCCTCCCCTGCGCCATCCCTGCGTCCATACCACCGCCCTAGCGTTGACCACGAGAGAGGCAGCGCAGCCCGGACCATGGCGCCGCAGTCATGCCTGTTTGCCGGCGCCCGCGTGCACCTATGCGCGCGGCTCCATCGAGATGGCCGGACTTCGTCGCAGCTTGGCCAATGCAGTTCTCCACGCCAGCGAGGTGTCTCCGGCCACCAGCACGCGTCGGCCGCCAAGTTGTGAGCTGCGGAAGGCCGCCGTCTTCCACGCGCTGCAAGGAGATTGAGGTCGTCTCCTCGGAGCAGGGGAACAACGCTGTTCGGTGGTCTCCCTCAGGTCCACCATTCTGGCAGCACCTGCTTGCCGGACTCCACTGAAGGTGATGCCCCCAACGGCCGGCGTCCTCGCAGGAGTCCGTGGACTAGAGAGTTGGTGCAGGAGGCCTCCATGTCGTGGAGGATCAAAGGTTGATTTTTCCCCCTTTATGTCAGCTTAAGGGTTCCATTAGAGTCCTCTGTAATTAGGATGCACACCTGTTTAGCAACATTAGCCATGTTTAGCGTTCGGTAATTAAACCAAGAAGCATGAAATAGAAAGCGTAGCTAAGTAGCTGTGTTGATGTTTATTTCAAGGAGAATCGATTTTGTACAAACACCCGCACCCAACACCCATGCGTGTAAGTACAAAATTATTTCCAGTGCCTATGGTGCTGATATCTAGCCTCATGTTAATTTCAAGCTTGCCGGGTGTAACAGACCAACTTTGCTAATAAAATAATGTTGCTAAGTTGTTCATAAGCATGCATGCATTTGCATTGAATTGGAGAATTTTTGCACTAAAAAGGTTTTCAACAATGTTGCCAATGTGGTTGTTTGCTCTAATTAAAAATTTGTGCAAAAATCCACTTAAAATTTGGGTCAAAATACCCTAAAATCATCAAATTTTACCCTGTTTTTAAATCTCCAAAGAAAACCCCAAAACCTAGGGGGTTATGTGCAAAAAGCATGTCTTCTTCGACAGGCAGAGGCACAGCTGCCTGGCGCCCGCCCGGCCGTCGATGGCGCCGGCGGCCCGGATGCCTCCCGCCGCCCCCGGCGGCTTATAAAGCGCCGCCGCGCCAGGGGAGAACCCCCATTTCGCCACCGCCCCTCCTCCTCTCCCCTTCTCTGCAAGCCGGAGGAAACCCTAGCCCGGCCAGAGCTCGTCGCCGCCGCCGCTACCGTCCTCCCCGTGCCCCTGGCCCTCTCCCTCTCGCTCTCTATCGCCGCCGCCACGCGGGCCTGCAAGCGCCGCCGCTGGCCATCGCCGCCGTGGTCGCTCCGGCGACCATTGGTGGGCGGCGCCACCACCAAATGGTTCCCCGAGTCGCCCTGCCCCTTTTGCCCCTGCCCCCGCGCCCGATTGCGGGCTCAATCGCTCGATTGGAGCTCGAGACGTCATGCTGACGTCAGCGTGATGTCATATTTCCCTTTTTCTTTTTCTGTTTAATTCCAGTAATTGTTTAATAATTAATATAAATTCAGAAAAATACAAATTTATATATCATTTCGATCAGAAAAACATTTCCTATTCGTTTATACATGTCTCATACATGTTTGAACCCATTAAATGTGGAGCTTATTAGAAAAACCTAATACACCCCTCTTATATGGCGGTGTCCGATGTCGGAACCCACTTTAATACGATGATGCACCTAGGTTAACCAAATTCCTTTAACGTGACATATCATTCATATTGTATGCGCATTGCATTATGCCATGTCTTGAATGTTTATTTCCCTTTCCGGTATTTGGTTCTTCGCGATAGGATCTGAGCCGGAGTCCGACGTCAACGCCACCGAAGAACCGTACTCATCCGTCGAGGGACAAGGCAAGCCCTAACCTGGTTCATCTATGATTTCGAAATGCTTTTATCCGTGGTTCCTACATATCGCATACGATTCAAGCTGTCTTTTATCGGTAGATAGAGTTACCCTATCTGCTGCATGTCCGACCTTTGTAGCCTCGATACCCCGATCCACTTGCTCCTAGCATAACTAGGTTTGGCATGTGTGCGTCGCGAGAGCCTTTATCTCTTTATGCTTAGCCATGCTTAGTTTGTTACGCTACTACTCCGGTCTTCGGACTCGGAGCCTTACAATGAAATGAACTAGCATGACAGGTTGACGTGGTAAGTTTAGAGATGATGATAAACATGATTAAAGGCTCAGACGAGAGGCCACATTGGGATGTGGTGGGTTGTTTCGTTTCTGCCGACCATAGGAACCGAGTTCTCGCCTCTTGAACCAAGATCGAGCGTACAACCACACGAGGCCCTATTATGGTACCCTCTCGACTCACTAACTTGCCTAGTAGATTCCATGAGTCACATAGTTTGCGCGTTACCTGGTCATATGCATTGCATTTTGCTTGGGGGTTAAAGGTACATAACGAGGCGGGTAAGCGTGGTCGTGGTGGGCTGGGGTTGCGGCCTGCGGGAAACCCACCTCGGCTCACATCGTTAAGGACCGACTTCGGGACTTGACCCGTTACGGCGGAATAATCCTTAGCGCGTGACTCATGGTCTCGGCGACAGACAAGGTAAAGGTCGTGGTCAACCACCCTCTGCCGGCTTTCCAAGGAAGAGAGCTTATACGTTGGCACTAAGAGTCGGTTGGCGCGTGTGGGTAAAGTTGTGCACCCCTGCAGGGTTAAATCTTTTCGAAAAGCCGTGTCCACGGTTATGGACGACTTGGGAATGGATTCTGTGATCATAGACAACTTGAACCTAACCGTAAAACTTGGCAATCAATGTGTGTTTACGGATATCTTCTCCGGGTGTTGAGGGGGTAGTCCGAGGATAGTGGTTCGAGATGATGAAGATTGGTGGATACAACATGATGATCAATAGAGATAGAGATATCGCTCTCTTATCCCCTTTCAAAGGCTCTGAGTAGTCGAACTTCTCTTCTCTCTCATCTTACAAAGGAAAATTGGCTTTACGCAAAAGAAGATCTACCAGAAAGCCCGCATACCCGCTTTGCTAAAAGGTTGTACTAAGTCTTGCTTGAGTCCACTGTACTCAGCTTTGCATGCTTTTGTTTCGGATGAAGTCGCTACGACCGAAGGTGGTTTCTACGTTAACATCGATGGTTAGTTTGGAGTTCCCAGGCAGCAGCCTGCGACTTATGGGCTGGGACGTCGCTTTATGTTATGGCTTCTTAAGCCCTTTGCTATCTTGTTATTTAGAAATAACATAATTTGCTTCCGTTGCTTGTTGAATGTTGGGTCAGTGACCTTTGCGTGTAATAATTTGGATCTTACTCTGTTAAGAGTTGTAATATATCCTTTTGAGTCGTAGAGTCACTGTTGTGTTACCGATTCTCTCACTGTAGTCTTCCGAGCTCGAGGTTAGGCTTATGTCAGACGAAGATCTGGTATTTGTCTAACCCTGATCCCGGGGGTGCCACAGGTTTTGGTATCAGAGCAGGACTGCCTGTAGGAAACCCTTGTTCACTGGTCGATGTTGAGTCTAGTGGTTGCGAAAACTATTTGAAAGCTAAAGATTATTTGCAAAACTCCAAATAGGATTCTTTTTACTCCTTATCTCGGTGTCACTCTAATGCTGCGTCATCTTACCTGGTTTTGATTGGAAAAAGGTTTCACTTCTTTCCTATCAATTCAAATCTCTAGGATACACGGGTTTGGGTTATTTTTCTCCAATACTCCGTATCTGGTTGCTTGTCTCAGAGTTTCCAGAATGCCTCAGTTCATCTGAAGCATTGTCCCTTTATTCTTGCTTCGGGTGCTTAGCATCCAATTGTTGGTCTTTATGCGACATGGTGATGATATGTCATCTTTGCATTCCATCTTCATGGTTTGTGAGTCGGTTAGTAGTGTGTACATTTGGTATGCTTGTTTAACTACTATGATCGATACGATGATATATCTTCATATCACATGTCTTGTCCTTTAGCATGCTCATTGCATTCGGTACATGCTATCCTTCAGTTGAATCCTTCCGGTGAATCTGTGTCTCATGGTTCTTGTTTTCTCCTCACGATGTCAGGCGGTACTAGAAGTGGTGCTGGCCGTGGTCGTGGCCGTGTTCATGGCCGTGGCAATGGCCGTGGAGATGGTCATGAGGAGAATGTTGAACTTCCTCCTCCTCCTTCTATGGTCCAACTTATGGCCATGTACGAAGCCAATCGTGCCGACAACATAAGGCTCCTTGAAAGGATTGAGCGAAACACGGCTCGGCGTCATGAGGAACAAGTGGGGATCCGAAGCTTCATCCGCCTCACCCCACCGGTGTTCGGCTATTCCACCGAGCCACTTGATGCTGACTAGCTCCGCACCATCGAGCGCAAGCTTGAGGTTGCCCACGCTGCTCAAGCAGATTGGGTGAACTTTGCCACCTACCATCTTGAAGGAGCTGCTGGTTCATGGTGGGAAAATTTCCTGTTGATGCAGCCTGCCGGTCATGTCGTAACTTGGCCAGAGTTTAAAGCTGCCTTCCGTGCATATCATATCCCAGAGGGTCTGATGGATGAGAAAAGAGAAGAGTTTCTCAAGCTGACGCAGGGTAGTGGTTCTATCTGTGATTACCAAGGTAATTTCTATCGTCTTGCCTGCTATGCTCCTGAAGAAACTTCCACTGATGCCAAGAAGCAAGCCTTGTTCCGCAAGGGACTTGATCCTGAGCTTCGTCGAGATCTTCATCTCCTGGACTTCCCAACCTGCCAAGATCTTGTCAACAAGGCTATGAAGGCAGAAAGAGGAAAGGTGGAGTATGAGGAAACCCGCAAGCGTCCTCGAGATACTTCTCAGTCTTCTGGATCAGGCAATCAGCGCCGTCGTGTTTTCATTCCATACAGTGATGTGCCTCGTGCTCCTAATGCACAAAAGTCTTCTGGTTATGCTCCTCGCCCACAAGCTCCAAACAATGCCGGCGGAACAAACTATCGTCCCGCTATGGGTACTCCAGGCACTGGTGCGTGCTTCACTTGTGGTCAACCTGGTCACTACATGAAAGAGTGCCCCCACAATACTTCTGTTCGTGGTGCTCCACCAACAAAGAAGTTTACCAAGCCTCAAGTTGCTGGTCATGAGTCGTTTGACCCATGTCCATCTGCTGAAGCAGACTGAAGCCAGATCCAAGCGTCATAATGGGTACGCTTCGAATCAACTCCATTATAGCTACAGTTCTGTTTGATTCTGGAGCATCGCATTCATTCCTATCCCAAGAGTTTGCTCAGTTGCATGGGATTCCTTTTAAAGATATGCCTACCCCTCTTATGGTTCATTCCCCTGGTTCTAGTTGGTATACCGCTATGGTTAGTTATGGGAATAAAATCGAGATTGGATATCTTATTTTTCCAATTCCCCTCATTGCCCTCAAGTCAACCGACATTGATATCATTTTGGGCATGGATTGGCTAGCTAAATATCGTGCTGTCATTCATTGTGGAGCCGGGTCTCTTACTCGACCGATCTTTCCGGAAGCTCCATTACGTATTGGTCTTCGGCGACAACATCTCCATCAGCGGTACATATTCATGATGCTGAGTTGTATGCCCTTGATGTCTTACCTCCGCTTGAAATTTCTGATGTTCCGGTGGTTTGTGACTTTCCCGATGTCTTTCCGGAAGAATTACACGGCATGCCACCCGATCGAAGCGTGGAGTTTGTCATCGAGCTGGTTCCTGGAAGCTGCTCCTGTTTCTCGACGTCCTTATCGTATGCCTCGAGAAGAGTTGGTTGAGCTGAAGAAGCGGTTAGAAGAGTTAGAAGGGAAAAGATACATCCAACCCAGTACTTCATCTTGGGGATGTCCCGCACTCTTTGTCAAGAAGAGGGATACCAATGTTCCGCGTCTGGTTGTTGATAACCGGCCACTCAATGCAGTAACCATCAAGAACAAGTATCCTCTACCTCGAATCAATGATCTTTTCGATCAATTGAGTGGTGCCACAGTCTTTTCTAAGATGGATTTGAGATCAGGCTACCATCAAATCAAAATCCGAACGGAGGACATTCCAAAAACGGCGTTCATGACTCGTTATGGTCTTTACGAGTACACCGTCATGTCCTTTGGCCTCACAAATGCTCCAGCCACTTTTATGCGGCTCATGAACTCAGTGTTTATGGAGTATCTTGACAAATTTGTCATTATCTACATTGATGATATTCTGGTCTACTCCAAAACCGAAGAAGAACACACTGAACATTTGCGTTTGGTGTTGACCAAGCTTCGTGAACATCGTCTCTATGCCAAGTTTTCTAAATGTGAGTTACGGCTACAAGAGCTCATCTTTCTTGGCCATGTGGTCTCTGCAAAAGGTGTTGCGGTCATTCCGGATAAAGTTCAATCCGTTCTTGAGCTGGAAGACTCCTAAGTCAGCCAAAGAAATTCGGAGTTTTCTTGGATTGGCGGGTTATTACCGTCGATACATCGAGAATTTCTCCAAGATCGCCAAACCAATGACTGATCTTCGAAGAAAGATAAGAAGTTTGAGTGGTCGAGAAAAGGCTGAAGAAAGTTTTCAGTACATTGAAAATAAAGCCGACTACCGCTCTCGTACTTGTCCTTCCAGACACAAGCAAAGACTTTGTCATCTTTTGTGATGCCTCTCTTCAAGGGCTCGGATGTGTGTTGATGCAAGATGGCCATGTAGTGGCTTATGCCTCTCGACAGTTGAAGCCACATGAGCTCAATTATCCAACTCATGATCTAGAGCTTGCAGCTGTTGTCCATGCTCTTAAGCAATGGCGACCTTACCTCTATGGTAACCGTTGCGAGTTGTACTCGGATCATCAAAGCCTGAAGTATCTCTTTACCCAACCGGATCTGAATCTCGGAGCGGACAAGATGGTTGGAACTCATCAAGGACTATGATTTGGGTCTTAACTATCAGCCCGGCAAGGCCAACGTCGTTGCTGACGCGCTAAGTCGGAAGTCATATTGCAACAATCTGATGATCAAGCAATATCAACCTGCCCTCCATGAGGAATTTGCACGACTCAATCTTGAAGTTGTTCCTCAGGGATACCTTGCTAACTTAGAGGTGAAACCCTCTCTTGAAGACCAGATCAAAGCCGCTCAAAAGCGTGATTTGGGTATCACCAAGATCAAAGAGAACATTTCTAGCGGAGATGCTAAATGTTTCTCCGTCAACGATCAAGGTGTTGTCTACTTTGGTAACCGCTTGGTGGTGCCAAAGAAAAAGAACCTGAGAGAGCTTATCCTTCGAGAAGCTCATGAGTCTCCTCTATCTATTCATCCTGGAAGTACAAAGATGTATCGGGATCTTCGCCAAAGGTTACGGTGGACCCGGATGAAAAGAGAAATTGCTCGCTTTGTAGCTGAATGCGACGTTTGCCGTCGTGTAAAAGCTGAACATCAAAGACCAGTGGTACTCTTCAACCTCTATCTACTCCTGAATGGAAATGGGATGAAATTGGTATGGATTTCATTACTCGGACTTCCCAAAACTCGAAAGGAAGCAATGCTATATGGGTAATTGTTGATCGCCTATCCAAGGTTGCTCACTTCCTTCCTATCCGAGAAGACATTACGCGCTAGCAAGTTGGCGGATCTGTATGTTTCCCGAATAGTCTCTCTTCATGGTGTTCGAAGAAGATTATCTACGATCGAGGAAGCTTGTTTACTTCCAAGTTACGGGCCAGTTTCCAACAAGCTATGGGAACCCGTCTTTCCTTTAGCACGGCCTATCATCCTCAAACCGGTGGTCAAGCCGAGAGGGTGAATCAAATCCTTGAAGACATGCTCGAGCTCGTGTTATATCCTTCGGCAAGAATTGGGAAAAGTGCCTTCCATTTGCTGAATTCTCCTATAACAACGGTTTCCAATCTAGCTTCAGGCATGGCGCCTTTTGAAGCTCTTTATGGACGGAAATGTCGAACCCCTCCGAATTGGTCAGAAACCGGTGAAAGACAGTTCTTTGGACCGGACATGATCAAGGAAGCAGAAGATCAAGTTGGCATTATCCGAGAACGTTTGAAAGCTGCTCAGTCTCGTCAAAAGAGCAATTATGATCGTCATCATCAAGAAGTTCGCTATGAAGTTGGCGAGCAAGCTTATCTTCGAGTCACTCCTTTAAGAGGTGTCCATCGTTTCGGTATAAAAGACAAATTAGCTCCTCGCTATGTTGGTCCTTTCCGCATTCTTGCAAAACGAGGTACACTTGCCTATAAGTTGGAACTTCCTCCAACTTTTCCTGAAGTTCATGACGTCTTTCATGTCTCCCAACTTAAACGTTGCTTCAAAGATCCCATCCGTGGTGTTGATCACGAAACACTTGATCTCCAAGAGGATCTGACCTATAGAGAGTATCCTATCCGTATCCTTGATGAAGCTGAGCGTAAAACTCGGCGTCAAAACATCAAGTTCCTGAAAGTTCAGTGGTCTCATCACTCTGAGTCAGAAGCAACCTGGGAACGAGAGGATCGTCTCCGATCTGAGTACCCTACCTTCTTTTCTAAAACATAGGAATCTCGGGACGAGATTCTTGTAAGGGGGGTAGAGTTGTAACAGACCAACTTTGCTAATAAAATAATGTTGCTAAGTTGTTCATAAGCATGCATGCATTTGCATTGAATTGGAGAATTTTTGCACTAAAAAGGTTTTCAACAATGTTGCCAATGTGGTTGTTTGCTCTAATTAAAAATTTGTGCAAAAATCCACTTAAAATTTGGGTCAAAATACCCTAAAATCATCAAATTTTACCCTGTTTTTAAATCTCCAAAGAAAACCCCAAAACCTAGGGGGTTATGTGCAAAAAGCATGTCTTCTTCGACGAGCGAGCAGGCACGGCTGCACTGGCGCCCGCCCGGCCGTCGATGGCGCCGGCGGCCCGGATGCCTCCCGCCGCCCCCGGCGGCTCTATAACGCGCCGCCGCGCGCGGGGAGAACCCCATTTCGCCACCGCCCCTCCTCCTCTCCCCTTCTCCGCAAGCTGGAGGAAACCCCTAGCCCGGCCAGAGCTCGTCGCCGCCGCCGCTACCGTCCTCCCCGTGCCCTCCGGCCCTCTCCCTCTCGCTCTCTATCGCCGCCGCCACGCGGGCCCGCAAGCGCGCGCCGCCGGCCATCGCCGCCGTGGTCGCTCCGGCGACCATCGGTGCGGCGCGCGCCACCACCAAATGGTTCCCCGAGTCGCCCTGCCCCTTTTGCCCCTGCCCCCGCGCCCGATTGCGGGCTCAATCGCTCGATTGGAGCTCGACCAGAGCTCCCAGGGAGCTCATGGCCGCGCTGACGTCATGCTGACGTCAGCGTGATGTCATATTTCCCTTTTTCTTTTTCTGTTTAATTCCAGTAATTGTTTAATAATTAATATAAATTCAGAAAAATACAAATTTATATATCATTTCGATCAGAAAAACATTTCCTATTCGTTTATACATGTCTCATACATGTTTGAACCCATTAAATGTGGAGCTTATTAGAAAAACCTAATACACCCCTCTCATATGGCGGTGTCCGATGTCGGAACCCACTTTAATCTGATGATGCACCTAGGTTAACCAAATTCCTTTAACGTGACATATCATTCATATTGTATGCGCATTGCATTATGCCATGTCTTGAATGTTTATTTCCCTTTCCGGTATTTGGTTCTTCGCGATAGGATACGGCGGAGTCAGACGTCAACGCCACTGAAGAACCGTACTCATCCGTCTGAGGGACAAGGCAAGCCCTAACCTGGTTCATCTATGATTTCGAAATGCTTTTATCTCGTGGTTCCTACATATCGCATACGATTCAAGCTGTCTTTTATCGGTAGATAGAGTTACCCTATCTGTTGCATGTCCGACCTTTGTAGCCTCGATACCACGATCCACTTGCTCCTAGCATAACTAGGTTTGGCATGTGTGCGTCGCGAGAGCCTTTATCTCTTTATGCTTAGCCATTCTTAGTTTGTTACGCTACTACTCCGGTCTTGGACTGGAGCCTTACAATGAAATGAACTAGCATGACGGAGTTGACGTGGTAAGTTTAGAGATGATGATAAACATGATTAAAGGCTCAGACGAGAGGCCACATTGGGATGTGGTGGGTTGTTTCGTTTCTGCCGACCATAGGAACCGAGTTCTCGCCTCTTGAACCAAGATCGAGCGTACAACCACACGAGGCCCTATTATGGTACCCTCTCGACTCACTAACTTGCCTAGTAGATTCCATGAGTCACATAGTTTGCGCGTTACCTGGTCATATGCATTGCATTTTGCTTGGGGGTTAAAGGTACATAACGAGGCGGGTAAGCGTGGTCGTGGTGGCTGGGGGTTGCGGCCTGCGGGGAAACCCACCTCGGCTCACATCGTTAAGGACCGACTTCGGGACTTGACCCGTTACTGGCGGAATAATCCTTAGCGCGTGACTCATGGTCTCGGCGACAGCAAGGTAAAGGTCGTGGTCAACCACCCTCTGCCAGGCTTTCCAAGGAAGAGAGCTTATACGTTGGCACTAAGAGTCGGTTGGCGCGTGTGGGTAAAGTTGTGCACCCCTGCGGGGTTAAATCTTTTCGAAAAGCCGTGTCCACGGTTATGGACGACTTGGGAATGGATTACGTGATCATAGACAACTTGAACCTAACCAGTAAAACTTGGCAATCAATGTGTGTTTACGGATATCTTCTCCGGGTGTTGAGGGGGTAGTCCGAGGATAGTGGTTCGAGATGATGAAGATTGGTGGATACAACATGATGATCAATAGAGATAGAGATATCGCTCTCTTATCCCCTTTCAAAGGCTCTGAGTAGTCGAACTTCTCTTCTCTCTCATCTTACAAAGGAAAATTGGCTTTATGCAAAAGAAGATCTACCAGAAAGCCCGCATACCCGCTTTGCTAAAAGGTTGTACTAAGTCTTGCTGAGTCCCTGTACTCAGCTTTGCATGCTTTTGTTTCGGATGAAGTCGCTACGGCCGAAGGTGGTTTCTACGTTAACATCGATGGTTAGTTTGGAGTTCCCGGGCAGCGGCACTGCGACTTATGGGCTGGGACGTCGCTTTATGTTATGGCTTCTTAAGCCCTTTGCTATCTTGTTATTTAGAAATAACATAATTTGCTTCCGTTGCTTGTTGAATGTTGGGTCAGTGACCTCTGCGTGTAATAATTTGGATCTTACTCTGTTAAGAGTTGTAATATATCCTTTTGAGTCGTAGAGTCACTGTTGTGTTACCGATTCTCTCACTGTAGTCTTCCGAGCTCGAGGTTAGGCTTATGTCAGACGAAGATCTGGTATTTGTCTAACCCTGATCCCGGGGGTGCCACACTGGGTGTCTGTGCATGGCCAGTGATGCCATTGCAAGGAACTGAAGAAGTGGGTTCAGAGGCGTCACAGTGTGCAGGAGCTTGTCCAAGGCCCGCCGTGGCTACCTGGACGCTGCCGTTTCCGGAGATCATCGACATCAGCAACAAAGGTCAATTTTTTGTCTCTTTTGCCACCTATAGTTTTGGAAGTGATTATTTTGATTGCTGTTGAGGTATTGTGCCAATCGTTGGTGTGTGATACTACATGTCGATATATTGTGCAAGACACTGAGCTTTACTTGTTGCCGTACCCGTACCTTTGTTCTGCCCATTCATAATTCATTGCATATAGAAATAAAATGTTTAACATGCTTTGCTATTCAGCTAAATGGGTCTGTCTGGCCACTTACTGCATTTGTTGAAATGAAATGCAAATTAGTGCAATTGTTTGTTGCATATAGCGCAGAAATTTGTAGAGGCGAGAATCTCTGCATTTTTATGATTAGCATTGAAACTTGCTGAAGTTTTATGTTTCTGCAAGTGTTGTTGATCTGGCCATAACATTCAGCACTATACCCTGCTTCATTTTTTTATTTTGAAATGGGATAAACGCAACTACTCTTTGGTGATGCACATGTGGTTCTGGGACTCAACTTCCTGCTTATGATTAAAATCATATGCATGATCTTGTTCTGTTTATATTAATGCAGTGCGATTCTTTTCTGCCTTTTTCAGATTGGTCGGCTACATCTTTCTTCGAGTTGCTGATGCTGCCTGTTATCGATTTTGTTTGACATCTTGAAGTCGAAGGAGTTTTATTGAAGCCGTGGGTTTCATTTTGTTGCTTTGGTTACCACCTATCAATCAGAGAAGGAGAGCTGTTGCTAGGATTCGATGAAACTGGAGGAATTTTTTGGGGTTAGGATTTGTGGCTGTAGTATTCATGCTCCAGATGACATGAGATAGGAGAGTTTGTTGTAATACAATACAAGTGAAGTAGTTGTCCTGGGAGTTGCGTGGTATGTGTAACCTTCCGGTATTGGACCAGACTTGTCTATTAGATGTCTCGTGGAGTTGTGACCCAGATGAGCACTAGTAGTATTTAATTGTGTCGTGGAGTTGTGAAAGTCAGGAATACGCGGGAGAGGTCCGGCCAAATATTTGAACCGCTGAATTAAGCTTTGGTTATTAGGTGACTAGGACATTTGCCCGTGCGTTGCACCGGGTTAATTATTGAACATATCCAACCGCTCGATATTAAGAATGACATATATACGGAATATGAATTAGCAAAAATACTCTATTAGCAATACCATTCATGTAAAAAATCAGTATAGGATGATGCAACATACCTAAACAAAACTGAAGCCACGTCAAAATTTTGTTGATGAAGTGCAACATTTTGTACCATAACTATAACATTATATTCTTTATGATTCCAACCACTCCTACGGAACTCATATTTTCAACTTGTAAGAGGAAAACTGTGTTTGAAAGTTTATAAACAGACATTCTTCCAAATACGGGCACCGGAGAAACAAATAAAGTGTATGAAGCATAATTTAATTGGCTACCTTTAGTTCCTCGGTAGATGAATGTCATGCTTTAGTTATTTGAAAATTATGGATCTCTAAACTACAACTCCGGAACCAGATATCCAAAAATTATGGATCTCCCATATACAGAGATGGAAGGAACAGAGATGAAGAAGTTTATGATGTAAACCTATTTAACTTGGCAATTATCTGCAGGAAACATGGAGGCATACTATCTCCAGGTGTCATTTTCCCAAATTAGTTTCTAGTAACCATACACTACAGCTACTAATTGAAATAAAACGAAGAACATATGTGATATGCCTGTTACACTTTCCAGTAAACTAAGTAACTAACTACACCTAACAAATGTAAATTGCTTCCAAGTTAGTGGAAGGAGAGGATATGCACCTCAGACTGCCTTGGCCAACCACGGAACAGATTCAGCAAACTGTGCGTCTCCTCCATGTCAATATCAACAAATTCAGTAGTAGGTCGAATCCGCACCCGCCACATTCACAATCTGCCCCAGCTGAGAAGTTAAGATTTAGTGCTGGTATTTCGGTATTTTGGTGCTCACATTGAGATGATTGTGTGATCGTGTCGGCAAGCTAATCTACAGGTCAGTTGCGCAAGCAGGGTCCTGTGTCACGAGCAGTAGCGTGGATGATCCGCCGCCGGTACCCCGGGCTGGTGGCCTCGATTGCATGCAACAAGAACTGCATTCATCTCTAGCTGATGCTTTGCTCTGCATTTTTGTCCCTGCTCTACCTTGCTCTGTATTCAATTGAAGGCATGCCCCATTTCTTCCTGAGATTGTCCCTGCTAGCACTGCTATGATAATGCTTTGTTCATGCAGTTTTCAGAACAATCCATCAGTAATCAGTTCTCCCACCTGGCACTCCCGGATCCGGTCTTTTTAACGGTGGCTCATTTGGTGGCATTTAATTCAGCTTCGTGGTACCTAGGGAAATTCCAGGGATTTTGTTTTTAATCAACGATGATCGGTGCAAATTAGTCACGCACGTACGGCCACGCGGGCGGTAAGCCGGTAACGCGGGTCGCCCGCTCACGCGATCGAGATAGACACGGGGCGCGCGTTTGGGGGTCAAGCCCCCTCGATCGGGTCATCCTTAATTCCGTTCCAAGGAGGTTTGCCTTTGCCTGGCTGGCTCCAGCTACCGATCCACCGAGCCGCCAACAAACTGCGTCCGCGTGCGCTTAATTTTTCTGTCCATTCCAGACACAAAACCAAAACTCGCTGCCCCGGCTCGCGTCGTTGACTACTGCAACTGTCACTACGCGCGCGGCAGCGTATGTCGTCAACCCCGACCTGGAGCGCTTCGACGCCGACTTGGTCCGCGCGCGGAATTGATGGACCATGACACGTTGATTTGATGAGCCTCATCCTCGCCGCCAACTACCTCGACGTGCAGGGTCTCTTGGGCCTGGCCTGTAAGACGGTGGCCGACCGGACGAGTCGTCGGAAGACGCCGGCGAAGCAGATCTCTTCCGCTCTCGCTCCACCCAGAGTGCCCATGGAATTGCACGCTGGCAACCGCGAGCGACTCGTCGCTGCGCTCCGTGCCCATCTCTCCGCCTCCACCCGCCCTCTCCGTGGCCTTGTCCTCCTCCAGGGCGGCGAGGAGCGGACTCGTGACTCTACCGATCACGCCGAGCTTTTCAGGCAGGAGACCTACTTTGCCTATCTCTTCGGCGTGCGAGAGCCCGGCTTCTATGGCGCAGTCGACATTGCCTCCGGACAGTCCATCCTATTCGCTCCAAGGTTGCCACCTGCCTACGCTGTCTGGATGGGTCAAATAAAACCATCGTCTTATTTCAAGGATATGTACAAGGTTGACAAGGTCTTCTATATTGATGAGCTTGCACAGGTCTTGCAAAATCAGTTCAGTGATGAGCATGGGAAGCCTCTTCTTTTCCTCTTACATGGAAAGAGCACCGACAGTGGAAATTACTCGAAACCTGCTAGCTTTGAAGGCATGGACAAGTACTTTGACACCGACTCGAGCATGCTTCATCCTATCATAACCGAATGCCGTGTTATAAAGTCTGACATGGAGCTTGCCGTCCTTCAGTACGCTAATGATGTTAGCTCGGAAGCACACATTGAGGTTATGAGACAAGCAAAACCAGGAATGAAGGAGTTTCAGTTAGAAAGCATCTTTCTTCATCACGCTTACATGTACGGAGCCTGCCGACATTGCTCCTACACTTGTATATGTGCTACCGGAGAGAACAGTTCTGTACTGCATTATGGGCATGCTGCAGCTCCAAATGACCGGACACTAATGGACGGAGACATGGCTCTAATGGACATGGGAGCTGAATACCATTTCTATGGCTCCGACATCACATGTTCATACCCTATAAATGGGAGATTTAATAGACACCAGACAGTAATATACAATGCTGTCCTTGAGGCTCATAATGCCGTTATATCACATATGCGCCCGGGAGTAAAATGGATTGATATGCACAAGCTGGCAGAGCAAAGAATATTGGAATCTTTAGAGAAAGGAAACATTATCCAAGGTGATATTGGCGATATGATGGCTCGAAGGCTGGGAGCTCTTTTCATGCCTCATGGTCTTGGGCACTTACTTGGAATTGACACCCATGATGTCGGAGGCTACCCTGAAGGCTCAGAGAGGCCAAAGGAGCCAGGACTAAGCGCCTTGCGAACCATTAGAGAACTAAAAGAAGGAATGGTTATTACTGTCGAGCCAGGCTGTTACTTCATTGATGCTTTGCTGGGGCCTGTTAGAGATGACCCAATTTCCTCAAAGTTTTTCAAGTGGGAAGTGATTGAAAATTATAAAAGGTTTGGTGGTGTTCGTATTGAGAGTAATTTGTATGTGACCGCCCAAGGATGCAAGAACATGACAAATTGCCCAAGAGAGACCTGGGAAATCGAAGCGGTGATGGCCGGCGCCCATTGGCCTTTGCGTGCAAAGAACTAGAGATTATGTCTTTGTTTATGTGAGCTTTGGGTTTACCTTTTTTTTCAGTTGAATTAGCGCAGTCCTTCCAGTATAGCCGTTCCATAGACAATGTGGTTTGCATTCAGCTAGTTACAAGACGGTTCTCAAGTGCACTTACTTTACCATAATGCATACACCCTTGTATTTTACGACAACCAGATCACACATGCATGGCAGTATTTTACAATGTAAATTGTATGATTTAAATGATATTGTACTGAGCATCTTTCAGCAATACATGTGAGTGTGGTACGTGGACGCAAGATGGTTTTACAGCAAAGGGTTTCTGACAAAAAAAAATGCAATAGGCTGAACTCAGGAGTCGGGATCATTATCGTACCGAGTTCACCGTACCGAAACGACTGAGTTCGCGTCCTCGATGAATAAGATTCGATCCAGAGATGTGTACCCGGCCCTGTTGTTTCATGTTTTTGCTAGCCTCCTACTCCCGTCCCCCATTCTCTATGTACCGAAAACGTGTGGACCACAAATCTTTGCCACAAACGGCAATAGCGCGCACAATTGCGCCGTGCTAGAGTGTTATTAATCCTGAGCCCGCTGGTTGCACCTTCGCTAGACCGCAACCATGCCAAGCCAACTTTTTACCGATTTCAACTCATTCTTCCACGAAACAATTCACGAGCTTGACCAGAAAAAGCTGGAGAGATTTTGAGAAGGCAAATGCGAGTTCAACTCATCTTTTTTACAACAAGCACTTACCAACTTAGAGCATCTCCACTCGTGCCCCCGTCGAGGCCCCCGGCGAGCGTTTTTTCCATCCGGACGGCGTAATTCGGCCCAGTCGCGCCCCCGGTTCCTCGTTTTCGTCCGGATTTGGCCCTTCATCCATCCGGCGAGCCCACGCCACCCCGGCCCCCGGGGAGCGCTCGGGGACTCCGGACGAGTGAAAAGCGGGGAAGGGCCCGATCTGTCGGTGACTCGACGCACGAACCCCACCGCCACGTCGCTCAAAATCTCCCCCACCCCTCGTATCTCTCTCGCCGCCGGCACCACCCCGCCGGCTTGTTGCCCAGATTCCGCCGCCCCTCCTTCCCCACCTGCCTATATTCCGCCGTCTTTGGACGACGGCCTATCTGGCTGCTCTTCTGCCGGCCTGTTTTCCGGCCTGCTTGCTCCTCGTCGCTCGCGGCTCGGGTTGCCTCGACCACGCCCGTCAGGTATTCGTCCATTTGCCTCGCCGGCCATGGACTCGGACGAAGAGGAGGAGCAGATGTTCGTCGAGCTTATGCAAGAAGAGATGGCAGCAGCCGCCCAAGACGACGAGCACATGATGATCCTTGGTTGCTTGGCAAGCATGTACGCCGGACCGGCAGGCGGGTCGACGTGGTGGGTCGGCACGAGGTCGCCGGAAGTGCAAGCCGAGACAGCGAATGGAGGGCTACTGCATGTTGTACGCCGACTACTTCGCCAGACAATCCATTGCACGGTGAGAGTGTTTTCCGGCGTCGTTTCAGGATGAGCAGAAAGCTATTTCTGCAAATTGTGTATTCCATCCGCCACTTTGATCCCTACTTCAGATGCAAGGCGGATTGCACTGGTTTGGTTGGATTTTCGTCACTGCAGAAGTGCACAGTGGCTATGAGGATGCTGGCGTATGGAGCTCCCGGTGATACTGCAGATGACTATCTTCGGATTGCACTGTTTTGGTTGGATTTTCGTCACTGCAGAAGTGCACAGTGGCTATGAGGATGCTGGCGTATGGAGCTCCCGGTGATACTGCAGATGACTATCTTCGGATGCTCCTCCGGTGGACTATGTGATCAATGGTCGGCACTACAACAAAGGATACTACCTTGCAGACGGTATCTATCCAAAGTGGGCAACATTTGTGAAGACTATCTCCAACCCTGGCACCCCCAAACTTTGCGAGTTTGTCAAGAAACAAGAAGCTTGCCGAAAAGACGTCGAGCGAGCATTTGGTGTCCTCCGAGCAGAGATTTGCTTGTCGTCCGGTTCCCGCTATGACTTGGTCCAAAGATCAGATGTGGGAGGTGATGAACTGCTGTGTGTGCCTACACAATAAGATTATTGAAGATGAGCGAAAGCATCCGGTTCCTCTGGCTGAGCAAGAAGCACCATATGAAAGAGAGGGTCCTCTTGCACAGCCTAATCACCAGGTGCCTCCATCATGGGCCGCCTTCTTTGCTATGCGCCAGGAGATTCGAGACTCTACAATGCATCAGGCTGCTGCAAGATGATCTGGTGGAGCACATATGGAGGCTCCGAGGCAACGCCAACGCCGACACCAACTAGTCTGTCTTAATTTGTTTGAAAAATTGTGAAATTGTGTGCTTCATTTGTTTCAGCACTTGTTAAACATTGTACTGATTATCGCCGAATTTGTTTCAGCAATTTTCGTACTCTTGTTTGCCGAACTTGTTAAATTTTATGTTGAATTTGTTTGAAATATGTCAAATGGTCGAGGTTGGGGGTTTCCTGCCGGGGGATGGCTGGAACTTCGGCGCTCCCCACGCCAAATCTTCATCCAATCCGGACGAAAATTTCGCCGGATTTGGGCGTGGGGAGCGCCAACGAGTGGGGATGCTCTTACGTATGAAAGGCTTTGGGGCTAAATGATGCAAGATTCAACACCCTGCATATACTGTAAATCACACGCAATATCCAACATATATACATGACAATAACATAATTTGACTTTTCTCACTGGACAAAGGCAAGTGTACAATCTTCAAACAAGATACTTCTCAGATCCTACTAGTAAGAGGTTAATCAGGCGCCATCCATGAAGACTCTCACGTCATCCACTGAAGTCCTTGGCCATGAGCGAGACGACCTTTTTGACTGCCGATCTGGCGAACAGATCCTCCAGCCACGCCCTGACGCGAGGTTACGAGTCGAACACCGCCGCGTATGGCATCTCCATGAAGTAGGGCATGAGCAATGGAGGCAGCTGTCCAACTAGGCTTGGATAAAACTTTTGACATATGCATGCCATGTTATGGTCCCATTAATATGTCTTTCTCTCAAAAGCTGATTTGGTTTTTCTCTTTCTCTCTCACATTTTTCACTTTATGGCTGAAGAGGTTGCCTCCTGATGAAGAGGCTACCTCCTCATCCGAACCTACTTTGGACCACCCGAACCTAGTTAAAGGTGTGAGGCAACACCCCTAGGGCTATGCATTGGGCATGCCCGTAGTGCGCCTCAGGTAAATGACTGACGTCCGCCAGGCTCACGAAATCCCCCGCCAGGTACCTGTGCTTCGTCAGCCGTGCCTCGTACACGTAGAGCACCTTCCTCAGCTTCTCGACGCTCTCGCCGATGATGGTTTCGTCCGGCATCCCGCCCAGCGCTGGGACGACGCGGTGCTGGAAGAAGACCGAGCCCATGACGGGGTCGTATTGGTGGGCCTCTACGTCCAGCCAGACGTCGACGAGCGCCGACTCCTCGGCGTCGCCTTCCCTCAGCAGGTTGACCTGGTCAGTCCTGTACTTGCTCAGAACGTACCGTGATATTGCTCTGGACTCTGTGGAGGAGATGGAAATGTATAACTACAAATTGACTTTGCTTGAAAGCTGATAGTGATTTTGAAGGGAGGTTTGTGAGCTCACGGAACAGCATCAGGTCCCCGTCCTGGAACGCTGGAACCTGTCCAAATGGCTGACGATCGGAGAAAAGCAGAATAAATTAGAATCCAAGACGCGATAGTTCTATGATCCAATAGTTCTCTGAATCTCTCATATGTCTAGTACAACAACAGCAGTTGGTTCTTACGTTTCTGGCGAGGTGTTCCGGGCCTTTGTGCTCCTTGACGTGGAAGTCGATGTCGACGATCTCGTAGTCGGCGCCGACCTCCTCCAGGCACACCAGCACCCGAGCCACGTTCGTGAACGCCGCCGACCCGAACACCTTCACCGGCGCCATGCTCTGGTGATGGATGAGAGAGCACAAGCGAAAGATGAACTCTGGTACTTCACCTCGAGCAAATCCAGCTTGTGCGCTGCTGCACCAACAGCCTACAGCCGGCCCACCGGTATATAGCTTGAACACAAGATCAACAGCATACAGAGAAAAATTTAAGGGATCATCTTCGCTCTCATACTCATCCCTCTCAATTTCAGAGAAAACTTGGTACCACAAACCAAGGATTTTAAAGATTTTGGTCGAGATGGGTATGTAGAACGATAGAAAAGGTCGAGAGAGGAGATGCGGTTTACCTGACTTTCCTGCCTTGCCACTTTCGCCGTGGGTGCACCTCTTCCTCTTCTCGTGCGTACCGGAGGGGGAGGTGACCGAGAGGAACGGGACTGGAGGCGAGTGGTCTCTGCCTCTGCGTTTTCTTTCTGTCTATCACTCCTGTCTATCACTCCCGCCGCTCTTTCTGGGAGCTCCTATAGATCGCCTTAAGCGACGATCGCGCCCGGCTCCGCTTAGGGAATCGGATCTGGTAATCTAAGATGGGTTTTGCCCAACGTGCCCAGCGACGCTTCCCCTTATTGGTGCGCTGCTGATGTTTACCTAAGATTTGGCAAATTTCCTTTTTGTATATTTTGCTTTCGCTTTGAATAAATGTTTATATGTGAAAACTGTTAAAATTTACATTCTTTAGATCAAAAAATTGTTCAAAGAGAAATTCGTTCAGATGTTGAAATCTTTATATATAAATTTTTGTTTGGCTCTAAAAAATGTTCAAATTGAAAAGTTGTTCATATTTTGAAATAGTTCAGATACAAAATATGTTCGGATTTGAAAAATGTTTAAATTTTAAATATGTTCATTCTTTGAAATGTTCATATTTAAAATTTGTTCGGATTTGACAAATATTCAAATTTGTACAATTTTTCAATTTAAATTTTAAAAAAAAATCTAAGTAATTTTCATAAAATCAAACAGTTTAAAAATAAAACAATTTTCAAAACCGAACATTTTTCAAAAAAAAAATCTGAAAATTGTTCAAACGCGAAAGATGTTCATATCTAAAAACGTTCAAAAAATTGTTTAAACTTAAATGAAATTATTCAAATTGTAAAAAGTTCAAGTCTAAAAATGTTCAAACTTAAAAAACGTTCAAATTCAAAAAAGTTCAAACTTTGGAAAGTTCAGAAAAAACCAATCAGCAAAACCAAAGAATGGAGGGAAAAAACTAGCAGAACCAAATGAAAAAACAGTAGAAAATGAGAAAATGGAAGAAAAAAACGAAGGAAAACCTTTTCCGTCGCTAATGGGCCGGCCCAAATCTATCCCGCTCTGAGCGGAGCGACCGCTCGCTCTGAGCGGGGCCACCGCTCGCTCCCGCATTGAGCGGATAATAGGGATCGCGGCTCTTTCTGCTTGTCCGGCGCTTGCCGAGCATGTGAAAATGCCACACTTACGACGGGCTGATACGTCTCCGACGTATCGATAATTTCTTATGTTCCATGCCACATTATTGATGATATCTACATGTTTTATGCACACTTTATGTCATATTCGTGCATTTTCTGGAACTAACCTATTAACAAGATGCCGAAGAGCCAGTTGCTGTTTTCTGCTGTTTTTTGTTTCAGAAATCCTAGTAACGAAATATTCTCGGAATTGGACGAAATCAACGCCCAGGGTCCTATTTTGCCACGAAGCTTCCAGAAGACCGAAGAGGAGTCGAAGTGGGGCCACGAGGCGCCGCCACACTAGGGCGGCGCGGCCCAGGCCCTGGCCGCGCCGACCTAGGGTGTGGGGCCCTCGTGTGGCCCCCCACGTTGCCCTTCCGCCTACTTAAAGCCTCCGTCGCGAAACCCCCAGTACCGAGAGCCACGATACGGAAAACCTTACTGAGACGCTGCCGCCGCCAATCCCATCTCGGGGGATTCTGGAGATCTCCTCCGGCACCCTGCCGGAGAGGGGATTCATCTCCCGGAGGACTCTTCACCGCCATGGTCGCCTCCGGAGTGATGAGTGAGTAGTTCACCCCTGGACTATGGGTCCATAGCAGTAGTACTTTGGTTCCAAAACGTTGCTCCAACAGCCTTTATCTAAAAATGATTTCCCCACCAATTTTTTTAGCAAGCTTGCTATATTGGTACCTTCACTTGGTAAATTTGTAAAGTCTAGAGCCACTTTGTATATCTCGCGGGAGAGGCCAACTGCCCAGGCATGGTCATTTCCATCCGTGACTGCCCATCGACGTTGTCGTCTCCCGCCACCGCCGTGGCCGTTGTCGTCTCCTCCGTCGTGTCTCCGCCTCCTCCACCTGCCCTCGCACCTCCGCCGCATCCCCGTCGTCTTTCCGCACAGATCGCACCGCCCCTGACCTCCGCCGTTGCAGCTTGCAGATCGATTCCGGCCAGCCGCACTCGATTCCGACCGGCTGCGGTCTATTCCGGCCAAACCGAGGGTTGCATGCATTTCATCCATCGGCCCTGGGGTTGATCGCCGTCTCCTGTCCCGCTAGTGCGCCTCGAGATGTGTGCACAGCGACTGGGCTAGGTGCCGGCGTGTGTGGCCAGCGGTGGCTGTGGGCAATGACGTGGCTAGGCAGCGGCGAGCGTCCGTTTCAGGTGCCCTGGACTCGTCGCCATGCTCGCAGGGGCTTACGGTCGTGGGGATGAAGGATAGAGATATGAAGGATAGGTAAATTTGCAAAGTCTAGAGCCACTTTGTATATCTGGCGGAAGAGGCCAATTGCCCAGGCATGGACATTTCTGTCCGTGACCGCCCATCGATGTTGCCGTCTCCGGCCACCACCATGGCCGCCGTCGTCTCCTCCGCCGTGTCTCCACCGCATCCTCGCCGTCTTTCCGCACAGATGGCACCGCCCCTAACCTCCGCCGCTGCAGATCGATTTTGGCCAGCCGCACTCGATTCCGGCCAGTTGCGGTCTATTCCGGCCAGACCGAGGGTTGCATGCATTCCATCCGTCGGCCCCGTGGCTGCTCGCCGTCTCCCGTGCCGCCAGTACGCGCGCGCGCTCGGGATGTATGCACATCGGCTGGGCTAGGTGCCGGCGTGTGTGGGCAGCGGTGGTTGTGGGCAACGACGTGGCTAGGCAGTGGCGAGCGTCCGTTTCAGGTACCCCGGACTCGTCGCCATGCTTGCAGGGGCTCACGGTCGTGGGGATGAAGGATAGAGATAGGAAAAAAATGAGGAAAAGAATAAGTAGCTGACATGTGGGTCCTAGTGTAGATATGTTATAGTCTCCAGTTTTAAATTGCTATTATACAAAGGCTACAAAAGCAAAAAAAAAAAAAAAAAAACTTATATGGATTGCTATACACTGTCTACTCGTTCTATAGCTAACTTTTAGTAATCTAATATAAGAAGGCTGTTAGAGATGCTCTTAACCAGCTTTGTTCCGCTAAAAAAAAATTAACCACCTTGCAGCCAAATTCCTGGCGATCATCTTGGCATCCCAGAGCCATCGTTGCTACTTGCTAGAACAAGGCCGAGTGCACTGGTGTCACACTTTGCGCGACCTTGTTTTCTCATGGATCTACTGAACTCCATTTCTGAACTCTCAATGCAGCGCCAACTCACTTTATGCGAGGGATTGTTTTTTTTTTACCGTCCGGGTGTAGGTAATCGGGACGGCTTTGATCAGGTCAGGTGAGGTGCATGACAACGTCAAAAAGCCTGGCGGGGTACCTCATGGGCTCAATGTGAATGGTACATGCTCGCTCCTCGGTGTCAATGCTGCATGGCATGGAGACGCCAGGTGGGAGATGACATCGATGGATGTTTTGCAGCTTGACACTGTCTCCGCCCATTACGCACCATGCAAAGGTGAGGGTTGAGTCGTAATGACTCATTCGAACCAGGCGCAGTATCATGCTTGTGGCCACATGGATCCTAGGTTGTCTAACTAACATGATAGAAATTGTAGAACATAAAAAATATACAATTAAAAAGTATAACATCAAAGCTTTATAATGACATATATATTTTTTATATTATATAATTTGTATTATGTTGATTAAATTGACAACCTCGATAACCACGTCCACATACATAACTACTCAAGTTGATCCGTCCAACGAAGAAAACAGAAAAGGGAGCACAAGGCTTGCACGGAGACGCTAAGATGAATTACCTGCTGCTTGCTGCTGTACGGGAAGGGACGCCGGCAATCTTTTTGGTCGCATCGCATCGCCCTCCGCACGCTGCCGCCATCTGGCCATACCGCACAGTCTCCTCTTCTCTCCTCTCCTTTCCTCTCCGAGCAAGAGTCAAAGTCTAAGTCGGTCGCACGCGCCAGCCGCACGCGGTGGTTCTGCCCCTCTCCGTATTTATAGACACGAGGCCACGGTCACGGATCAGTTTTCGTTCGAATTATCATAATTGGCGCCACTAATATTTTCATCTCCACATCTCGTACTAATTTGCCGCTACTTTTTGTTTCCATGGCCCTCAATTTCAGGGAAGTGGCATAACAGACGGGAGCAGGCAATTAATCGCCCTCCAAACTAGCAACAACCTTAACTGGGAGACCGTGATTTGTGAGACAATATTTTTTCGTTTTTATCTGTTCGGAGCGCGTGAAATCAGGAGGGTACGGTGGATTAACACTACACTTACAGGAAATTTCATACGCAGAATTCTTACGAGATGAGTTGTGGATCTGTGGAGCCATCACCGGCCTGAAATCACGGGGGCCTAACCGATTTGCAACAAACCCACTACAGCCACGTCCTCCTGTAAGCCAATCCCGTAAAAACAATCACGTAGGAGATGCCTATATCGACTGGTTTGTCGCTATTTTTTTGTTTCCATGGCCCTCAGTTTCAGGAGAGGCAAAAAAGGACGGAAACGGGCAGTTACTTTTTGTTTAGGTAGGAGCGGGCAATTACTTAATTGCCTCTGAAACTAGCAACAACCTTAATTGGGAGGCCGTGATTTACGAGACGGGTATTTTTTTCTCTTTCGTTTTTTCCTCTCAACGCAATACAAGGCGCAGAAAGGGAAATGTCTTAATATTCCTATTCTTGTTTCATATACTATGGTATCTTTTTTCTACTCCTTCCATTCCAAAACGTCTCATCTTAGGGAACAAAGGGAAGTAGAGCCGATGGCCGATGCATGTACCAGACCAATCAACGGATCGCCGGATCGGTTCCGTCATTCCAGATACCAATGCTAAGCCACTTATTTTCAGAAGAGATAAAATATTAATTATCGAATAGAAACGGTTCAATCTCGCAACAGTTACAGAACATATATCTTATGGTTTTTCAAACAAGATCCCCAGGGGAACAATCCAGATTGTCTTAGACACGAGATTGATGCAACAAAAAAGGTTTGCAGAAAGACTATCAACACAAGAAACCAAGAGAATGGTCTCTCTGCCCAATCACACCACGTCGTCATGCACTTATCTCCACTGTGAATGACATGATCGATCCGTTGACAGGGGAATGGGACAGGCAATTGATACAATCATTTTTTTTGTAAGCAAGACGCTGATCTGATCGTGGCGCTTCCCCTTAAGGACATGAATAATGAATGGGCTTGGCACTAAGAAATAAAAGGAAAGTTTACAGTCAGAACAACTTATAAACTAAGCAGATTGTTGAAAGAAGTAGAAGCAGGCCAGCCAGTCTCAAGCCATCTGTAAAACAGACACTGGTTCAACTGGCCAACCCTATGGAAGCTTCCATGCCCAATGTTTGTACAACAATTTCGCTGACGTATGGCTCATAACAGCCTGTCGTTACGGCAAAATATCAGTAGAAGGGGCATATACCTTCATACAAGATGCCCAGTCTGTCATAGATTGGACGAGGATGGAGGATATTTGTTTTAAAATGCAAATATATCAATAAAGTATGGTCAGACCTTAAGCTGGAGGAACAAAGGGTCAAATGGGTGGATAGTGCAACACCGAGAGACCGAGGGCATTTATGCCTTGAGAGAGGATGATCAGCTGCTTTGTATTTCTCTGATGTGGAACTAGTGGAAAACACGCAACAAAATCAATGCTGCAGGGCAAAGTTTGAAGCTAGAGACCACTTTGTTTCAGATTTGCAACTCAGCAAGATAGTACAAGGAGTTTTTCACCAAAACCGACCAGGTGGAAAACAAGCCAATACAGAAGTGGAAGCCTCCGGTCGGAGATACCCTGAAGGTGAATGTTGATGTGCATGGTTGCTTCTACGAGCAAAACTCATCAGGGGGTTGGGGCTTTGTTGTGAGAGATGCAATAGGGAAGGTGCTAGGAACAGGAGCAGGAAGACTAGACTACCTCCAGGATCCGCTGTTGTCAGAAACGGTTCAATCTCGCAACACTTACAGACCATATATCCTATTGTTTTTCAAACAAGATCCCCAGGGCAACTATCTAGATTGTCTTTATGAACAAAACACAAGATCGATGCAACAAAAAAGGTTTGCAGAAAGACTATCAACACAAGAAATCAAGCATGCAATACAAGTGTAGGTGCAGAATATCAAGTGCTTAGTACATCTACCAAACCTTGAGATGTTCATTTTGTCTTTATGAACCAAACACGCTTCAAGACAAGCATGCACTACTACATAATTTTCTTCATGGGGAAATATCAGGAGTTGACCATGACCGGCGCCCTAATTAAGAAACCAGGCATCCAACACAAATTAATAAGAAACATTGTCAAAAACTTGTATTTGGATTTAAAATTCTGTATCAATAAAACTCATGGACCACGACAACTTGACAGGAGCAAATCTGGCTTGCCAAAGTACATAAAAAACATATCTACATGTAACTTATAAACCTAAAATAAAGACAACGCACCAGGTCCACGACATCAATAATCTAGCTCATGTCTCTAGAAAACAAACATCAAACGGTAAAACTGAATAAATAATTGCTCCATCTGTTGAAGATGCTCTAGGCCAGCATTTGAGCTAACCAACACCAAGCAACATCATCGAGGAAAGCATGTCGGCCGGGCAATTCCGACATACACCTCCACTTCGCACTTTCACAAGCGGCACGCCAACCTGCTGCTCCATCGCCTCCAACTGCCATGGCTTTAACAAGCACACCTCCTTTGTCACCAGCATAACACCTCCACATAAGGCAACTGGACATGCATCAGAAAAGATGGCAGACTGAAATAGCATGAAAATAGTAGTAGTTCTAGCCAAGAATGACAAAAATAAAAAGCTATAACTTGTACAGATATAGTTTTGCAGCCACATTGGAGGTACATGTCAGAGTAACCATCTACATGAAAATGCCCATATCTAAAAGGAAAATCATATGCAATTCAGCGATCATATGGTACATTCAAAAGGAGCCCACGCAGCAAAGATGGCAACTGGACATGTAATGGAACAGCAAGACGGTATCACTAGTTCTAGGCTACTAGCAAAGAGTGAACCATGATGATTTTCAGAAATTCATCTCTTCCAAGGTACAAACATATGGTTCTAATGAATCACATCGACTCCATAGTTTATCCTAACAGTGGAAGAGTGCTACTTGGTAAAGCAAGAAACTAAACTCAACTGGGATTGTTGCCACTATCAAGTATTTAGTGGAAATATACCATCCAGGCCTACATTTCCTTTCCTCAAACAACTCGAGGCCTATTCAAGCACCCAAAGGATATACAGTATGATTGTGCTGTATAAAAGAGCAACAAGGCACAAGTACCAAACATATCATCCGAGTTGAGAGGAACGAAACACAAATTAGTGCGTATATGATGTCAGGGATATAACCAAATACGGTGAGTAACAAGCAGATGCAGAACTTCATTTGTTTCAAGATATATATAAAAGGAAGATCAATACTGATGGTGGTATGCTACCAAGATATAACATGGTACTATCACACTGTTGTTACCCAAAAAAAATGTATTATCAATACATTCCAGACATCTAAAATGATCAAGGAAAAGCATATGAAATTTAAAACAACTCACGCATCTGGTGGGGAATAAATCTCGCTGATAGGATAAGTTGTGGTAAAAAATGCATTACTAGAGCACATTCTAGCAACTCAGTACACGGTGGGTTGAATTACGAGCTGAATCATACCCATGGACATGCATCATGTATTGATGTAACTCTCTACTATAAAGAGGAGACACAACAGCCAACACATAACATATCATTTAAAATAACAAGGGAATTGCACCATAAAGGAAGTGGAAGAACTATTTAAGGGAAATTGTACCCTCTGGAAGAGCCGCAATGACCTCACGGTCACCAAATGCGGACATCGGGATCGGGAGCACCTCCATCTCCATGCATACCACCACCCATTCCTCTAGCGAAGCCAGGCATTCCACCTGGCGTGCCTCCTGAGAAGCCCCTCGAAGATGCATCTCTAGATGAGCAGCTTGACAACTGCTCCTTATTGGCCTTCTTATAATCGGACTGCTGAAAGCAGATGAAACGAATTCAGATATGACCATGAAAAATGGTATGCCTATAATGCTCCTAACAGGAGCGGGAATTTTGGTACGAAAACAACCTCTGCCTCGACATGCCGACGAAGCTGGTCACGCTCAAATTTCTTTTCTTCTGTCTACTGTAACCTTTCATACTTCCTGCACGCTTCCACAATCTTTTGTGGATTCGGCTACACCTACAAGATCAGCAACATCACAATCATATAAAAACATGCAATTTACATACATAGAGATATAACATAGCTACTGAATTAATACTCGACCTTCCTAGCTATTGAATCAAGATAAAACCGAATTGAAAGTAAGGCAACCAGAATAATTCAACCAAGATAAAGCCAAATGACATGCCAAATCATGCCCACGATAAAGTCAAATCAGCCATAAAAACGAAACTTGGCAATGCATCAAGTAGTGAGATAAATATGGCACATGTCAACAGGTGTAACTACAAAAGGGCAATCAGTAGGTGGCCAAGCATACCATATTAACAACCTCTTTCGTTCTCTAAAACGAAAAAACAAAACATAAATCGCCATACAACTATACTATCAACACATTTAGAAAGGACTGCTATACTATCACCACATTTAGCACGTTGCATTCAAACTTGATTTACATAATCAAAAAGAAATGAGATAAACTTATCAGCATGATATACAAATTACTTGAACACAACCACTGATTTTGTAAGTACTAATATAAAGATAGGACATGAATCACTTGTTCACCAGACACTTCACGCACTATTTGAGTTTATCAAACTATCATACTGACACTACCAACCTTTTTCAGTTACTCATAGCAATTGCTCGGAAATGTGGTCATTAGAAGACGCCGACAGCAGCTCCAGGTGGAGCAGGGCTCAACAATGGGGATTTGTGGTTGAGACCACAGTTGTTATTGCTGTAGGTGATCATTTACGTCTTGCAGCATGTTCCCTTGGCCTTGACCGCCCAACACACCCTTGGCATCAACAACCTGAAATAGAAAGAGGCCATATAAGGGAAAATATATCTCTACATAGAAATTTCATTGGATGTACAAGGAACTATTTGGATCATACAGTACTAATCAGAATTGTGAAAATCATCTCTAGTGCTAGCATAAGGATAATGTCCATTAGCCTCTAGTGATTAGAAATGGTCAAACTGGCAAGTTACCAAAATCCAAGGCACTTCACTAGTAGGAGAATAGTCCAATTCATGTTCAGAACTCACAAATAACAAGTACATGGGAGAAAGGCAAACATTCAGAGTGTTCCATGTCCAAGTCTTCCTTTACCTAATTTGAAAGAGAAACGAGTCACTTTAAGATTAGAAGTGGGCCTTCTAGTTTCCCTGCCAATCAACACAAACATATAATGTGGAGGGAGAAACAGTAACCAATAATGCCAGAGGACAAACTAAATTGTCTTAGGACCAAGCAGAGGAAAATTTCTAACCAAATTAGAAGTGTCAAACCATAATCAAAAGTAGGACTTAAGGCCAACTAAAATTAGAAGCAGAGGCGCTTAGTTTAACAATTTGGAATGTTGTGAGTTTTCCTTTGTATTAGTAAACATCACAGAAGCCACCAAGTACAGTAACAAAGCTCGATCGGAAACAGAGAAGGAACATGTCAGAATTCTTTCTATGCAAGAATAGTAGGAATTGCTCAATTTTATAGTTTCTGAATGGTTTGAGTTCGTCTACATTTTAGTAAGCATTTCTCAGGATAGCAAGAAAAACAACACTACTGCCTCCAAAATTTGAGGAAACAGAAATTAGAAAACTAAAAGAAACTGAATGAACTAGATTTTTTTTCTAAGAACTTGAATCGCTTAGTTCAATATATAGTTAGAACTATAAAGAGGACACCCAACATCCAGAAAATCACATTATTTACAATAACAAGGGAACTATTTGAGGGAAACCATACCGTCTTGAAGAGCCTCCATGGCCTCAGGGTCACCAAATGCTGTCATGTAGTGGCCAAGTGCTCTACATTCAGGATGACATCCATACCGATATTACCTGTATCCAGGTGTACCACCACCAATTCCTCCAGCAAAGCCAGACATTCCAGCAGTTGTGCCTCCTGGGAAGCTCCTGGAAGATGCATCTCAGATGAGTGGCTTGACAATTGCTCCTTCTTGGCTAGTAGCAACACAGTTTTTCCCTTTTACCAACACAATTTGGCTGAAAAAACATACTATCAGCACATTTAGGAAAGACTGAAAAAATATACTGGGCAGTTAAAGTATTCCAACTTGATTTACACATTAAAAAATGAAATAAACTAATAAGCATGATATGAAAATTGTGGATGAAAGACAACCAAATATGCACTACGCTCCGTCCCTATAATTCAGACTTGGAGTGCACGGAACCAGAACAAAGAATGGAAGACACAATACAATCACTAGATTTTCTCCAATATCAACACACATGCATATGTCATGGGTCAGTTTCTAAAAGGAAATGGCTGAGACTTGAGCATGTCAAACTAAGTGGAAAAGTAAACAATTAGATGCAGCAGAAGGTGATGGAGCTAGTTCATTCTATGTACATAGCTAGCTAGAGAGGTCCTGGATGAGAAACAAATGGAGACCAAATGCCACCAGGTGAAGACGATGGATCACACTTGAGCTTGTCAGTCCAAGTGTAAAATTAAACAAGTACTGCTTACATGCGGTGGCTACAGGTAGGCAGGTCCTAGATGTACATAACTATCTAGAGAGGTCCCAGATGAATACAAAATATTATGGATGCAGCAAATGCTTCATAGGCCATCGGGCGCACAAGGTACTTGCTCAAACATATCATCCCCTGACTTATTTGAATTGCACTTTACTGATTCTAACTTTCCCATTAAGTAGCTACAATTTTACAGGCCGCCAAATCAGCCATAAAAATGAAGAAACCCGTGACCATGCATCATGTACTGATGTAACTACACAAGATGTCAAAAGTTAGAACTATAAAGAGGACATCCAACAGCCATCCTATCATATTTTTTACAATAACAAGGGAATTGCACCATAAAAGAAGCGGGTAACTATTTGAGGGAAGCCATACCATCTTGAAGAGCCGACATGACCACAGGATCACCAAATGCTATCATCAGGTCAGGTTCCTATACAACAACAAAAGGTCAAATTAGTTGCATAAAGGAAGATATGCAGTGGCCAAGCGCTTATATTCAGGATGACATCCATACTGATAGTACCGGGAGAACCTCCACCTCGAGGTATACCACCACACATTCCTCCAGCGAAGCCAGGCATTCAACCTTGCGTGAGAAGCCAATGGAAGATGCATCTATAGATGAGCGGCTTGACAGTTTCTCCTTGTTCTTGGTATTCTTATAATCGGACTGTTGAAAACACATGGCATGAATTCAGATTTGACCATGAAAAACAGTACAGACAGAATGCTACTACCAGGAGTGGGAATTTTAGTACGAAAATAACATGTGCCTCAACACGCAGACAAAGCCGGACACGCTCAAGTTTATTTTCTTCTGCCTAACGTAACCTTTCATACTTCATGTGGTGCTCCAAAATCTTTTGTGCATTCGGCTACACCTGCAAGATCACAAACATCACAATCATATAAAAACATGCAATTTACATACTTAGAGTCTGAACATAGCTATTTAATCAATACTCCACTTTGGTAGCTACTGAATCAATATAAAACAGAATTAAAAGTAAGACATACAACCAGAATAAAGCAACCAAGATAAAGCCAAATCACATGCTAAATCATGTGCATGATAAAGCCAAATCAGTCATAAAAAAATCAGCCTTATAAAATGAAACCTGGCTATGCATCAAGTACCAAGATAACTATGCCGCGTGTAAAAATTCATAACTGCAATAGCCATGCAAGCACATTATATTAATAACTTCTTATGTTCTCTAAGAAGAAAAACAGAACATAAATCGGCATACAACTACACTATCAACACATTTAGGAAGGACTGAAAAATATATACTTAGCAATACAAGGATGTTGCGTTCAAACTTGATTTATGCATTGAAAAAGAAATGAGATAAACTTATAAACACGATATGCAAATTGTAGGCATCAGTATGACACCCAAAATGCACTACGTTCTTCCCCTATAGCTCGGATCAAATTTCCTAAAATCGCTCGCAAACATTCATGCTTTTATACATAGTTTATCCTGGTTATCAAACACACCACACATGATAAAGGTCCCAGTGACTAGTATCCATCCAACAACCACCAAACTGCACAAAAAATAGGAAAATGGGCAATACCCACAGTTTGGGCCACCCATGCTTGCCTTGTTACCAATAAAAGGAAGAGGAAACAAGATGGAATCACTTCTCAGGATACTCGTTACAATCAAGCCCTATCGAACTTCGAACTTGAGCTAATAGTATATAACATGATGGACAAGAAAATGTCATTTTGGCTGCAAACTAGCTTAAGAGTGCTTGCTTGCTTCGATCACACACACACTGGTACACAATACAAGAAATTAATACTTTCATCATGGGGGGTACTTCTACTTGCTGCTATATCCATCACACTAGTACTACTAAGCATTTACAAAAATGGCAAGAAACATACAATAACATCCATTCATCGTCTCAAGAATCACTGAACCTATAAATTGACACAGCTATTTGTGAAAATGAAAGGATGTTGTTTCTCTAGCACGGACCATACATTGACACAACTATTGAATATACAAGTCCATGAGAATTTATCTTTAATATAATCCAGAACTGGCGCACCTCAGCAAAGCGGGCATTTATATATCATTTCTCGCTATATATAGTAATTAGGGAAACTAAACAAAACAACCATGCAATAAAAACAAGAAGTCACAGTGTCATTTCTACCATGTTTAAGTTCCGACAAGAAATTCATTAACCCATCCATAAAACTGTAATGCCAAATTTTATGGAGTATCCATAGAAGGAAGCGATCTTCGGATATTCCATTAACAAAGTACAAAAAAGGTTGTAAATTGAAAAGCAACAACGTGGCTTTAAATTATATGGCTGTATACAAATATGAGAGGAAATCAAAAAGAAACACCATTAAATTGTGCAATTCACTGTTCACTAATGATGGAGAAACAGGCATACTCCCGAACGGGGCCATTTCCAAAGTATAGAGTAATCATGCACCAAAGCATTGACAGGGCGACACTTGAGCAGCCAAAATGACAGAGTTTTTAAATCACGGAGCACATAGAGGAGACAGAGAGGAGAAGAAGATTCACACCTAAACCATGGAGCCAGGGCAGAGGCGAAGCAGGAAGTAGGCGAAGAGGAGGTCCATCCAGGACTAATGGAATGCTCAGCAGGCCACGACTCGCAACGACGGAGACGTAAGTTCGTCATGGATGTGGGTTCCTCACTGAGCCTCTCCATCTTGGCTGTTGTAAAGAGGATCTTCTGAAGGACATCGTGCATCTCCCAAGAATGTCGCATTAGGCATAGGTCCCCTATCAACACAAGCATACATTCTGAAAAAATGGTCCCTGGCCATCCCTTGATGTTTTCCATCAACACGAGCGAGGAGATAGGTCAAAGATTTATGCCTCCAAAGTATGCTTCACGAACAAAGATCCATACCATGTTAATTCCGATGCTAATCTCCTTCCTTGTGCCATCGCCTCAACCTGGAGTGCACCGTGAATATTGTCAAGTCCTCCCCAACGCTTAAAAAAGCTTCTCCATCTTGATGCACAAAGATAGCCTCCCATCCACCATAATTTTGTTGACTGCATGAAAAGAGCCAGCAATGTTGATCTTTACGACAAAAAATAGCGTGCTAATCAACTTGATGAACATAAAAATACTAGAAAGAACTCTACAGATATAAAATTATGGGAAACTTTTTAAAATAACATAGGCAATTGGTCTTCCTTACCATGATAAGTTCAATTTCCATGTGGCTCGGGTAATTGAACCATCTTGCTTTGTTACTTCCAAATGTCTGGGTACTGGTATCACGAATCAGTTTTAATGATTTTTTACAGGACCTGAAATAGCACGCCTATAGTTAGTTACTTACCTAGGAGGCAAACCAGAAAAAACATAGTAATCTACGAGACACACATGTAGAGAGATGATGAAAGAAGGATATTAGAGAGGAGTAATACCCCAACTCTATTATCACAACAAAGAATAGGGTTGGTTACACACACCGGCCAATTCATCTCAAATGACGTTTCGGTAATGAACAGACAAGACACAAGTCAAAAGATATATGGATACTAGCTACAATTTAATGCACACTACAATCCAAACAAAAGAACAAAATCAGTTGCCAATAGATCTCTCGGCAGCATACAACGAAGATAGCTGATACGTAAATGTGTTTGTTGGAATTAAGTAAGAGAAGCAAGTGCAATCGAGGCGAAAGATATCAACTTATAACTCATCCTAATTTAGCCATGGTATCCAATTTAACAGAAGACTAATACACCCATTGTTGACTGTAATGGACGCCTAATGGTGAGGAACAAAGAAAATCCATCCTTGTAATCACAAAGGGGATCATTAAGCATATTTCCAACAACACAATTACCAGCAAGAGGCTCTACAAAAAACATATCAACAAAAGTAAAGTATTATTTGAATGGAGAATTTTTTTAGTTGTAAATGGTGTACACAAAACAACAAATCCACTATGAGGGTACTGCTACTTGCTGCTAGATCCACCATATAGCAAGAACAAGTATTAGAAAAAATCACAAGAAAAAAGTGTCACACCACCTACAGCATTGCCTTACCTAATAATAAGTAATAACTCAACATTACGCTCACATTTATAGAAAAGATGAAACAGTCAACACAACAATTTGGTATCTGATCAGTAGAGAGGAAAATCCAAATCTAGTAAAATAAACTAGGACACCATATATAAAAATAAATTCAATAACTATGATATTTGGTTTCCACCATTACGATGGGGAGTTTTTCTTCCGCCAGACCGTGCTCCGCCAATATTTATTGCTGAATCTAATGTTAATGCAGATGGTTAGATCTAATTAGGTGGGTTAATTTGACGGTGCTAATATGGCAGGGTGCACCGAATGGGATGGACATAAGAACGATTAAGTTTGCTTGTTTACTAGTAGTGTAGATGCATTGAAATGCACACCAATCCTCCATGTTCAGGAACGTCCATTTAAATAGGCCATGGAGTAGCAAATATGTGCTTCACATCTACTTCGAATAGATTTCAATTTGGCCAGGTTCTTTCATAATCTCAAATAAGTATATTATACATTACATTTCTGCTCCATTTATGCATCCAATATCCCGTTTTAACTAAACCAAGGTCAAGAAGGTCACAGGTTCCAATCGTACAACACTAAAAGTTATGCAAGATCGCATCATTTTATATATAAGCAGCATCCTGCAACTCGGTTCAATGTACAGATAGAGAGAATGATGTCTCACCATTCTCGTGGCCTTGTTGTTGGCGAGGAAGGAGCCCGATCATTGTGAAAGTCTTCGTGAGGAGGAGGGTGCCGGGTCACCACCAGATGGATGGCAACCACAAGCTGCATGTGGCGAAGAAGATGATTAACTCAGCAGCATAATAATAACAAATGGCACCACCAACCCAATACCACAAAAATGTTGCAAATTTTAGAAATGAAGCACAGTATACACAAAAATAGCTAGAAAACTACAAATTTATTTACAAATACTTCACTATTTGACAAATATAGACAATTCAAGAAGACACCTAGATACATAACATAGTATCATGTCCATAAATATATAAATAATTTACCATGGACAATTATCAAAACACACAAAACACCAGAAATTCTCCAAGCAAATGAAAACTCATGTAAAGCTGGTCAAATTTGCGTGATATCTTGTGAAATTTACCAGATTCAACACACTTATCTAAACTATATTTACGTGATATCTGGTACTCCCTCCGTCCCAGTTCGCAAGGCAAATTCCCAAAAAATATTTGTCCCAAAATCCCTCACCTCCTAGGCATATTTTGCATTTAATGTGGGAGTAAACTAATTCATTTTTGCATGCAAACACTCCTCTTTTCATCTCCCACCATGCACTAGTACTCCATGCATGTACAACAGAATCCAAAACCCCCTTCTTTAACCTTCCACGCTCTCCATTTCGAGCAAGAAGCATAGCGTAAATATTACGCTTGTCTTCTACAGTGTACTGCTCTCTGTTATTCTTGTTAGCCAAAGCATCTACACACATGAATAAGACAGCAAGGAGAGAAAAACATAAGCAAAAACTAAATATGCTGCGAGCAAACAAAACTGAAAACAAACCATGGTTGAGTTGGAGATGAAAAACGTACTCAAATCAATCTCTTTTGCAGAAGGTGCTTCTACATGTTCCGGGCGTGTAGGATACTCGTCAGCGTTCTCAAAATTTGGATTATATCCAGCTCCACGCCAGCCGCCTTCTCCGCCGTTACTACATACAGCAAACTCACTGCTACGGTCTACATGAAGCAAAAGCAGAAGCATGTAAGGAAAATACTGTCGGTTTGTCCATTGAAAAACATAAGCAAACTCACTGCTACGATCAGGCAATATCCAGCAAACAAAAACTAACACAACCTTCCGATCATCTCAGATATATCATGCAGGTGCAACTAACACAACCAACGAGACAGCATAATGAAACAGATTGAGATGCAAGAAGGACTAGGTACCTCTCGTGCAAAATACGGACGAATTTTGTCCGACGCGGATGGAGCCGTTCATGATGTTCAAGCCGACGTAGGAGGACGTCCTTCTGGCGTCGCTCTCAATGCCGCTCCCGCTCGGCGAGGTGGCCCAGTTTGACGAACCTGCCTGATTTGGAGAAGGAGGGCGAGGTGGGCGGGACAGACCGACGCGGCCTCTCCCTCCGACGCTGGGGCTGGACACCGGTTGAGAGGCAGTCGTTAAAAATGGAGAAGGACGGCAGAGGTCCTCGACCTGCAAGACCAAGTGGCGGAAGGCCGCCGCCATCGCCGGAACGAGGAAGGAAGGCAGCGCGAGTCAGGCCTCGGAGGCCGAGAGGCGGTGGACGGCGATTTCCCTCGGCTCCCCCGTCCGACGCCATGGAAACAAGGAGGAGAGGAGATTAGATTGGCGGCGGACTGTGCTGTTCGTCTCCGTAACTCCCTCGCTACATAAAGTCCTCAACAATTGGCGCTGGAATTTCGTTTGAGTTTGGGATGAAATCCTTGCGCGCGGAATCAAATCTCACTTTAGGAAAGAAATCTGGGCGCGAGAGCAAAATTGAAGGGGAAAATCAATTTCGAGCGGGGCAGAGGAAGGAAGGAGCGCGCGCAAGGCGGAAACAGCGCGGGGCAGAGGAAGGAGCGCGAGATCGGCGCTGCATGCAGCGATCGGGCGGTTTTTCCGTGCATGCAAATCAATTTTCGAGTAGAAATCTTGGCCAATGAGATTTCACCTTGGGCCAAGATATTGGCAAATTTTGCCCTGCGAACTGGGACGGAGGGAGTAAAAAATTCTCTGGCGACATTGAAGAAGACACCTGGATACATAAAACAGTATCATGTCCATAAATAAATAATCAGTTTACCATAGACAATTATCGAACCACAAAACACACCGGAGATCCTCCAAGTAGATGAAAATGTTATTCCCAGCAACAAGAAGTAAAATCTGCATATATGCCATCAAGTCCATTGTGTGGCCAAAGACATGACACATTTTATTTTTAAAATTCACAGTGTCGTTTCACACCAGGACTACAAACTTGTCCACTGCTATGAGAACCTATAATAAGCAAACACACAGAAGATACCATGTACCCTACTACAGTCTTCCCTGCCTATTAATATCAATTTTAAGGGACAAATTTCAATCACACAACAGAAGTAAGAGTATCAAAGTCCATCACCTTCAGACGACCTTGGGTCATCAACTAGGTGGGGGCGGGGTTGAAAGCAGGAGGGCACATAGCGCGGAGCGCCAAGAGCATGGCTGTGGTTGGCACCTTCCGATGAGTTGTGCATGCTCAATCTATCTTTCTCCCACCAACAAAACACCCATACAACTGTTGCCATCAAACTCGAGGTTGGCAGTGGAAGCCGACTTGGAGACGGGGAATGCGGCCGGAGCGGGAGACATCCACGATACCTAGATGCGCTTGCGGGCGGTGCAAGAGCGCCGCAGCTTATTGGCCAGCTACATCTGACGAAAATAAGCATGGCCACGAGTATGTTTATAACATAAATAAAGATGTTCATGGTTGTGTCTAGTCCACCGAAAGGTAGAAAAACAAACAAGCAGACCTACTGTGGGGCAAGGGTAATTTGCATGCCTCCCGGCTTTCAGTCCGGGCGGCGGAGAGGCCTGAGCAGTAAGGGCGTGTGGTGTGGCGTCAACACTAGCTTGAGCGCCATTTGTGGTCGCCAGTCGCCACCAGCCGACGAGCTGCTCCTGCTCAATCTATTTACAGCAAAATGTAAATATGGCTTAATCAAACAATGTATTGTGCAACTCTAGATCACACCAGAAAAGGCAACGTTACACAGTAGCTAGAAACTTAAGTATACACAAAGCTAGCTAGAAGACTGCAAGTTTATCTGCGAAAACTTAAGTATAAAACATATATAGTTTGAGAAGATACCTACATACATAACATAGTATGATGTCCATAAATTATAAGCAGTATACCATGGACAATTATCAAAACACAAAAACATTCTCGAAGTAGGTGAAAACCAATGTAAAGCTCACACCCTAATAATACGTAGAGTTGTAACTAAGTTGAACCATATAATGCAGTTACTATACAAGTTTCATTTCTGAAGACTACTCAGTTTTAGTTACAGATTCAATGAGACATGGTTATCTGAATGCACATGTGATTGTTAAATGTGAACACCAGAAGTGTATGAGAGTGCAGCATTCTTCAACAACATCTGTTATCCATCTCCCAAATTTTCTGAAGCTGAACGCATATTATGGACTTCAGAGTTACTCCACTTAACCCACAGAGATAAACCAATAAAACTTGTCACCAAGTATCCGGTTGAAATGCTGGAAACTTATGAATATATCACCAACGTTGTACACTGCAGCAAGGGGCAATTCACCTGGTTTCAGGTTGAACTCGTGGCGCTTGCAGATGGTCCAGGCCCCGAGGACGCCGGGGTCCATCAAGGTCCCAGGGCCAGGGCTAGTTGGCGGCCACATTGGCTCCGTCATGGTCCAGCCGCCATGCCGCGGTGCTCCCTGGTTGATATGCAGTACATGTGGATCAAATGAATTTCAATCCCTCTGCGATCAAAACAAAAATTCAGGGCCACACAAGAACACACACAAAAGGACACTGATCTATTGAAGAGACAAAATTTTGAGAGATGAATTCAGCGATACAATAAACTTGCAGTTATATACAAGCAGCAATAACACATACCATGTTATGCACACCGCGGCCTGAAATCTCGCATTTTTTGGTCTGGACAGGGAGAGAGATTCGCATGGGGAGCTTACAGCGGACACGGGTGAGGAGCTTGAGGCGGATGGATCGGAGCCATGGATGAGGGCATCCATCTCCCGCGCCGGCCGCTGCTGCGTGTCCATGTCAGCTAGTCCATCCCAAGACAGGGAGGCCAGGTCGCGCGTGGTGGTCGGAGAAGCGGAGGATGCCGGCATGCGGCGGGTCGGCCAGAAGCAGGCCGTCGTCGTCGTTGACGTCGGAGGTGAGCAGCAGGTCGGCCTCCATTTCCCCGGACCGGACCACCGACGAGGGGGCCATACTTGCACATAGGAGGTCGAGGTCGGGGAGAAGAAGCAGAAGCCAAGCGAGGGCATTCTGCTTCATCGTCGACGCCGGCCGGCAGGGGAGCGCTAGGGTTTGCGACTGGAGGCGCGGGAGTGCGGCGGCTGTAGGGGAATCGACCTGTGAGAAGGAGGCTGCGCAGGGGTAGCCGGCGAGCAGCGAGGATGGGCTCTGATGAGCGGCGAGGCTGAGTTGGGTGGCGGTGGCGGCGGCGGTGAGATAGCGCACTACTGGGAAGAAAATTTTCAGAAAAATGAAAGAGATACGATCTGATTCGGGCTGATCCCATCTGGTGCCCAATTTTAGCCGTCCATTTAAACCGTCTCCGCGATCTCAGCCACAAACAGCGCCATCATTCAGCCCAATTTTTACTCCGAAATAGGCAAAACTTTGACGGTCTGCATACTCCTTCGTCCTAGCATTTTGGTTTGGCGCCATCTCTCTTGGCTTTGAGTAACTAACCTCGCCGGGTACATCTATAAGCCCGTCGAGTTCATCTTCTCAGTTTTGTACAATCTTGTGATCATACTGGTAATAAAGAAGTCTGAGAGAAACTCTTCATCATTATCATTGTGTCTTTGATCCCGTTGACCCGAGCTTATAATAGAGTGTAATTATTTAAGAACCAATTTATTTGGGATAGCAAGGTGTAGGTCATCCGTGTTGGAAGTTCCCTCACGGTCAAATCCAGTACTATTCGACAAGCGTCATGCCTAGAGAAAACCTAGACATCCTTGGCTTTTGTCGTTGCCATAAACATGGTTGTACCATTTATAATTACGGTTGCCGCCACCATTGCCATCTAGCATAACCAATCTGACTATCTTCTTGCCACCAACACTTCTATTCCACCTCCCTAGCCACCACCACCCCGACATGTGGAATGATACGTGATCTTGAACCCCTGGCATAAAATAAGGGTGTGTGACGACACATGGAATGTTATGTGTTCTTAGACATGCCCAGATGGTTCTATCAGCTTCTACCAGTCATCTACGACATTGTCTACCACGTCTTCGGCAATGTTGCCATCGTCTTTCCGGACTGCACTCTCTACGGTCCGCTCTAGATGGCTAGCCAAAGCAACACCCGTGATGATGCAAGGATGCACCTACCAAATCTAGTACATGGCACCACTATGCAGGGATGCTCCATCGTGGTCGCACTAGAGCTCGATGTCAACATGTCCTTTGCCACGACTAACTACCTCGGGGCAACTGTGGAAGCTATACTCACACACAGTGGTCATCGGTCCTCACGCTGCCAACTCCTATGACATTATAGATTATAGTAGAGTGTAATTATTGTAAGAACGGCGGTCATCCGTGTAGGAAGTTCCATCGAGGTCAATTCCGCTACTATTCTACAAGTGTCATGCCTAGATTAAACCTAGCCATTCTTGGCCTTTGTCGTCGCCACAATCATGCTTGTACCATTTACAATTACCGTTGTTGCCACCATTGCCATCCGGCCTAACCTATCCGACTATTTTCTTGCCATCGACACTTCTATTCCACCTAATTGGCCTAACCCACCCAAACCGTCACCACCCTAACACATGGAATGACAGGTGATTCGGACCCTAGCATAAAATGAGGGTGTGCGAGGTCACATAGCTAGGTGATCTCGGACCCTAGCATAAAATGAGGGTGTGCAAGGTCACATGGCTAGGTGATCTCGGACCCTAGCATAAAATGAGGGTGTGCGAGGTCACGTGGCTAGGTGATCTCGGATGCGCACGGATGGCTCTATCAGTTTCTGATGGTGGGCGTATAAATAACAAGAACTATGGTTTAGAGTTTTGTTTGAATTCCATGACCCTCCAAAATCAAGGAAACCTCATAAATTATCTCAAAGTTATTCTATCCTCATAAAATATTTCAAAGTTATTCTATCGTTTTTAAAAATAAATTTAAATGGATTCTGACCAGATTTATACTACTCCCTCCGACTAGATTTAGATGTCGGACCGGTAGTTAAAATCAATATTTACATTTCCACCTTAGGTCCTTCAAAAGTTGAACAAAGAACTACCTCCACGATCGATCTGGAACCGCGATTCCTCGCCAGCTCCTGGCGAGCCGGCGGCTGGCGGAGACACCTAAATCTAGTCGGAGGGAGTAGCTTGGAATTTCATCTGAAAATTGTCTAGAAAATCCAAGATAATTGTGTTTCCTAACTCAACGTAGTTGTTAGTCCAAAATTCTGTACCATGTCTGGCTAGTAATCGCTGTGAATAATCGTGGAGTAAAATCCATCAACGGTACTTGAACTTGTTGACCAAAATCACATTGGTCATCGTACATAGGAAATACAATTTTACGGTCACTCAATACAAGTTGTTGTGTCACAGACGATCACTGGTTCTGTTTGGCCTGTGTATTCGATGACATGGTGAATTACTGGGCACATGTGCCATCCCCAACCTCTGCCTCTAGCTACCTCCGTCGACTTCACGGGCCCATCCAGGCACCCAACAGCTCTGCCTTGCTCTTCACCGGCGCTTGCATGCAGGGGCGGTACAGTGGTGCACCGGTTGTGTGGGTCGCCAAGGAAGGTGCTGGTGGTGCACAGGTGTCAGGAGAGCGCCGCCGGTGGTGCTGGGGCCTGGTAGGGCGCGGCGAGTGAGGAGGGAAGGGGCATCCGCCTGCGAGAGAGATTTAAGGAAGGGGTGGTGGGCTGCGCGCGCCTGTGCTGCTGCGGGAGGATGGTGAGTACTGAGTACGATCAAGGGCGGCGAGGTGGCTGCTACGGTGGTTGACTGGTTGACTGGTTGGAATCTACGCGGAGGTCCTTGCATGGTCGCTGAGGAAGGGGTGGTCGAGAAGGTCTAGGGAGTTGCGATAGGTCGAGGAGCACGAGCTTGAGCTTGTCGTGGAACGCGTGGAGAGGGGACATGCCGCAACCGGCGGCCATGAAGTCGGTGATGCTTGCGGACCACTACCCCGTCTCAGCCATGATCTTTGTGGGCCCTGCAAACTTATGTCTTAAGAAGACGCGACCGAGCCTCGGCGGAGGCACGGGCGCACGACGGCCGACAAGCCAAGCGCGACCTACTACTTGGTCGAGAAGGTGCAATACCTGTATCTGCACGTGGTGTGCGGGCGCGGCCTGGCGGCAGTGGCGGATCTAGAACAATTTCTTAGGGTGGGGCAACCATGCTAATCTTATGTATATATGAGCTAAAAAAAATTAATTTTTCTTTTTCTCTAACTGAAATATGTGCAAAGATGAAATGTTAGGGTGGGGCATGCCCCACCCTAACACCTACTGGCTACGCCACTGCCTGGCGGCCAGATCTTCGAGCGTGCCTGCGCCAGTAACGACCACCTCGGTCTGTCGGTCGCGTCTGGTTCGACCTCTCCAAGGTCACGGGTGCCAAAGCCGGTGAGTTGCACGGTGGACGGCGTGGACGAGCGTGTGCGAGTCCGCGACAAGGCCCCTACAGGCGCATACGCCCCCGGCGGTGACGGACGGGACAATGGTGTTGGTGACGGCCGGGGCATGCTAGACGTCGCCCACCTCCAGCAGGCTCCTCATCCTCCCGGTGAGCCGGAACTGGGGCAGGCCGAAGGCGTCTACCACTCGTCGGTTAATTTTTGGGGAAGATTATTTACACTGAGTGTTGACTAGGTAATTTTTGACCGGTGCCCCATTTGTCATGGACACTGGGTAGCTGGTCCTTTATGTATAGACGGTTTCTAGTATATTTGGGGTCTATTTGCAAAAACAAAGTGTGACAGTGGATCATGCAAGTTGCCACATCATCAAATACACCGCTTCAACATCACCGGTGACCGTCCATGACACACCCACTCGTACAGAATGACCGTAAAACTGTATTCTCTATGTACGATGGCCAAAATGATTTCGGTACTACTGATAGATTTTACTCAATAATCGTGGGTCGGAGTCCATGTCCATTAACAAATTAACCCGTAGGCCTTGATCGGGTCAGACGTTGGGTAATCAAGAAAGAGTAAAATTCATCGTAGGTAATCAAACTAAATGAGCAATCTCAAGTTGGTCACCGTACACAGAGAATACAGATGTACGGTCATCGAATTAGTGTTGCAGCGTCGGCGACGGTCACTGGGCCAGGCAGGGCATTGTATTTGCTGACGTGGATGGTGTCCGGACCCACTGGCAGTGTCTGCAGGTGTGCAATAGTTGCAAAAATCCCCCTGAAACATCTGCCTGTATGCTGGACGCCTCTGAAATTCGTTGTATTTATCCCGATCGTTCCGGACGCAGCTCGCACGTACTTCTCCACCTCTCTCCCGTGGGTTCCCGGCGGCAGCAAGTTGGAGAGGGGCGACAGGAGCGAGTACAGCCGTTGCTGCGCCGCGGCGATGGCTCCCCGTCGACGGCCGGAAGGCGACCCGGCTCCTGTGTACGGTAAGGGCCTCACCTCGAGCTTTCCGCCATACAAAAAATCCATGGATTTGATTCGGAGGTAGACATTTAGGTTTGAAGCGGTTTAGTTAGGATTTAGTTATGGCTCCGTCACGATTTCAGTACGGTTTGAGAAAGAGATTTTGGCGGGTTTCAGGCGGTTTTGCGAGGGATTTGTGCTTCGCGGTATGATGAGGGTTTAGGAAAGGAGTGATACGCTGACGCAACCATGAACATACGCTGAATAGCATAAGCTCCTTCAAACTGAATAGCATACGCTGACGCAACCATGAACATAGGCTGAATAGCATACGCTCCTTCCCGTGCTTAGCTCCTTCAAACTGAATAGCATACGCTGAGGCAACCATGAACATACGGTCTTCAGTCCAACGCCAAAATACTGAATCAGGCATATCATGAGTGAGGTGAAGAGGTAATGTGATCTCCAGGCCGCCGCCAATGTTCAGTTTGTGCAACTGTGGGAACAAATGGATCACGTTCAGTTTCACATATCAAAAGAACAAGCAGTATACTTGAATTACAATGCAAGAGACATGTTATTATTCTATAATGACTCTAGGTCACATTGTTGATAGGAGACAAAAAATGGACCGAGCAAAACATTAGAAATCCTATTCTCTTAAGGTTCACACTTCTGCTCTTGCCCAGATTTCAACTCGGCATTGTTGAGCCCTATACACCTTATTTTAGTGTATCACTGAAACTAAAGAGGTACCTCGTGGCAGAGCACATAACATATCATAATCAAATTAAATGGATTGAGGGACATCAACCATATAACTGACTTCAGTTTCATATATCAACGGAACAAGCTATGTAAAATCAAAAAAAAACTTATTTAACACCTGTTTGCATATCGATCCTACAAAATTTGGCCTCACATGTTTCTCGGATTTATCAGATAGTTTGTTATCCACTTATATTGGCATAATGCATCAGGTAAATTTACACCCAGGTTACATAAAAGACACCGAACAAAGTTGTTGTAATCTGAAACTTCTTACAAGAGCAAGTGCAACCTCTGAAACCATTTGACTGAAATTGTGGATGAAACATAAGGTTGGCCGAGGGATGGAATAACGTTGTCATGCTGGTAAAATGTTGTTTTTCTGAACCGAAACAGATTTATTGAAGAGTGTAATTCCTGTAGACGAACTGAATCTTACTGTTTACTTACTGAAAGTGCTCATTCAGTTAACTGAACCCCTATTATTGTTGTCACGTGCAGGATCATGTAGTATGTTTTTCACCATTGAGATCAACCATGGGGGATTTTTTGTGGGAAATGGTAACAACAGATCATATGTTGATGGCCATGTTATCTATTATGATAATGTCGATTCTCTCACTTGGTCTGAATTGATGCTTGAGAAGATAGTGGAAGAAATAGGGTATGAGATGGCCGGCAGAATGAAGGTACATTATTGTATTCCTATGCTCACAATTGCCAGGAATGGTTTGAGGGAAATCAGAGATGAGATGGACATAAAGTTCATGATAACTTTAGTTGATATTGGATAACATTTCTTCAGTCTATATTTGGATCATGATCAGACCTTCAGCCCATCTAAGCCTAGCAACAACACACAGCCAGAATTGCAATCTAGTAAAGATTCAGATTCAGTTGCCTCTACACCAATTCAAATTGTTTGTCCAAACATTGAAGAAGAGAATGAGGAGTGTGTAGCTGATAGAACAAGCCACGGCAAGAGGAAGAGAAGCAACAATGAAGAAGTGACAGAAGAAGCAAAAGTAGTGTCAGAAAATGATGATGATGAATCTGATTCAAATATGCTCACAGTGCTAATCTCTCATTTCAGGAACAAATTAACAGTGCTAGTAGGCAAACTGTGGTATCAGTAGGCATGTTTGTGTTCAGTAATTAAACCAAGAAGAAGCATGATGAAGAAAAGAAAGAAAAAAAGTAGCTACATCAGCAGTGTTGATGTTGATTTCCAGTGCATTGCCGTGTAAATTATGAGCTCTATTTTATTACTGTGCTGATATGTAGCCTCATTTTAATTTTCAGGTTGATGGGAGTCTTGCAAGGAACTGAAGGAGGGTGGCTGGCTGCAGAGGTGTCCACGGCGTGCATGAGCTTGCCCGAATCCTCATTCTCCTCTGTGTCAACCCCCGACGCAATCAGCCAATTCATCCAATGACAGCAGCCGCTCCTCCCTCGCTGCGCACCCTCCCGCCGCCCGTCTCCTCCAGCCCTGAGCCTCCTCCCCTGCGCCATCCCTGCGTCCATACCACCGCCCTAGCGTTGACCACGAGAGAGGCAGCGCAGCCCGGACCATGGCGCCGCGGTCTGCCTGTTTGCCGGCGCCCGCGTGCACCTATGCGCGCGGCTCCACCGAGATGGCCGGACTTCGTCGCAGCTTGGCCAATGCAGTTCTCCACGCCAGCGAGGTGTCTCCGGCCACCAGCACGCGTCGGCCGCCAAGTCGCGAGCTGCGGAAGGCCGTCGTCTTCCACGCGCTGCAAGGAGATTGAGGTCGTCTCCTCGGAGCAGGGGAACAGCGCTGTTCGGTGGTCTCCCTCAGGTCCACCATTCTGGCAGCACCTGCTTGCCGGACTCCACTGACGGTGATGCCCCCAACGGCCGGCGTCCTCGCAGGAGTCCGTGGACTAGAGACTTGGTGCAGGAGGCCTCCATGTCGTGGAGGATCAAAGGTTGATTTTTTCCCCCTTTATGTCAGCTTAAGGGTTCCATTAGAGTCCTCTGTAATTAGGATGCGCACCTGTTTAGCAACATTAGCCATGTTTAGCGTTCGGTAATTAAATTTTTATGATTAGCATTGAAACTTTCTGAAGTTTTATGTTTCTGCAAGTGTTGTTGATCTGGCCATAACATTCAGCACTATACCCTGCTTCATTTTTTTTATTTTGAAATGGGATAAACGCAACTACTCTTTGGTGATGCACATGTGGTTCTGGGACTCAACTTCCTGCCTATGATTAAAATCATATGCATGATCTTGTTCTGTTTATATTAATGCAATGCGATTTCAACTACTAACTAGCACATTCAGTGATAACTTGAATGATTTGGTGCAACCGTTAAGCGTTTTTGTGATAGTGATATTGCTGTTATTAATGGCAGGAGGGATCTCTTGATTAATACTCTGAACTTTTTTTTGACAGAAATGGCTGTTGGTGTTGCTTATTACCTGTGGCTATTAAGAATTCATACTTGTTCGATACTACCCTCAACATATACGCAAGTTCCTTTTTTTTTTCTGCCTTTTTCAGATTGGTCGACTACATCTTTCTTCGAGTTGCTGATGCTGCCTGTTATTGATTTTGTTTGACATCTTTAAGTCGAAGGAGTTTTATTGAAGCTGTGGGTTTCATTTTGTTGCTTTGGTACCCACCAATCAATCAGAGAAGGAGAGCTGTTGCTAGGATTCGATGAAACTGGAGGAATTTTTTGGGGTTAGGATTTGTGGCTGTAATATTCATGCTCCAGATGACATGAGTAGGAGAGTTTGTTGTAATACAATACAAGTGAAGCAAGTGAAGTAGTTGTCCTGGGATTTGCGTGGTATCTGTAATCTTGAGTTCTTGGATCAGACTTGTGTTTTCAGTCTATTAGATGTATCGTGGAGTTGTGTGACCCAGATGAGCACTAGTAGTATTTAATTGTCTCGTGGAGTTGTGAAAGTCGGCCAAATATTTGAACTGCTGAATTAAGCGTTGTTGGTTATTAGCTGGTTAATAATTAGATTAACTAGTACTATTACTAGCTGAATGAAGGTAGTATATGTTTTAAGAGAGTAGATTTATATGTATAGATTAGTGGGTCTTATTTATATGTTGAGAGAGTATTTTAGGTGGCGCGGCCAGAATTTAGGAGCGGTGGAATTTGCGTAGCGAGCCTGGAACGCGCTGGGATCGTTCTTTCCTTTTGATGAAGCGGAGCTTCCTTCTTTTTAACGGTGGCTCATTTGGTGGTAATTAATTCAGCTTCGTCGGTACCTAGGGAAATTCCAGGGACTTTTTTTTTTCTTCATCAACTATGATCGGTGCGAGTTAGTCACGCACGTACGGCCACGCGGGCGGTAAGCCGGTAACCGCGCGCGATCGGGTCACGCGATCACCGCCTCCTCGATAGAGATAGACACGGGGCGCGCGTTTGGGGGTCATCCTTAATTCCGTTCCAAGGAGGTTTGCCTTTGCCTGGCTGGCTCCAGCTACCGATCCACCGAGCCGCCAACAAACGCGCTTAATTCTTCCGTCCATTCCAGACACAAAACCAAAACTCGCGTCGTCGATGTACTACTGCAACTGTCACTACGCGCGCGGCAGCGTATGTCGTCAACCCCGACCTGGAGCGCTTCGACGCCCGGAATTAATGGACCATGACACGTTGATGACCCTCATCCTCGACGTGCAGGGTCTCTTGGGCCTGGCCTGTAAGACGGTGGCCGACCGGACGAGTCGTCGGAAGACGCCGGCGAAGCAGATCTCTTCCGCTCTCGCTCCACCCAGAGTGCCCATGGAATTGCACGCTGGCAACCGCGAGCGACTCGTCGCTGCGCTCCGTGCCCATCTCTCCGCCTCCACCCGCCCTCTCCGTGGCCTTGTCCTCCTCCAGGGCGGCGAGGAGCGGACTCGTGACTCTACCGATCACGTCGAGCTTTTCAGGCAGGAGAGCTACTTTGCCTATCTCTTCGGCGTGCGAGAGCCCGGCTTCTATGGCGCAGTCGACATCGCCTCCGGACAGTCCATCCTATTCGCTCCAAGGCTGCCACCTGCCTACGCTGTCTGGATGGGTGAAATAAAGCCATCGTCTTATTTCAAGGATATGTACAAGGTTGACAAGGTCTTCTATATTGATGAGCTTGCACAGGTCTTGCAAAATCAGTTCAGTGATGAGCATGGGAAGCCTCTTCTTTTCCTCTTACATGGAAAGAGCACCGACAGTGGAAACTACTCGAAACCTGCTAGCTTTGAAGGCATGGACAAGTACTTTGACACCGACTCGAGCACGCTTCATCCTATCATAACTGAATGCCGTGTTATAAAGTCTGACATGGAGCTTGCCGTCCTTCAGTACGCTAATGATGTTAGCTCGGAAGCACACATTGAGGTTATGAGACAAGCAAAACCAGGAATGAAGGAATTTCAATTAGAAAGCATCTTTCTTCATCACGCTTACATGTACGGAGCCTGCCGACATTGCTCCTACACTTGTATATGTGCTACCGGAGAGAACAGTTCTGTACTGCATTATGGGCATGCTGCAGCTCCAAATGACCGGACACTAGTGGACGGAGACATGGCTCTGATGGACATGGGAGCTGAATACCATTTCTATGGCTCCGACATCACATGTTCATACCCTATAAATGGGAGATTTAACAGACACCAGACGGTAGTATACAACGCTGTCCTTGAGGCTCATAATGCCGTTATATCACACATGCGCCCGGGAGTAAAATGGATTGATATGCACAAGCTTGCAGAGCAAAAAATATTGGAATCTTTAGAGAAAAAAAACATTATCCAAGGTGATATTGGCGATATGATGGCTCGAAGGCTGGGAGCTCTTTTCATGCCTCATGGTCTTGGGCACTTACTTGGAATTGACACCCATGATGTCGGAGGCTACCCTGAAGGCTCAGAGAGGCCAAAGGAGCCAGGACTAAGCGCCTTGCGAACCATTAGAGAACTTAAAGAAGGAATGGTTATTACTGTCGAGCCAGGCTGTTACTTCATCGATGCTTTGCTGGGGCCTGTTAGAGATGACCCAATTTCCTCAAAGTTCTTCAAGTGGGAAGTGATTGAAAATTATAAAAGGTTTGGTGGTGTTCGTATTGAGAGTAATTTGTATGTGACGGCCCAAGGATGCAAGAACATGACAAATTGCCCACGAGAGACCTGGGAAATCGAAGCGGTGATGGCCGGCGCGCATTGGCCTTTGCGTGCTAAGAACTAGAGATTATGTCGCTGTTTATGTGGGCTTTGGGTTTACCTTTTTTTCAGTTGAATTAGCGCTGTCCTTCCAGTATACTAGCCGTTCCATATACAATGTGGTTTGCATTCAGCTAGTTACAAGACGGTTCTCAAGTGCACTTACTTTACCATAATGCATGCACCGTGTATTTTACGACAACCAGATCACACATGGCAGTATTTTACAATGTACATTATTGTATGATATTAACGATATTGTACTGAGCATCTTTCAGCAATACATGTGAGGGTGGTGGTACGTGGACGCAAGATGGTTTTACAGCAAAGGGTTTTTGACAAAAAAAAAATGCAATAAGCTAAACTTAGGATTTAGGAGCCGAAATCATTACCGTACCGGGTTTACCGTACCAAAACGACAGGGTTCGCGTCCCCGATGAATAAGATTCGATCTAGAGATGTGCACCCTATTGTTTCTTTTTGCCAGCCTCCGACTCCGGTCCCCCGTTTCTTCTATACCGGAAACTTGGCAGTTTTTTTCGATAAAGAGCATATATTAATATCACGGAGATACCAATTATACCCAGCCTCTACAACAACATCATGCCCTAATGGCATAAAGGATGCACACAGCCAAAAAAAAGAGAAGAATTACAGAAAAGAAAAGTCCCGCTAAAGAGATCGATAAACTTGAAACAGCAACACTGACACCACCAAAACAACACCAGAAGATCAGCTTCTCCATAAGCGACGCCTCCAAGAAGGAAACAGTGCACAAACGCTGTCGTCGCCCGATCATAGATCTTAAGTTTTCACCCTGAAGAAAGTCTTCCCTCTCAAAACAATGTCTTCAATAAAAACATTGCCACACACAACCAATTAAGACCAGACCTTGGATTTTCACCCTGAAAGATAGAACTCTGAACTTCTCCTGTGCAGTCGCCCCCACATACAAGCCGCTGTTTGAAGTCACAAACCTCCAAGCCAATTCCATCTCACCACCACGATCTGACCACCATTGCTCTTCCACCGATCTTAGCTTTCATGACCTTCTCCGCCAGCACCATGGAAAGAAAACAAGCTCCATGATATTAACAGCCAGCAGAGCTTCGAAGCGCTCCCTCTGAAACCAAACGGTCAGATTAAAAACATGGGTGCGCCCGACCGAAAACGCCCAATCCAGCAATCTTCAGGCATTGGTCGCACAATGAATTTCGCCGGCAGGACCTTCCGGAACACGACAATCCAACCATCTCGGTGGGAAGAAGCTTCCGACGATCTTCACTTGGCGCGAGAGAAACCCTAGGACTGCCACCTTTATTAGGCAGAACGGCAGGCCCCCTCGCCGCCGCCCGCCAGTCGACCTCAACGGCGGAAGAGGAGGCCGCCACCGGCCACAAACCCGTCGACAAGTCATCCGCCGCCACCCCCAAAACCGAAGAAGGCCACCAACGTGAGCCATCGGAAGGAGGGGGCGCAGAGGACTCACCGGCAACAACCAGGCACGGCCACACCACCGAGGAAGTCGGATCCGCAGCCTTCGCGATCTCCCCGCCGCCGGCCACATCGCCGAACATCAACCGGCCACCGCAGCCCTTGCCAAGGTAGCCGGCGCGACGCGCCGCAGAAACAACCGCCCGAGGCCGCCGCCACGGATCCTACCCTGGATCCCACCACGCTGGCCACCGACCAGCCCCGCCGCCGGCCGATCGTCACCGGCACCGATCCAGCACCGCCTCCGCGCGCGCTGCGAGAGGGGGACCTTCCGCCGCCGAGGGCTTCACGAGCTTTGCCCGCACGCGTGCGCTTGCGGCGGCATGGAGGAGGGAGATCGGAGGAAGGGGAGGTAGAGGCGGCGACGCTAGGGTTCCGCCTGAGTCGCCCAACGCGGGGGGGGGACGCGGGGACGTCGAGGGCTTTTCATCTCGGAAACTTGGCAGCTATGGCTCAGACCAGATTATATTTCTAAAATGGGAAACATGTGGAGCACAAATCTTTACCAAAAACAGAAATAGCTGGCACACATGGGCCGGCCTGCTACAGTATTATTAATCCTAAGCCCGATGGTTGTACCTGCGCCAGACTGCAACCACGCCAACTTTACCGATTTCAACCCGTTCTTCCACGAAACAATTCACGAGCTTGACCGGAAAAAGCTAGAGCACGTTCCTCTGAAAAAAGATTTTGAGAAGGCAAAGGCGTACGGCAAGTTAAACTCGTCTTTTTTACAACAAGCACTACCAACTTACGTATGAAAGACTTTGATCCTAAATGGTGCAAGATTCAATACCCTGCACATACTGCAAATCACTTGCAATATCCAAGCATATATACATGACAATGACATAATTCAAATTTTCTCACTGGACGAAGGCAAGTGTACAATCTTCAAACAAGATAATTCTTCTCAGATCCTACTAGTAAGAGGGAAATCATGCGCCATCCATGAAGAGACTCTCACGTCATCCACTAAAGTCCTTGGCCATGAGGGAGACGACCTTTTTGACTGCCGGTCTGGCGTGTTGAAGTATCTGTTATGATACGGAAGTTCAGTTTAAACCCTGACGGAAGTTCAGATAGAGATAGATAGGAGTTCAGATATATTTGTGATGATCCGATCGTAAACTATAAGATCAGGATCATCCCTTCCTTTTCTCTGTTTGTTGTAACCTTCCGTGTACTTATCCTCTGCCGATGTTGGCATATAAATTAACACGCAACCGATGGAAGTCCCCATCGTTAAAACCAAAACCCTCTAGCGATCATATGGTATCAGAGCCGACTTCCTGAAACACATCTACAGCCTCGCCGCTTCACCACCGTCGCCATGACGAATCCCTTAGCCGGTCTAGCCGTGAGCGAGAAGCTGACCAGATCCAACTACCTTCTCTCGGCAGTCCACGAGTTCTTCCGCCGATCCGTGGAGCCCGTCTGACGAGCTTCCTCGACACCAAGACGGATGCTCCGCCGGAAACCATCACCGTCGAAAAAGACGGCAAGCCGCCCCAGGAGGCCAACCCAGCCTACGACGCATGGGTGGCGACGGATCAGCAGGTTCTATCGTTCCTGCTAAATACTCTCTCACCTGATATTCTCATCTCTGTTATTGGGATGGAAACAGCGGCAGATGTCTGGAGCGCGATCAAGTCCATGTTCGCCTCACGGTCCCGAACGCGCATCTCCAATCTGCGCGTCGCACCGGCCAAAACAAAAAGGAGAACATGACCACGGCCCAGTTCTTCACCAAGATGAAGGGCTTCGCTGATGAGCTCGCCGCAGCGGGCCGGCCAATTGATGAAGAAGAGCTCGTCGAGTATCTCCTCGCCGGCCTCGACGAATCCTACAACCCTCTCTTCGCCGCCATTGGGGTTAATGGAGCAGAAGATCTCACCGTGGGCGACCTGTACGCCCAGGTCTGCGCCTACGACAGCCGCATCGAGCTGCTTGGTGGTGACACCGGCGGAGGTTCCTCCGTCAACTCGGCGCAGCGCGGACGTGGCGGACCGCGTGGACGTGGCGGATGCAGAGGAGGCCGGGGCTACAGCAGCCGTGGCCATGGCCGTCGGCGCGCGCGGCGGCAATGGTGGCCGTCGTGGAGGAGGCGAGGAGCGGCCACAAGGACCGTGACCTTGTCACTCGCCAAATCCGTGGCAAGCCGGGCCATGAGGCTCGGAAGTGCTGGCACCGCTACTCCGAGGATGAAGAAGAAGAGGAGAAGGGCGCCAACGTTGCATCATACGGCGTGGACACCAACTGGTATGGTGACACGGGCGCCACCGACCACATCACCGGTGAGCTCAACAAGCTCACCATGAAGGAGAAATACACCGGCCGTGAGCAGATTCATGCGGCCAATGGACAAGGTATGAACATTAGTCATGTTGGTCATGCAATTGTTAAAACCCCCTCTAAATCCTTGCATCTAAAAAATGTTCTTCATGTTCCACATACCACCAAAAACCTTGTCTCAGTTCATCGCTTTACTAGAGATAATCAAGTGTTTATTGAATTTCACCCGTGGTATTTTTATGTCAAGGATCAGGCAACGAAGAAAATTCTTCTTAAAGGACGATGTGTGCGTGGCCTCTACCCGTTGATATCTTCACCATCCATCAAGAATAAACATGCCTTTAGCATCTCCAAGCCTTCAGCTGTCAGATGGCATAGTCGTTTAGGACATCCTTCCTTTCGCATTGTTCAACAAGTTCTTAGCAATTATGAACTTCCCCATTCAAATAAACCTAGCATTGAGTCGGTTTGTGACTCTTGCCAAAGAGCCAAAAGCCACCAACTCCCTTATGAGAGGTCTACTAGTGCATCTACATATCCCTTGCAACTTGTGTTCTCCGATGTATGGGGACCAGCACCTATGTCTGTAGGGAAATATGAGTACTATGTAAGCTTCATCGATGATTTTAGTAAATTTTCATGGATTTATCTTCTCAAGAAAAAATCCGATGTTTTCCAAGTGTTTCATAATTTTCGGCAACTTGTTGAACGCCAATTTGACGAAAAAATTCTAGCCATCCAATCCGATTGGGGTGGTGAATATGAGAAATTAAATTCCTTCTTTCGAAAGATAGGCATTGAGCATCATGTGTCATGTCCCCATGCACATCGGCAAAATGGCTCTGCCGAGAGAAAGCATCGCCACATTGTTGAAGTTGGCCTTGCTCTTCTTGCAGATGCATCCATGCCACTCAAATTTTGGGATGAAGCCTTCCTAACCGCCACACATCTCATTAACATGTTGCCTAGCAAGGTCATTAATCATGAAACACCCATGGAACGACTACTCCACAAAACACCAGATTATGCTTCTCTTCGTGTTTTTTGGTTGTGCATGCTGGCCTAATCTTCGTCCCTTCAATCAAAGAAAATTAGCCTTTCGTTCCAAACAATGTGTCTTCCTTGGCTATAGTCATATGCACAAAGGTGTTAAATGTCTCGACATTGCTTCTGGCCGTGTTTATATTTCACGCGATGTTGTCTTTGATGAAACAGTGTTTCCCTTTGCTAGCCTTCACTCCAATGCTGGTAGCCGCCTTCGTCAAGAAATTCTCCTTCTACCAGAATCTCTCCAAAACTGTAACATCCCAACCTTGTTTATCTAAATAAATGAGAGATCATGTGCATTTCATGCATTTAGTTTGCATTTGAGCAAAATTTGCATCTCCATTTTTTTGAGTTGTGCAAATTATTCTCTATTTCTTCCTCCTTCAAATCTTGCAAGTTTTATTAGGCAACATTGTCTTGTTGTTATTTCAATAAGCCCATGTGTGTTTATAAATTCTCTGTAAAATTTGAGTTCAAACAAAAATTCAAAACAGATTTGAAATTGGGTTTTGAAAAGAGAAAAAGAAAACCAGAAAAAGAAAAGAGAGAAACCCCTCTCTCTCTCCCTGGGCTCAGCCCACTCTCTCCTCTCTCTGGCCGCAGCCCAACTCGGCCCAACAGCAACCCACCACAGCCCAAACCATCCCCGAAATCTTTCCAGGGGGTTATCTGCAAAATGGTCGGGGTCATCCCCTTCATCCGTTCGAGCAAGCAGCTCGCTGGCAGCAGCTGCGAGCTCGGCCGCGCCAAGATCGCCGCCGCCGCCCCCTGGCGGCCATAAGTACCCCCTCCGCCGCCGCCCGAACCCTATCCCCCACTCTCCCCTTCCCCCACGCTCTCCCGCGCCCCCTAGAGCAAACCCTAGCCGGGCATCTGCGGGCCGGCCACCGTCGATTCCGGCGCCGGCGAGCTCCCCCGGCCGTCGCCGTCGACTCCATCGGCGTCAGGGTGAGATTCCGCACCTCCCTGTGCCCTCCGTTTCCCCTCTCTCGCCCTCTAGCCCGCCCGCGTCGAGCTACCTGCCCCGGCCTCCGCCTCTCCTCGACGCCGGCCGCGCTCCGGCGACCAATCCGAGGCGGCGCCGCCACCAAACGGCCCGCCGCGTCGAGCCGCCCCTTTCCCCCTGCGCGCGCGGCTCAATCGCGGCCGAATCGCCCGATTGAGCTCAGGCCGAGCTCCCCAGAGAGCTCATGGCCGGCATGACATCAGTATGACGTCATGCTGACGCCATATCTCTTTTTCTTATTTTCTTATATTATTTTCTGTATTTCTGTAAATAGAAAAATAATGACAGGTGGACCCCATCTGTCAGGATTTTATTAATTTAGGAAATATTTGGAAAATAATAAAATTATGACATGTGGGTCCAAATTGTTAAACTTTTATTATTTTTATAGAATTTTCAGAAATTGTTTTAAAATGAATTAAACTTGAGAAATTCATAAATAATTCATTTTAAATCAGAAAAATATAAATTTATATATCAAAATGATCAGAAAAACAAATCCTAGTTGTTTATCCATGTTTCATACATTTTTGAACCAATTAAATATGAGCCTTAGTAGAAACCCTAATTTGACCCCTCTCATATGTCGAGGTTCGAAGCCGAACCCCTTTAATTTCCATCGATGCACCTAGGGTTACCCAAACCCCTTTAATATGACATGTCATCATGTTGTATGTGCATTGCATTGTACCTTGTCTTGATTGTGCTCTTCCTTTCTGGTATTTGGTTCTTCTCGATAGGGACCGAACGCGAGCCTCAGATCAACGCCACCGAAGAGCAGCATCAGAACAACGAGGGACAAGGCAAGCCCTAACCTGGTTCATATATGGTTTCGAAATGCTTTTACTTCTGGTTATTACATATTGCATACGCTTCAAATATGTTTTATCGGCAGTTGTAGATATCCTATGTGTGCACAATCTATCCTTGTAGCCTAAAGTTCCTCATCCACCGCTCCCAGCAAAACTAGGTTGAGCTTGATCGCATCGCTAGAGCCTTATATATGATATGCTTAGCCATGCTTAGCTGTTGAAGTCTGATCCATCCGGTTGATGAATCAGAGCTACGAATGAACCTAGTTTGTCAGGATGACATGGTAATATCAGAGATGATGTTAATAAACATCGGCAAAGCAAGGAAGCTGAGATTCGGGTGACAGGGAGTCCTTGATGTAAAACCATTTCAGCCTCCACCCTTGCACGGACTCTCTCATTGGGAAATTGAAGTAATTGACCTCTGAACGGGCTACAAACCCCACTCCTCCGGTGACAAAGTATCCATTACTACTGTTGTATCTCTTCACATAGAAGATCTTTTTCCACAGACCGAAATGAGGTTCGATACCCAGAAACGTCTCGCAAAGGGTGATGAACACAGCAACGTGGAGGATTGAGTTGGGGGTAAGTTGCCATAGTTGAATTTCGTACGTCCGCAAGAGGTGGAGGAGGAATCCATGAGTAGGAAGCGAAAGGCCTCGGTACATGAAAGATAAGAACATCACGGTAAAGCCAGCAGGGGGTCAGGCCGAGAAATCGCACTCGGAAGGATCACGTTTCCCTCTTCGGAAGAAATCAATCCCAGGCTTCGGGATCTCTTCTCGTCACGCTTGGTGACGGTTGATGCCACCCAATCTCCGGGCTTGACCTTTGAACTCGACGGCGCTGGCGGCGCCGGAGCTGGGGGAGGAGCACTTGGAGCGCTCCCCTTCGGAAGAGAAGAAGAGGACTTGGCGGCGGCTCCTCCGCTGGTGGAACTGGCAGCGGCGGCAGGATTCTTCTTCTTCACCATTGTGAGATCTGATGAAGATTGGAAAAGCAGGTGGTGGCGGCGCAGCAACGGCAAAGGGAGGAAGAAGGAGAAGAATGAGAAGATGCTACGGAAAACGTGGAGAAGATTAGAGATTTCTCGCCCTTTGGAGATTTTGAGGAAAAGATAAGTGCTGTGTAAGCACGTGGCGCTTGAAGAAAGAGTGGAACCGGCGGCCCATTATTCCCACGTTGTGGGAAAATTGAGGAGATACCTCGATCGCCACGCGTGCAATGGTCAAGCCCTAAAAACTGCCCGCGCAGAGCTAGGGTAGGCCCGTCAGGTCACGTCCTGTCAATCAGCCCACAGCAATTACACGTCATCAGTGACGTCATAAAAAAAACTAGAAGCATTCGAAGGGAAAATGGAAAGTTATCGGATGAAGGACTTAAGTCTACGCATGGATTGTAAGCATCCGTACCTAGACTCGGGGGCTACTCCCATCGGGAGCGCTGACGCGCACCCGATAAAATGAAGACTCGACGGAATGAGCGAGTCGAAGGAAGAAGGTTTGAGTCTGCACTCGGTTGCAAGCGCTCGCACCCAGACACTCGGGGGCTACTACTCCCATCGGGAGCGCGTGATGCACACCTGATAGAAGTTTTTTGCACTCCAGGATCATGCCCGGGGACTTGATTTTGTGTAGGGTAACGTTGTTTTGCCATCGGCAGTTAACCAACAAAAGTTGGGCACGTTACTCATTATCCCTTGCATAAAGAAAATATGTCAAATGACCTATGAAGACCTGCGAAAAACTTCGACAGAAGAGAACATTCGAGTGGTACAACCTGAGTCTACGCACGGATTGCAAGATGAAGCAGATGAAGCAGATTCAAGATGAACAAGGACAATAAAGGAGAAGAACATCAGGAGGAGACGTATTTTAGTCTCTACCCGAACTATCTTCGGCTAGACACTCGGGGGCTACTGACGTGGGCACTACCCTTCGGGTAACCAACATTGCCCTATCCTGTATTGATTAATTGGAGGCCCATGAAGACATTTGAAGGCGAGATGGGCCACTAGGACGGTGCACCAGAAGGTTCCTTGACGGGCAAGACAAGGAAGCGGTCGAACAAGGAAAGATCGGATCTAAAACTGCTGTAAACCTAGTTGTACTCGGTTAGGACTCTTGAGACCTGGCCTCCTATATAAAGGCCAGGAGAGGGGCTGCCGAGGGACACAATCAATCTTAGCAATCTTAGCTAGCAAAAGCTTAGAGCTAGGTCACCTTAGGAATAGCCATCTCGACGAGATCTCAGCCGAACTATTCGGCACCCCATTGTAACCCATTATCATCATAATCAAGAACAGACGAGCGGGACGTAAGGGTTTTACGTCATCGAGGGCCCCGAACCTGGGTAAATCGTCTCCCCGCTTGTCTGTGAACCGATGTCTCGTGTCAGCTTGCAGGATTCCATCAACCCTAAGCCCCTATCGGAGGGCATTGGCGAGGAGTACCCTCGACACCCTTAGTGTCACAACCCTCTCGCAAGCTGATTTTACACGGTCTTGCTTCGGTTGCTGGCGGCTTTCCTAGCGCCCTTGGGTGGCTTTGCTAGGTCGGCACTGTTAGATGTATATATGTGTATATTGTAGTTTCCCCATATGTTAGGGGCTTCCTGCAAATTTGCACCTGTACATGTACTATATATTGTGGCCTTTGGCCCCCTGGTAATACAACAAGCATATTGGCCTAACATGGTATCAGAGCAAAATTGGTCCTCCTCTCCCTACAGACGTTTTTCTTGAAGACTTGTTCCCGGCCGCCCCGCCGCCGGCTTCTTCCCGACCATCGCCAAACCTTATCTTCCCGGCCGTCGCCGGAACTCCTCTTCCCGGCCGTCGCTGGGCCGTCCTCTACCATCCCCGCCGCCTGCCCGGCTCGCCCCGATCTTCTCCGGCCGTCGCTGGTTCGTCCTCCCCCTGCTTCGCCCCTGCGCTCGATTCCCCGCTCTGCCCGTCGGCCCCCGCTCTCGCCCAGCCGGGAATCGGCCCGCTCGCCTCGCCTCCGCCCGGGTCATCTCCCGCTGTCGTCCTACGTCTTGCAGGTGATTTTCGACCGACATCTATTCGATCGGTACCTAATTCCGATCTGATATGAGTTGATTCTGAAAAAAAAACGTATTGTGGATGTCTTTTACACACATGCTCAGGTGCAGGATGATGTTGTTACGGTTCATTATGTGCCTTCAGATTTGCAGTTGGCGGATTTCTTTACGAAGGCACAGACTCGAGCGCAGCATGATTTCTTACTCTCCAAACTCAGTGTTGTGGATCCACCATGAGTTTGAGGGGGGGAGTGTGTTAGAAGTATATATCTGTATATTGTAGTTTCCCCATATGTTAGGGGGCTTCCTGCATATTTGCACCTGTACATGTACTATATATTGTGGCCTTTGGCCCCCTGGTAATACAACAAGCATATTGGTCTAACATGCACTAGGCCGTAGCTGTTGCCGATGTTAATATCCCCAACACCTTGGAAGATGTTCTGTTTTTGGTGTGGACCTAGCTGAGCTATAGGGGTGGTGGTTTTGGGTTTGGGTGAAAGCATCCTAGGACCTTGGTCTCTGTCGATGACGACGACCCGTTCTCGTGCCATGCACCACCTTGGAGGCGTCGCCGCAAGACCCCTCCTCCTTTGGATCCTCAAGTTATGCTTGGATGATGTCCCGTCGTCAAGTTCCCCCTCGAGCTGCAGCTTTGGTGTGGTGGAAGCTTGGTGGCGTGGACATGATCATGGTCGCTCCGGTGTAACAGAAGAAAAGTTGAAGCCATTGCGTTCCGTAAATTCCCTCTACTTCTCTCTAGGTTTTCTGCACGTTCCACTCAAAATAAAATAAAAAAAACCCTTTGTAATTCGCAAAAAAAAAAAAACCCTTTGTCGCACGTTATTAACTTGTCGGTACAAACTCAGACTCGTGACCGATTCGGACTCGAATATGTGTCCATCGACCGCTTCCGACTTCCCCTGATTTATATATATTTGGGCGCGCGCCGCGTCTCTAGTATTGTTTGACCCACCGATCGATTCATCTGACTAGTACACGCGATATATACGATCGATCAAGTTCTATAGGAGCGAGAGCGAGAGCGATCGCAATGGTGACTAGCAGCAAAACCGTGATGCTCCGCAGCTCGGACGGCGAGGAGCTCGTGGTCCAGGCAGAGACTATGGCGGCGGCGTCCATGCTGATCCGGGACATGCTGGAGGACGACGGCGCGGGCGCCGGCGCCGGCGTGATCCCGCTGCCTAAGGTGACCGGCCGCATCCTCGCTCGCGTTGTCGACTACTGCACCTGTCACTATGAGGCCGCGCATGCCGTCGTCAACCCCGACCTGGAGCGCTTCGACGCCGACTTCGTCGGCGGAATGGACCATGACACGTTGATGAGCCTCATCCTCGCCGCCAACTACCTCGACGTGCAGGGTCTCTTGGGCCTGGCCTGTAAGACGGTGGCCGACCGGACGAGTCGTCGGAAGACGCCAGAGAAGATTTCTTCCGCTCTTGCTCCACCCAGAGTGCCTATGGAATTGCACGCCGGCAACCGCGAGCGACTCGTCGCTGCGCTCCGTGCCCATCTCACCGCCTCCACCCGCCCTCTCCGTGGCCTTGTCCTCCTCCAGGGCGGCGAGGAGCGGACTCGTGACTCTACCGATCACGTCGAGCTTTTCAGGCAGGAGAGCTACTTTGCCTATCTCTTCGGCGTGCGAGAGCCCGGCTTCTATGGCGCACTCGACATTGCCTCCGGAGAGTCCATCCTATTCGCTCCAAGGTTGCCACCTGCCTACGCTGTCTGGATGGGTCAAATAAAACCATCGTCTTATTTCAAGGATATGTACAAGGTTGACAAGGTCTTCTATGTTGATGAGCTTGCACAGGTCTTGCAAAATCAGTCCAGTGATGAGCATGGGAAGCCTCTTCTTTTCCTCTTACATGGAAAGAGCACCGACAGTGGAAATTACTCGAAACCTGCTAGCTTTGAAGGCATGGACAAGTACTTTGACACCGACTCGAGCACGCTTCATCCTATCATAACTGAATGTCGTGTTATAAAGTCTGATATGGAGCTTGCCGTCCTTCAGTACGCTAATGATGTTAGCTCAGAAGCACACATTGAGGTTATGAGACGAGCGAAACCAGGAATGAAGGAATTTCAGTTAGAAAGCATCTTTCTTCATCACGCTTACATGTACGGAGCCTGCCGACATTGCTCCTACACTTGTATATGTGCTACCGGAGAGAACAGTTCTGTACTACATTATGGGCATGCTGCAGCTCCAAATGACCGGACACTAGTGGATGGAGACATGGCTCTGATGGACATGGGAGCTGAATACCATTTCTATGGCACCGACATCACATGTTCATACCCTATAAATGGGAGATTTAATAGACACCAGACAGTAGTATACAATGCTGTCCTTGAGGCTCATAATGCCGTTATATCACATATGCGCCCGGGAGTAAAATGGATTGATATGCACAAGCTGGCAGAGCAAAGAATATTGGAATCTTTAGAGAAAGAAAACATCATCCAAGGTGATATTGGCGATATGATGGCTCGAAGGCTGGGAGCTCTTTTCATGCCTCATGGTCTTGGGCACTTACTTGGAATTGACACCCATGATGTTGGAGGCTACCCTGAAGGCTCGGAGAGGCCAAAGGAGCCAGGACTAAGCGCCTTGCGAACCATTAGAGAACTTAAAGAAGGGATGGTTATTACTGTCGAGTCAGGCTGTTACTTCATCGATGCTTTGCTGGGGCCTGTTAGAGATGACCCAATTTCCTCAAAGTTCTTCAAGTGGGAAGTGATTGAAAATTATAAAAGGTTTGGTGGCGTTCGTATTGAGAGTAATTTGTATGTGACCGCCCAAGGATGCAAGAACATGACAAATTGCCCAAGAGAGACCTGGGAAATCGAAGCGGTGATGGCCGGCGCACATTGGCCTTTGCGTGCTAAGAACTAAAGTTTATGTCGTTGTTTATGTGAGCTTTGGGTTTACCTTTTTTTTTCAGTTGAATTAGCGATGTCCTTCCAGTATAGCCGTTCCATAGACAATGTGGTTTGCATTCAGCTAGTTACAAGACGGTTCTCAAGTGCACTTACTTTACCATAATGCATACACCCTTGTATTTTACGACAACCAGATCACACATGGCAGTATTTTACAATGTAAATTGTATGATTTTAACGATATTGTACTGAGCATCTTTCAGCAATACATGTGAGTGTGGTATGTGGACGCGAGATGGTTTTAGAGCAAAGGGTTTTTGACAAAATGCAATAGCTGAATTCAGGAGTCAGGATCATTATCGTACGGGGGTTCGCCGTACCGAAACGACTGAGTTCGCGTCCTCGATGAATAAGATTCGATCCAGAGATGTGTACCATGTTGTTTCATATTTTTGCTAGCCTCCGACTCCCCCATTCTCTATGTACGGAAAACGTGTGGACCACAAATTTTTGCCAAAAAGGGCAATAGTTGGCACAAGTGCGCCATGCTAGGGTGTTATTAATCCCTAGCCCGCTGGTTGTACCTTTCCTAGACCGCAACCATGCCAAGCCAACTTTTTACCGATTTCAACTCATTCTTCCACGAAACAATTAATGAGCTTGACCAGAAAAAGCTAGAGGACGTTTTCTGAAAATAGATTTTGAGAAGGCAAAGGCGAGTTCAACTCGTCTTTTTTTACAACAATCACGTACCAACTTATGTATGAAAGACTTTGATCCTAAATGGTGTAAGATTCAATACCCTGCATATACTGCAAATCACACGCAATATCCAAGCATGCATACATGACAATGACATAATTCGACTTTTCTCACTGGACAAAGGCAAGTGTACAATCTTCAAACAAGATACTTCTTCTCAGATCCTACTAGTAAGAGGGAAATCATGCGACATCCATCAAGAGACTCTCACGTCATCCACTAAAGTCATTGGCCATGAGGGAGACGACCTTTTTGACTGCCGGTCTGGCGAACAGATCCTCCAGCCACGCCCTGACGCGAGGGTACGAGTCGAACACCGCCGCGTATGGCAACTCCATGAAGTAGTGCGCCTCGGGGAAATGGCTGAGGTCCGCCAGGCTCACGAAATCCCCCGCCAGGTACCTGTGCTTCGTCAGCCGGGCCTCGTACACGTCCAGCACATTCTTCAGCTTCTCGACGCTCTCGCCAATGAAGCTTTCATCCGGCGTCCCGCCCAGCGCCGGCACGACGCGGTGCTGGAAGAAGACCGAGCTCATGGCGGGGTCGTACTGGAGGGCCTCCACGTCCAGCCAGACGTCCACGAGCGCGGACTCCTCGGGGTCGCCCTCTCCCTCCCTCAGCAAGTTGACCTCGTCGGTCTTGTACTTGCTCAGAACGTACCGCGATATTGCTCGGGACTCTGTGGAGGAGATGGAGATGTATAACTAACTAGAAACTGACTTTACTTGAATGCTGATAGTGATTTTGAAGAGAGGTTAGTGAGCTCACGGAACAGCATCAGGTCGCCGTCCTGGAACGCCGGAACCTGTCCAAATGGCTGATGATTGGGGAAAAGCAGGGTAGGTAAATTAGCATCCAGGGCGCAATACTTCTATAATCCAATACTTCTCTGAGTCTCTCCTATGTCTAGTAGAAGAACTGCAGTTGGTTCTTACGTTTCTGGCGAGGTGTTCAGGGCCTTTGTGCTCCTTGACGTGGAAGTCGATGTCGACGATCTCGTAGTCGGCGCCGACTTCCTCCAGGCACACCAGCACCCGAGCCACGTTCGTGAACGCCGCCGACCCGAACACCTTCACCGGCGCCATGCTCTGGTGATGGATGAGAGAGCACAAGCGAAAGATGAACTCTGGTACTTCACCTCGAGCAAATCCAGCTTGTGCGCTGCTGCACCAACAGCCTACAGCCGGCCCACCAGTATATAGCTTGAACACAAGACCAACAGCATACAGAGCGAAATTTAAGGGATCATCTTCGCTCTCCTACTCATCCCTCTCAATTTCAGAGAAAACTTGGTATCACAAACCAAGGATTTTAAAGATTTTGGTCGAGATGGGTATATAGAACGGTAGAATAGGTCAAAAGGAGAGAGGAGATGCGGTTTACCTGACTTTCCTGCCTTGCCACTTTCGCCGTGGGTGCGCCTCTTCCTCTTCTCGTGCGTACCGGAGGGGGAGAGTTTGAGAAAAGGATTGGGGTTTTCCGTGGGGTCTAAGCCCTCACGGTCTCACTTTATATATGCATGATCAGGTATAATACATGTACAATACGACTCGTACAGCTAGGGGCTAAATATAACTCTAACATACCCCTCAATCTGAACCACTATACAAGGTTTAGATTGGACTTAAATCTATCTAGCATGAGTCGTGTAGCTCGTTTAGTAAATACATCAGCCACCTGATCGTTAGTGGAAATAAATCTGACATCCAGTTCGCCTGCTGCTACTCGTTCCCGCACAAAATAGAAATCGATCTCAATGTGCTTTGTTCGAGCGTGAAAGACTGGATTCGCGGTCAGATACGTTGCCCCAAGGTTATCACACCATAATATCTTCGCTGCTTAGTCACACCAAGTTCCTTGAGTAGTGAGTCTACCCATTTGGCTTCAGCAGCGCCATTAGCCAAAGCTTTATACTCAGCTTCGGTGCTCGATCTGGACATTGTAGGCTGCTTCTTCGAACTCCAAGAAATGAGATTCGGACCAACAAACACAGCAAAGCCACTTGTGGAGCGTCTATCATCAACATCACCTGCCTAGTCTGCATCTGTAAATATACTGATGCCAGCCAGTGGAGACTTGCGGATTTGCAAGCCAGTTTGTAATGTCCCTTTAACATACCGCAGTATACGCTTCACTGCCTCCCAGTGCACTTCAGTGGGCTGCGAGAGAAACTGACACAACTTATTAACAGCAAAGGAGATGTCGGGACGTGTGAGCGTCAAGTACTGCAATGCTCCAACCACACTACGATATCTGAATGAGTCATCCGCACCAAGAGGCGCTCCTTCATCCCGTGACAACCTCTCCGACGGAACAAGCGGTGTAGGGGCTGCATTACAATTCTCCATATTGACTCTATGCAGGAGATTAAGAGCATACTTCCGCTGAGTCAATGACATACCCCTGAATTGTAAGAGACCTCCAATCCAAGGAAGTAGTCAAGAACACCCAAATCCTTAATTGGGAAGTTGGCTGATAGTGAACGAACCAGAACATCAACAGCTCCTGGCGAGGATCCAGCAATGACTATATCATCCACATAGACAAGCATAAAGATGTGAACGCCACGACGCCGAAAAATGAACAGCGAAGTGTCTGCCTTAGAAGAGATAAAACCCAACTGATATAGGAGATGACTCAAACGGGCATACCATGCTCGAGGCGACTGTTTCATAGATAGATCGTTGGAGCTTGCACACATGGGAGGGAAAGCGAGCATCCTCAAACCCTGGCGGCTGCTGCATATACACATCTTCATTCAGAAACCCATGAAGGAACGCATTGCTGACATCGATTTGCCGGAGAGCCTAGCCACGGGACACAGCAAGCGAAAGAACCAGACGGACAGTAGCAGGCTTCACAACCGGGCTGAAAGTATCACCATAGTCAATGCCTTGCTGCTGAGTGAAGCCTCGAGCAACTAGCCGGGCTTTGTGTTTATCAATGGTGCCATCGGGACGATGTTTAGTCTTGAATATCCATTTGCTGCCAACGACATTTACTCCAGGCGGTCGAGGTACCAAAACCCAGGTCTGATTCTGACAAAGTGCAGCAAATTCTTCGCTCATGGCGGCATGCCACGCTGGCTCCTGCAGGGCATCCGATGGGAGTGCGGCGCGGCAAAGAAAGCACGGCGGCGTGGATCATATCGGACCGTGCCATCGGTGTACACCTTCTCCTTCCGAGTGTTGTCCTGGTGGCGTGTGACCATCCGACGCTCGGGCACAGCAGGCGTAGGTAAAAAGGGGGGAAGCCAGTGGTATAGCACCAGCAGCTGGCGAGGGAGCTGGCGAGGACTGCCCCGGAGAGGCAGCTGGCGAGGGCTCAGGCACCGCTGCGGACGAACCGAGCGACGGACCAGGGGGAGGCGTGCATGCGCCATGCACGTCGATCGGCTCGACGGCAGACCCACGAACGGGCGGCGCTGGCGGTGCGGCAGACGACTCTCCAGCGCATGTTCCTGTGTAGACAGCACAACACTAGGAAGAGGATCAGTAGACAAATAGGTCAGGTCATATTTGCGCATATGCTCACTCGTAACCGGTTCATCTGCAGGAAAAGACAAAGACTCTGCAAGATAAGATACTTGAACCGTGATGCCGGGAGTGGAGAAGGTGTTGCGGTCAGAAACCCACCGGCGAGCAGCGACGGGCAACACAGTAGAGCCGGGAGGCTCCCAGGACTGCGGCTGGCCCTGGTCCCTCGAGCGACGGCCCGCAAAGACTCGGCACGCACGTCCGATGCTGGTGCAAGGGCGTGCCACCTGACCTATACCTGGTCGGGAAGGTGATGGATTTGCTTCGCTTAGTTTCCCGCATGGCATACACGTAAACATTAAATACGAGCCTCGATCGGCTCTCGGGTTGTCCCGTGAATCGGCTCAAGGAGCCGATCCACCCATGATCCGTATGAGGTATACGAACACATGGTGGTCCTGCTTGATCAATATGTGGCTAAAACGACCTACGACGATTTAGGGTTTTCACCACATAATCGGAACATCCTACGCGTGATTGAGCCTGGCGGCCACGCACGGTGATAATAAACCGACCCTAGACAAGGCCTAAAAACCAACATGAAGTTGATCCCCGGAACATCTTATCTAGGGCTAGCAAACCACACCCTACGTGCCACTGGATCCTTCAACCCGTTTGTAAGGCCTAACTATGCAGATATTAAACTAATCCTTGAAGAACAAGGAGCAATCATAACGGATCGGATCTACTAAATAATGATCAAGCGAGGTGCCGCCCTTACACCTAAGATAGGTGTAAGGGCGGCTAGACGTCTAAGGGTTGCACGGACGAAAGCATATGATACGATAAAACAATGCTAACCCTAACACATCTATGATAACTACGTTGCTCGCCATCAACAAGGCTTCAGCACGAGCAATGCATGAACAACGAATAAACGTGTACTGCCTAGATCGCAAGATGCGATCTAGGCAGCATGATGCTTACCCGGAAGAAACCCTCGAAACAAGGGGTTGGCGATGCGCCTAGATTGGTTTGTGATGAATGTGATTGTTGTTTTTCTCAATAACCCTAGATACATATTTATAGTCCGTAGACTTTCTAACGTGGGAATAATCCCAACCGTGCACGAGCCAAATTCTATCTAACCGACACGTGTCTACTATATTTACAGATACACGGGCAAACTAGCCCAAACTTTGTATACAAGGCCGATTCAATGTATTCCTTCCAGGTATATTCTTCAAGCCCATCTTAATCGCGGCCCACCTCTGATCCAGTCAAATTCTGGTGATAACACATGCCCCCCTGGTTTTGGAAATGATAATTCCAAAAGCACTCTGATTTTCCTTCGTCGGGTCATGTCGTTACAGAGCAGAACCGTCGCAGTATCCTTCATCATGATGTCTTGCCTTATCAACTTCTCTGCAAGATTTGATGGTTTTGGCACTACATCCTCGGGAACCGCTGCAGCATTGAATCATCTCCACTATATCGCCTCTATTTTAACCGCATCCTGCAGTTCACTTCTTCATCCCCTTCGCATTAGCACTCCAAAAAGCCCTCCTCTGCCACCATGTCTTCTTCCTCCTCTGCCTCGTCGGGTCTTTCCACCCAGTCCTCCCCCTCCCGCGAGCCGACGCCGGAGTGGGACCCGGAGGAGGCCCACGAGGCCTACATTCGCCGCGCCATAGAAGACGGGGACGAGTCCGATCACGACTTCTCCGTCCGGTCTGAGGACGACAAGTCCTCGACCGACGGGGAAAGTGACCTCCGCTTCCTTGCCGACGGGGAAACGGAGGAGGAGAGCGATGACGATCACTTCTCCTGGGACGACTTCACCTCCTTCGAGGAGGAGGAGGAGGAGGAGGAGGACGACACCTCCTCCGATGAACCGCCGGCCAAGCGCTTCTGGCCCTGGCCGGGGAACCTCAGCGACTTCGACAGCGACGACGACGCTGACGAGGAGGACGAGGACAACGAGGGCCCTGCCGGCGGCCGCGGCAGCAGCGACGACGAGCCAGCCGGGAGTAGCGCTGACAGCGGCGACGATGGCGACGACGAGGGCAGCGACGGCCCATAGATAGGACCCTTAGCATAGGATCAGTAGTACTAGATGGGGCAATGTATCCCCTGGTACTTCCTTTTGAGAGCAATCAGCTCTTTATGTAAGGAATCCCGTTATCAATGAAGAATTTCCTTCAATTTGATTTTGCCGATTTCCTTTATGCTAATTTAGCCGATTTCCCCTCACACTGACTTTGCCGATTGTCAACTTAGTCAATGCCCAATGAGCCGATGGCAACGCATCGGTCCCTCACAATCTATCCTTCATTTCTTCGACTAAGGAGCGATTGTCAACTTGGTCAATGCTCAATGAGCCGATGGCAACACATCGGTCCCTCACAATCTATCCTTCATCTCTTCGACTGATGACTTTGAGATCTGGTGGATAATGTGGAAGACCCATGCCTTCGGAGAGCCCTAGGACCGTTGCTGAAACAACTTGACGCCGAAGCCGATACTTCGCGAACAGGTGCCACTTGCTCGCAAATCTCCTCGCGATAGTTTCCGGTGATGCTTTATAACCCTGCTTCCGTTTCTTTGCAGCAACAAGATGGCCCAGAGCCTGTCAATGATGATGGATCCCCCTTTAAATTCCTCCCACCAGCTCCAGTGATCCTCTTCTGCAAGAACTCACCACCTTTTTTAAAAAGGTTGTGATGCAGAGCCAGCCGATTCCAATAAAATCGACTCCCAAGAGTAAAGACTCTTCAGGGCCAGCTGCCCCCCGAGCCTCAGTCAGGGCGAGAACAGTAGTGAGAAAAGTAGCTGCCAGGAAAACTTTGAAGGGCAAAAACCCTGCGCCAGCTCCAGAAAGCTTATATGTAAGCTGTTCTATACCCCATCTTGTTCCATTCATCCTTCTAGGCTTTTATAGCATGTCAGTGTCCATTAATCCTGCTCTTCCAGACCTCCACTGAAGACAATACCAGCGAGGAGACGCAGTCCAGCCGACGAGGCTCAAGCTCGGGCACCTCTGAGGACACCACCACGCAAAACCAGCCAGACCTGCCACTGTCGGCTTCCAAGAAAAGGTCAGCCACTGAACCTGCCGTTTCCCAAACTCCCATCAGAGCGGGGCAGGGCAGCCTACGAACAGAGAGCCGATGCATCAAGAGAGCCCGCCAGGAACCGCAAGCCTCTCCATTTGCTGCCTTGGATCGGGCAACAAAACAGCTCATTGAAGCTGAGGAAGCTCTCGTCGTTCACTCCCTCAAGGGAGCAGAAGGCCCCGAAGCTGAACTGAAGACCGACTTGGTCGAAATCTGCGCCTTGAACACGCAGCTGGTAGATCCTGTGTAATTTGTACTAGAGTCGATGGCTGTGCATCGGCTGTACATCATGAAATTTTTTTTTACTGGCCGATTTTCTATCGGCCCCCAATATTTCACTGCACATGTATCGCACATGTTCATCTGATTAGGTGCCCCCCGAGCCGAATCTGTCAGGTAACTGCAGATATCGGCTCTGTAGTTAGCCAAGGCACTGTACTTGAACATCGGCTCCGTCCGGACCAATATTGACTTCTTCCAGCTCATCAGCCGACGTAAACCCGTATCTCCGCTTTCCGCCGCCCGTTGGATCGACGTTGAACACGGGCAGAACGTATGGTGAGGATAATTTTGGCCGATTGCTGGAATCGGCCTCCATGTTGATTGAATTGTTCAATGAAGGTTTACATCTTGGTCTTGCTTCAGTATAACTACGTGACATGCTTGAGACAAGATTATCCCTTTTTCTGTTTTGGGGCCGATCACAAGGATCGGCCTTGCCACATTCGTCCATAGATTTTGCTCTTGTTACACGGTCAGGCCGGTGGATAAGACCAGCCTCACTCCGTCCTTCGTCACGTCGATGCGCTCGCAGTCATCCAAAGTAATGCCTGAGAGTGGCTCTTGGCCTGTCGTCTCCCAAACGTTCATGCCAGCCGTTGAAATCTTGGCTGAGTCATCTGCTTGGATGACCTCTACTTCATCTCCATCCCACTGTATTAAACATTGGTGCATCGTGGATGGAATGCAACGATTGGCGTGGATCCAATCTCTCCCTAGCAGGACAGCATAGGTGCTCTTGCTATCGACAATAAAGAACGTCGTAGGGATGGTTTTTCTTCCTACGGTCGGATCCACGTTCGGAACACCTTGTGCTTCGGATGCTTGGCCGTTGAAATCGCTCGGTGTAACGTTGGTCTTGATCAGATCCGAGCTAGAGCGTCCCAACCGACGTAGCATGGAGTATGGCATAATGTTGATCGCCGCTCCGGTGTCCACCAAGCATCTTGTTGACGAAGCTGCCCATTGATATAACCTCGCAAATACAGGGCCTTCAGGTGTCGTAGCTTCTTTCTCGTGGCTTCTCGAAGATAACTGGTCGTGGGCCGCAGTCAAGTTGTGCCACAGGTGCTTCGTCTAATTCTGGAGCACTAAACTCCGCCGGAAGGATGAACACCATGTTTGTGCCAACCGATGTCTCATCATCGGCTTTCCTTTGTCTGGGGCGCCACTCTTTCTTTTGTGGCCGACCTTCTTTGTCCAGAGTTCGCTGAATTTTCGCGGCCAGATCAGGCCGCGCCTTCCTTAACGTGTGGAGGTATAACCTTTCGGCTTCCTCCAAACCACGTAGTCGCTGAACCCTACGCTTTTGGGAACGGCTGAGTCCATCAGGGCACCACCTTGGCCGGTGGTACTTATCTTCTTCTTCTTCTTCATCGTCTTCTAATTCCTCGAGATCTTCCACCCGAGAGGACCCAGCGTGCTTGTTCCGAGGCGGGAGAGGCCCTAGACGTTTGAACACGGACACGTTAGCTGCATCCTTCTTCTTCTGTCTACATTCTGGGCAGTTGCCGATTGTAGGCAATCGGCTCATTCCCGAATCCCAGCAGTGTCCGAAGAAGGGACAGTCCCGGTGCCTATCCACGTCGTCTTGCTCTCTTGACTTCTCCTTGGCATGGCGCTCATATCTCTCCTCGTCGCGATCATGCCGACGATGTCTCCCGGCGTGCACTCGCTAGCCAGACGATCTCCGTCGTCGTCGTCGTCGTACCGTCGGCGTTGGTCGTATTGACTCACGTACTTGTTGAGGAGGTGATCAGAGAGAGGTCGCTGATATCTCACATTCTTCACTTCTCCCTCTGTGATGTAGCGCTTGCCATCGTGCCGGAGCCGATCGCATGGAACGGCTTCCTCTTCGTCCTTGTTATGAGAGCAGCTGCCCTCGTCTCTGTCCTTACCGGGGTGGTGCCCAGGTCCTACCATGTTGATGTTGAACGAGAAACCTGGCTGGCACCTCCCAGGGTAAGTGCACTCCACCATGTTAACAGCAGGGAAGGGGTGTGTGTCGACTTTCATGGCGTACTGGCTGAAAATTAGACGCCCTTGTTCTATCGCCATTTGGATCTGCTGACGCCACACCCTGCAGTCGTTGGTGGTATGGGTGAACGTGTTATGCCATTTGCAGTATGGCTTTCCGTTCAGCTCCTGCGCCGTGGGGATTCTGTGGCCTTCGGGTACCTTTAGCTGCTTCTCTTTAAGTAAGAGGTCGAAAATTTGCTCAGCCTTGGTGACGTCGAAGTCAAACCCTCTTGGAGGACCTTGTGGCTTAACCCATTTGCAGGACACGGGGCTTGCCCCCCGAGTCCATTCAGCCACTGCTACCTCTTGATCTCCCGCGAGCCTTCATCTTCATCCGCCTCAACCAGGACCACCGCACGCTTGAATTTATCCTGGTACACCTCTGGGTGGCGCTGTTCATATAACGACAGCTTCTGCACCATATGCGCCAGCGAAGGGTAGTCTGCTTGGGAGGCCACATCCTTGATCGGTGATGCGAGACCCACCACAGCCAACTCGACTGATTCTTTTTCAGTCACACGAGCCGAATAGCATCGGTTCCTAACGGTCCTGAAGCGCTGGATGTATTCTGACACTGTTTCTCCGCGCTTCTGTCGTACTTGTGCTAGATCGGCAATGCCAGCCTCGGAAGCCTCCGAGTGATACCGCATGTGGAACTCGTTCTTCCAACCGCTTCCAAGTCCGGATTGAGTCTGGTGGCAGCGATGTGTACCACCCGAAAGCCGATCCTGTGAGGGACTGTGCGAAGAACCTCACACGTAGCTCATCTGATGCTGAGATCGTGCCCAGCTGTGCCAAATATCGGCTTACATGCTCGATTGAGCTGGAGCCATCTGATCCACTAAACTTGGAGAATTCAAGGAGCCGATATTTGGGTGGTAGTGGGATCAAATCGTACTCGTTGGGATACGGCTTGGAATAGCCGATTGCCCTCCTTTTCGGCATCATGCCGAACTGGTCTCTCAAGATTGTACTGATCTGATCCGCGGTGCTGGCTGCAGGAGTCGAGCTCCGAAGATTCGCCGGAGTGGCATACTTAGCCAGCCACGCTTGCTTCTCAAGCTCCGAGCCAACCGCAGGAGTTGAGCTCCGGAGGTTTGTCGGAGTGGCATACTTAGCTAGCCACGTCTCGCTTCTCAAGATCTGTTCCCGAAGTTCCTCCTCGCTGTTCCGGAAGTCCCTGCTGTTGCGGTCCGGTTCGTGAGTGCCCGACTCATCGCGGTCCGGCACGTATGTGCACGTGTATCCGTGAGGGATCTCCTTAGGCGCCTCATACAAGAACTCGGTAATCACTAGGGTCACCCCGATCTTGTAGACGACGTATGCCGGTGAACTCGGCACTTCGGTGCTGCCAACGCGAACGGCAGCGGTGGTCGGGACTCGGAGTGGTGTCTCTCCTTGGTGAGTCCCTAGAGCTGGTCCCGACGGAGAGTGCTGATGCCTCATGATTTCTCGGACCACCCGAAGGGCGACACGCTCCAAAGTGTTCACCAGGCTCTCAGAATGGCGATGCAGCGAATGAGCCACCATGAAATTAATCTCCTGACGCAGAGACCTGGTGCGTTCTTCTGACGGGGCAGACAGGTCCAATCCATCGAGCGCGCCTTCGGGTGAGAACCCCTTCCACTTGATGCCGTGTGAGCGGGTTCTCTGGAAAGAGCCGATGAGGTCGGCTTCGAGGATCGCTTTGACCTCGTCATACTTCTTCTTGAGCTCCTCAGTCAGATCTTCGTACGTGACTGGAGTACCTTCCGCCATCTCGGATGTAGATGGCGATGCGGTTGATGTCGAAGACTGTCCCACCGGGCGTGCCGGAATGTGTTGCGGTCGGAAACCCACCGGCGAGCAGCGACGGGCAACACGAGAGAGCCGGGAGGCTCCCGGACTCGCGGCTGGCCCTGGTCCCTCGAGCGACGGCCCGCAAAGACTCGGCACGCACGTCCGATGCTGGTGCAAGGGCGTGCCACCCGACCTATACCTAGTCGGAAGGTGATGGATTTGCTTCGCTTAGTTTCCTGCATGGCATACACGTAAACATTAAATACGAGCCTCGATCGGCTCTCGGGTTGTCTCGTGAATCGGCTCAAGGAGCCGATCCACCCATGATCCGTATGAGGTATACGAACACATGGTGGTCCTGCTTGATCAATATGTGGCTAAAACGACCTACGACGATTTAGGGTTTTCACCACATAATCGGAACATCCTACGCGTGATTGAGCCTGGCGGCCACGCACGGTGATAATAAACCGACCCTAGACAAGGCCTAAAAACCAACATGAAGTTGATCCCCGGAACATCTTATCTAGGGCTAGCAAACCACACCCTACGTGCCACTGGATCCTTCAACCCGTTTGTAAGGCATAACTATGCAGATATTAAACTAATCCTTGAAGAACAAGGAGCAATCATAACGGATCGGATCTACTAAATAATGATCAAGCGAGGTGCCGCCCTTACACCTAAGATAGGTGTAAGGGCGGCTAGACGTCTAAGGGTTGCACGGACGAAAGCATATGATACGATGAAACAATGCTAACCCTAACACATCTATGATAACTACGTTGCTCGCCATCAACAAGGCTTCATCACGAGCAACGCATGAACAACGAATAAACGTGTCTCGCCTAGATCGCAAGATGCGATCTAGGCAGCATGATGCTTACCCGGAAGAAACCCTCGAAACAAGGGGTTGGCGATGCGCCTAGATTGGTTTGTGATGAACGTGATAGTTGTTTTTCTCAATAACCCTAGATACATATTTATAGTCCGTAGACTTTCTAACGTGGGAATAATCCCAACCGTGCACGAGCCAAATTCTATCTAACCGACACGTGTCTACTATATTTACAGATACACAGGCAAACTAGCCCAAACTTTGTATACAAGGCCGATTCAATGTATTCCTTCCAGGTATATTCTTCAAGCCCATCTTAATCGCGGCCCACCTCTGATCCGGTCAAATTCTGGTGATAACAGAAGGGAAACACTGTTTCATCGAAAACGACATCACGAGATATATATATATACGTCCCGTGGACCGATCTAGACATTTGTACCCTTTATGCATCGGACTGTAGCCCCGAGGAAGACGCAAGCTTTGGAGCGATCAAGTTTGTGTGTATTGTACTTGCGTAGGCTAGGCCAACAAGCACATCCGAAGATGCGGAGGAAAGCGATCCCGTTTTCCTGGGAAGTGTGTGGACATGACACACGATGAGACACACCCGTGCGCTGAAAATAGCGAGACAGGCGCTGATACTCGCCACCTCCATCAGACTGAACTGCATTAATCTTAGCGTTCAGGAGGCGCTCGACATGAGCCTGGAAAGCATAGAAGACCTGCTCAACATCAGACTTATGTTTTAAAAGATAGATCCAACAGAAACGGGAATAATCATCCACAAAACTAACATAGTACTTGTACCCACCAGAGGAGGTACGTGCAGGCCCCCAAACATCAGTATGAACCAATTCAAGTGAGGCAACAGAAACACAGATGACACAGTATATGGTAATTGATGACTTTTGGCGCGTTGACAAGCATCACACACCAAAGATATATTGTCTGACTGTGAACACAAAAGATTATTTGTTCTACCAATATATTGAACTACATTATTGGATGGATGACCAAAACGTTGATGCCATTGCGAAGGGGAGACCTTGCTACTCGAACAGGCGCGACGCGAGGAGGAAGAGGCTCTGCAGAACGGTACTGGGTAGAGACCATCGCGACTTCTACCGAGAAGAATGACCCTCCTCGTTGCCTTGTCCTTGACACAGAAAAAATCCCGATGAAATTCAACAAAGACATAGTTATCCGAAACAAGACGATAGACGGAAAGAAGGTGCTTGCGAATATTTGGAACATGAAGAACCTTTTGCAAACAAAGAGATGAACCGGGTAAATTAGAGTGACCAATACGGGCAATAGACAAACCTGTTCCATTTGCTACTTGCACCTGATCCTTGCCGGGGTAGCGTTCGGCGAGCTGGAGGCGTTCTAATTCACTGGTGAAGTGGTCCGAGGCTCCCGTGTCCATGATCCATGGGTTGTTGTCATTGGAGCTGGTCGAGGCAGAGTTGCCGGAGCGTTGGAAGTCATGGTTGAAGCGATTGCGGCAATCATATGCATCATGACCCCAGATACCGCAGAGTTGACACTGGGGATGGAAGCGACGTCCGTTGCGTCCGCTCCCGCCACCGCCCCCACCGTTGTTGTGGCCGCCGTTACCACGGCCACGGCCACCACCGCCGTCATTGCGGGGGTTTCCATAACTCCCACCGTTATCGTAGCAACCATTGCCACGGCCTTGACCACCGCCGTTACCGTAGCCACCACGGTTGCCTCCTCCTTGATAATTTCTGCCCCCTCCTTGGTACTGATCGGCAGGACGAGGGCGCGCGCCATTGCCCGGACCTGGGCGAGCCGCAGTGTTGGCCGAGGAAGACCAGCCCTCGGCATGAGCTTGCTGCACCTGCATGGCCACGAATTGGAGGACGCTGGCATAGAACTCGGCATAGGAGATGGGCGTCGTGCGGAAGTTGAGGGTGGCCGCGACGGTGCTGTAGGAGGACCCGAGCCCGGTGACGATGTAGTCGATAAGATCCTCGTCCGGAACGACTGTCCCGGCGGCGGCCATAGCATCGCTCAGTGCCTTCATCTTGTGCATATAGGCGCTGGCGGTCATGTCCTCCTTTCGGAGAGACTGGAGCTGACGACGCAGATGGAGAATATTCGCCCGACTTTGGGCGCCGAACATGGCGTGGACGGATGCCCACACCTCTGCAGCCGTCGTGCAGCCGATGAGCTGCGCTGCCATGTCCTCTCCCATTGATCCGAGGAGAAGACCCTTAACCCGCTGATCCTAAGTCCACCAATTGTGATACTCTGGATTGGGAACGGCGATAGCCTTGTCGCCGGTGCCCTGCTGCACAGTCTTCGCAGGGACGACGGCGGTCTTGTCGAGATGCAGGTGGAGGTTTGCGCCTGCCAGATTGGGCAGCGCTAGGCCTCTCCACAGGGTGAAGTTGTTGCCATCAAGTCGGACCGGGATCGTTGTGCTGATCTCGCCGGTCGAGACTGAGGAGGAGGAAGACGAAACCATGGCGCCCAAGGTTCTGGAGAGTGATGGCGTGTATTTCACACGTTCGTTGGGCAACCCCAAGAGGAAGGTATGATGCGCACAGCAGCAAGTTTTCCCTCAGAAAGAAACCAAGGTTTATCGAACCAGGAGGAGCCAAGAAGCACGTTGAAGGTTGATGGCGGCGGGATGTAGTGCGGCGCAACACCGGAGATTCCGGCGCCAACGTGGAACCTGCACAACACAACCAAAGTACTTTGCCCCAACGAAACAGGTGAGGTTGTCAATCTCACCGGCTTGTCTGTAACAAAGGATTAACCGTATTGTGTGGAAGATGATTGTTTGCGAGAGAAAATAGTAAAAACAAGTATTGCAAGCAGATTTGTATTTCAGTATTAAAGAATGGACCGGGGTCCACAGTTCACTAGAGGTGTCTCTCCCATAAGATAAAAGCATGTTGGGTGAACAAATTACAGTCGGGCAATTGACAAATAGAGAGGGCATAACAATGCACATACATGACATGATAAGTATAGTGAGATTTAATTGGGCATTACGACAAAGTACATAGACCGCCATCCAACTGCATCTATGCCTAAAAAGTCCACCTTCAGGTTATCATCCGAACCCCTCCAGTATTAAGTTGCTAAACAACGGACAATTGCATTAAGTATGGTGCGTAATGTAATCAACAACTACATCCTCGGACATAGCGCCAATGTTTTATCCCTAGTGGCAACGAGCACAACACAACCTTAGAACTTTCGTCACTCGTCCCGGTGTCAATGCAGGCATGAACCCACTATCGAGCATAAGTACTCCCTCTTGGAGTTAAAAGTAAAAACTTGGCCGAGCCTCTACTAGAAACGGAGAGCATGCAAGATCATAAACAACACATGTATAATAACTTGATAATTAACATGACATGGTATTCTCTATCCATCGGATCCCGACAAACACAACATATAGAATTACGGATAGATGATCTTGATCATGTTAGGCAGCTCACAAGATCCAACAATGAAGCACAATGAGGAGAAGACAACCATCTAGCTACTGCTATGGACCCATAGTCCAGGGGTGAACTACTCACTCATCACTCCGGAGGCGACCATGGCGGTGTAGAGTCCTCCGGGAGATGAATCCCCTCTCCGGCAGGGTGCCGGAGGAGATCTCCGTAATCCCCCGAGATGGGATCGGCGGCGACGGCGTCTCGGTAAGGTTTTCCGTATCGTGGTTTTTCGCCTCGGGGGTTTCGCGACGGAGGCTTTAAGTAGGCGGAAGGGCAGGTCAAGGGGCGTCACGAGGGGCCCACACTATAGGTCGGCGCGGCCGGGGCTTGGGCCGCGCCGCCCTATAGTTTGGCCACCTCGTGGCCCCACTTCGTGTGTTCTTCGGTCTTCCGGAAGCTCCGTGGAAAAATAGGGCCCCGGGTCTTCGTTTCGTCCAATTCCGAGAATATTTCGTTACTAGGATTTCGAAACCAAAAACAGCGAGAAAACAGGAACCGGCACTTCGGCATCTTGTTAATAGGTTAGTTCCGGAAAATGCACGAATATGACATAAAGTGTGCATAAAACATGTAGGTATCATCAATAATATGGCATAGAACATAAGAAATTATCGATACGTCGGAGACGTATCAAGCATCCCCAAGCTTAGTTCTGCTCGTCCCGAGCAGGTAAAACGATAACAAAGATAATTTCTGAAGTGATATGCCATCATAACCTTGATCATACAATTTGTAAACATATGTAGTGGATGCAGCGATCATAACAATGGTGATGATATGAGTAAACAGGTGAATCATATAGCAAAGACTTTTCATGAATAGTACTTCAAGACAAGTATTAATAAGTCTTGCATAAGAGTTAACTCATAAAGCAATAAATCAAAGTAAAGGTATTGAAGCAACACAAAGGAAGATTAAGTTTCAGCGGTTGCTTTCAACTTGTAACATGTATATCTCATGGATAATTGTCAACATAGAGTAATATAACAAGTACAATATGCAAGTATGTAGGAATCAATGCACGGTTCACACAAGTGTTTGCTTCTTGAGGTGGAGAGAGATAGGTGGACTGACTCAACATAAAAGTAAAGAGAATGGTCCTTCAAAGAGGAAAGCATCGATTGCTATATTTGTGCTAGAGCTTTTATTTTGAAAACATGAAACAATTTTGTCAACGGTAGTAATAAAGCATATGAGTTATGTACATTATATCTTACAAGTTGCAAGTCTCATGCATAGTATACTAATAGTGCCCGCACCTTGTCCTAATTAACTTGGACTACCGGATCTTTGCAATGCACATGTTTTGACCAAGTGTCACAATGGGGTACCTCCATGTCGCCTGTACAAAGGTCTAAGGAGAAAGCTCGCATTTTGGATTTCTCGCTTTTGATTATTCTCAACTTAGACATCCATACCGGGACAACATGGACAACAGATAATGGACTCCTCTTTAATGCATAAGCATGTGGCAACAATTTTTATTCTCATATGAGATTGAGGATATATGTCCAAAACTGAAACTTCCACCATGAATCATGGCTTTAGTTAGCGGCCCAAAGTTCTTCTCTAACAATATGCATGCTCCAACCATGAAGGTGGTAGATCTCTCTTGCTTCAGACAAGACGGACATGCATAGCAACTCACATTATATCCAACAAAGAATAGTTGATGGCGTCCCCGAAACATGGTTATCGCTCAACAAGCAACTTAATAAGAGATAAAGTGCATAAGTACATATTCAATACCACAATAGTTTTTAAGCTATTTGTCCCATGAGCTATATATTGCAAAGGTGAATGATGGAATTTTAAAGGTAGCACTCAAGCAATTTACTTTGGAATGGCGGATAAATACCATGTAGTAGGTAGGTATGGTGGACACAAATGGCATAGTGGTTGACTCAAGGATTTTGGATGCATGAGAAGTATTCCCTCTCGATACAAGGTTTAGGCTAGCAAGGTTATTTGAAACAAACACAAGGATGAACGGTACAACAAAACTCACATAAAAGACATATGGTAAACATTATAAGACTCCATACCGTCTTCCTTGTTGTTCAAAACTCAATACTAGATGTTATCTAGACTCTAGAGAAACCAAATATGCAAACCAAATTAGCAAGCTCTAAGTATTTCTTCATTTATGGGTGCAAAGTATATGATGCAAGAGCTTAAACATGAGCACAACAATTGCCAAGTATCAAATTATCCAAGACATTTTAGAGTTACTACATGTATCATTTTCCAATTCCAACCATATAACAATTTAACGAAGAAGAAACTTCGCCATGAATACTATGAGTAGAGCCTAAGGACATATTTATCCATATGCAACAGCGGAGCGTGTCTCTCTCCCATAAAGTGAATGCTAGGATCCATTTTATTCAAACAAAACAAAAAACAAAAACAAACCGACGCTCCAAGCAAAGTACATAAGATGTGGCCGAATAAAAATATAGTTTCAGGGGAGGAACCTGATAATGTTGTTGATGAAGAAGGGGATGCCTTGGGCATCCCCAAGCTTAGACGCTTGAGTCTTCTTAATATATGCAGGGGTGGACCACCGGGGCATCCCCAGGCTTAGAGCTTTCACTCTCCTTGATCATATTGCATCATACTCCTCTATTGATCCTTGAAAACTTCCTCCACACCAAACTCGAAACAGCTCATTAGAGGGTTAGTGCATAATAAAAATTCACATGTTCAGAGGTGACACAATCATTCTTAACACTTCTGGACATTGCATAAAGCTACTGGACATTAGTGGATCAAAGAAATTCATCCAACATAGCAAAAGAGGCAATGCGAAATAAAAGACAGAATCTGTCAAAACAGAACAGTCCGTAAAGATGGATTTTATTAGGCCACCGGACTTGCTCAAACGAAAATGCTCAAATTGAATGAAAGTTGCGTACATATCTGAGGATCATGCTCGTAAATTGGCGTAATTTTCTGAGCTACCTACAGGGAGATAGACCCAGATTCGTGACAGCAAAGAATTCTGGAACTGCGCAGTAATCCAAATCTAGTACTTACTTTTCTATCAAAGACTTTACTTGGCACAACAAAACATAAAACTAAGATAAGGAGAGGTTGCTACAGTAGTAAAGAACTTCCAAGACTCAAATATAAAACAAAGTACTGTAGCAAAATAACACATGGGTTATCTCCCAAGAAGTTCTTTCTTTTTAGCCATTAAGATGGGCTCAAGCAGTTTTAATGATGCACTCGCAAGAAATAGTAGTTGAAGCAAAAGAGAGCATCAAAAGGCAAATTCAAAACACATTTAAGTCTAACATGCTTCCTATGCATATGAATCTTGTAAATAAACAAGTTCATGAAGAGCAAAGTAACAAGCATAGGAAGATAAAACAAGTGTAGCTTCAAAAATTTCAGCACATAGAGAGGTGTTTTAGTAACATGAAAATTTCTACAACCATATTTTCCTCTCTCATAATAATTTTCAGTAGCATCATGAGCAAACTCAACAATGTAACTATCACATAAAGCATTCTTATCATGAGTCTCATGCATAAAATTATTACTCTCCACGTAAGCATAATCAATTTTATTAGTTGTAGTGGGAGCAAATTCAACAAAGTGGCTATCATCATATATAGGAGGCATATTGTAATTATAAAAGAAAATTTTCTCCTCAATGCTTGGGGGACTAAAAAGATCATGCTCATCGAGCCAGCTTCCCCAAGCTTAGAATTTTCCATAGCATTAGCAACAATGGTGTTCAAAGCATCCATAGTAATAACATTCCCATTAGCATGCATATAAAGTTCCATGGGTTTTTTAATTCTCCCTTCAAACACATCATGTCCTAATTCAAGATAAACTTCATAAAGATCTCTCATATTTTTGTTGTTTTCCATTATGCTTAACTAGTGAAATAAAAACATGCATGATATTAAGTAAAGTAAAACAAGTAACTAATTTTTTTGTGTTTTTGATATATAGCAAACAAGACAGTAAATAAAGTAAAGCTAGCAACTAATTTTTTTGTGTTTTGATATAATGCAGCAAACAAAGTAGTAAATAAAATAAAGCAAGACAAAAACAAAGTAAAGAGATTGAGAAGTGGAGACTCCCCTTGCAGGCGTGTCTTGATCTCCCCGGCAACGGCGCCGTAAAAAGAGCTTGATGGCGTGTATTTCACACGTTCGTTGGGCAACCCCAAGAGGAAGGTATGATGCGCACAGCGAGCAAGTTTTCCCTCGGAAAGAAACCAAGGTTTATCGAACCGGGAGGAGCCAAGAAGCACGTTGAAGGTTGATGGCGGCGGGATGTAGTGCGGCGCAACACCGGAGATTCCGGCGCCAACGTGGAACCTCGCACAACACAACCAAAGTACTTTGCCCCAACGAAACAGAGTGAGGTTGTCAATCTCACCGGCTTGCTGTAACAAAGGATTAACCGTATTGTGTGGAAGATGATTGTTTGCGGAGAAAATAGTAAAAACAAGTATTGCAGCAGATTTGTATTTCAAGTATTAAAGAATGGACCGGGGTCCACAGTTCACTAGAGGTGTCTCTCCCATAAGATAAAAGCATGTTGGGTGAACAAATTACAGTCGGGCAATTGACAAATAGAGAGGGCATAACAATGCACATACATGACATGATAAGTATAGTGAGATTTAATTGGGCATTACGACAAAGTACATAGACCGCCATCCAACCGCATCTATGCCTAAAAAGTCCACCTTCGAGGTTATCATCCGAACCCCTCCAAGTATTAAGTTGCTAAACAACGGACAATTGCATTAAGTATGGTGCGTAATGTAATCAACAACTACATCCCTCGGACATAGCGCCAATGTTTTATCCCTAGTGGCAACAACGACAACACAACCTTAGAACTTTCATCACATCGTCCTGTGTCAATGCGAGCATGAACCCACTATCGAGCATAAGTACTCCCTCTTGGAGTTAAAAGTAAAAACTTGGCCGAGCCTCTACTAGAAACGGAGAGCATGCAAGATCATAAACAACACATGTATAATAACTTGATAATTAACATGACATGGTATTCTCTATCCATCGGATCCCGACAAACACAACATATAGAATTACAGATAGATGGTCTTGATCATGTTAGGCAGCTCACAAGATCCAACAATGAAGCACAATGAGGAGAAGACAACCATCTAGCTACTGCTATGGACCCATAGTCCAGGGGTGAACTACTCACTCATCACTCCGGAGGCGACCATGGCGGTGTAGAGTCCTCCGGGAGATGAATCCCCTCTCCGGCAGGGTGCCGGAGGAGATCTCCAGAATCCCCCGAGATGGGATCGGCGGCGACGGCGTCTCAGTAAGGTTTTCCGTATCGTGGTTTTTCGCCTCAGGGGTTTCGCGGCGGAGGCTTTAAGTAGGCGGAAGGGCAGGTCAAGGGGCGTCACGAGGGGCCCACACTATAGGTCGGCGCGGCCAGGGCTTGGGCCGCGCCGCCCTATAGTTTGGCCACCTCGTGGCCCCACTTCGTGTGTTCTTCGGTCTTCTGAAAGCTCCGTGGAAAAATAGGGCCCCGGGTCTTCGTTTCGTCCAATTCCGAGAATATTTCGTTACTAGGATTTCGAAACCAAAAACAGCAGAAAACGGAACCGGCACTTCGGCATCTTGTTAATAGGTTAGTTCCAGAAAATGCACGAATATGACATAAAGTGTGCATAAAACATGTAGGTATCATCAATAATATGGCATAGAACATAAGAAATTATCGATACGTCGGAGACGTATCAGAGAGCTGAAGAGGACCAGACATCGCCGCAGACTAGAACGTGCTAGCGGCGGCGGGAGATCAATCTAGCGGCGGCGGGCTGGGTACTCGCGGCGGCTAGGGTTAGCTAGGTATGGCTCTGATACCAAGTTTGAGAAAAGGATTGGGGTTTTCCGTGGGGTCTAAGCCCTCACGGTCTCACTTTATATATGCATGATCAGGTATAATACATGTACAATACGACTCGTATAGTTTGGGGCTAAATACAACTCTAACAGGGAGGTGACCGAGAGGAACGGGACTGGCGGCGAGTGGTCTCTGCCTCTGCGTTTTCTTTCTGTCTATCACTTCCGCCGCTCTTTCAGATTGTCCGGCGCTTGCCGAGCATGGGAAAATGCCCATGATTGCACACTTGCACCAATGGAAGCTGAGTCCATAGGATGGTCCGTGTAAAATTGTTCTTACAACGGGCCAAGCCTATCATAGATTCATAGATCTAAAAGACCCACATATAATCTAGTGGCCCATACCGATCTTCCGCATTTGGGAGGGTACCACTAGGTAGGGTAGGACTAGAAAAAGACCGACCTTTGGAGAGGTCCGATCCGTGCTCGCGCGGAACAGTCCGACGTTGACACGTATACAGCGCTGACGCCAACCCGCTCGCGGCGCTCCAACCCCGCCCTTCATCCACGCACGCGAGTACAGCCGCATGCAAACTCAGCTACATCCATCGCGCGTACACAGCACCAGCCACGTGCGCGGTACACGCATATGCATCGAGTCCTAAGCTAGCACATGGATCGGTTTGGTCAAAGTACAAAATACTTGCATGCACATCGTTTTCAAGTAACGATCGACTCTCAGCTTGAGTACGTACAGCGAAACTAAATTGTGAGTACAAGTATAGCTACAAACATAAGCGAGTACAGGTATACTTGTGTAAACGAGCGAGTACAGATACAGTCGCGCATCCGAGACAAGTACAGTCGCGTACACGAGACAGGTACAGTCACGCACACGAGTAAGTACAGTCGCGTACACGGGCGAGTACAGGTACAGTCGCGCACACGAGACAGGTACAGTCGCGAGCGAGTATAGGTACAGTCGCGCACACGAACGAGTACAGGTACAGTCGCTCACACAAGATAGGTATAGTCGCGCACACGAGTAAGTACAGTCGCCTACAGGTACAGTCATCCACATAAGGTAGGTACAATCGCGCACACGAACGAGTACAAGTACAGTTGCTCACACGAGTAAAGGGAAAGATGCACTAAAATACCTTCAAAACAGAAGTACTTATCAGTTCATGCTCGAGTACAGTTAGATACACAACACAAGTACAACCATAGTAGTATAGGAAGTACGAAAAAAAAGTATCTCGAAACCTATCAACATGGGATCTAGTTTTGAAGATCTCGACAAGAGGATCTCAAAAGTGAAAACGGTTCGTCATTTGGACTTACGGTTCTCAGATATTTCATTTTGAAAAAACGAATCTATGAAAAAAAGGAAAAACTGACCCAACCCAGCTCTTCTCTCTCCTTCCTCATCCCCACCTTGCTTCTCCTTGCGACACGTGGCAAGCAGGGAGACTACTTCCCAGGGATTTTCTAGCACCACAGCGCGCTACTTGTCGCATGCGGAACGAGTTATCTTCTCTTCGCGAAGGTCGGCCTTTTTTTAACGATTTCGCACTAGGTAGGGATCAATCTTTGCGAAGGGAAACCGCGTCCCGCGAAATATACGAGAAGCTGACGCGTGTCGTGACCGCAACGCGAGTGCCGTCCCGCGCGAAGCCGCCTGCGCGAGTACGCGCGTGAGTCCGTCCCGGGCCAAGCCGCTGCGCGAGTACGCGCTCCGTACGGCGCGAGTACGCGCTCCTCATGTTTTGCTCCTCATGTCCGCGCACCGCCGCGCGCTAGTCTCGCTCCTCACGTCCCGAGCTAGTATGTGCACTGCCGCGCAAGTACGCCGCTAGCCAACTCTCACAAATATCAAGTACAAAACGATGTAGCTAGCTCACTACGTGTATGTTTTTTTTTTATCAAAACATAGGTACAATTGCATATAAGAGCAGGTACAGCCGCATACACGAGCAGGTACAGTCGCGCACATGATCAAGTACAGTTATAGTCACACACACGAGCGAGTACGAGTACAGTTATACACACGATCGAGTACAGTCACACAGACGAGCGAGTACAGTCGCGCAGACGAGCGAGTACAGTCGTCCACACGAGTACAGTTGAACACACAGATGAGTACATGTACAGTCACGCACACGAGTAGGTACAGTCGTGCACACGAGCAGGTACAGTCACGCACAACACACGAGTACAGTTGAACACACAGGCGAGTACAAGTACAATCGTGCATACGAGCAGGTACAGTCACGCACAACACACAAATACAGTTGAACAGACGAGCGAGTACAAGTACAGTCACACAGACGAGCAGGTACAAACGCGCATACGAGCAGGTACAGTCGTGAACACAAGCAAGTACATGTACAGAAGTACAGTGGCGCACACGGCAGGTACAGGTCGCGCGTAAGTACGAGTACTGATCCCGCACACGGGCGAGTACAGTTAGCGAATAAAGGGAAAAATTGCACCAAATACACTAAAAAAAGAAGTACTTATCAGTTGAAACACGAGTACAGTTAGGTACACATCACAGGTACAATCATAATATTATTGGAAGTACGAAGAAAAAAAAGTATCTCCAAACCTATCAACGTGGGATATAGTTTTGAAGATCTCGACACGAGGATCTCAAAAGTGAAAACGGTTCGCAATTTGGACTTACGGTTCTCAAGATATTTCATTTTGAAAAAAATGAATCTAGAAGAAAAAAGAAAAAACTGACACAACCCAATCTTCTCTCTCCCCCCATCCCCACCTTGCTTCCCCTTGCGACAGGTGGCGACACTTTTCAGGAATTTTCTGGCACCACAGCGTGCCACTTGTCGCGTGTGAAACGAGCTACCTTCTCTTCGCGAAGATCGGCCTTTTTTTAACAATTTCGCATTTGGGAGAGCGGAGTGGGTAATCATATTCATCACCTATTTGAGGCTTGTTGCGTCAGTTAGCCAGCCTCCGCGTACCACTTTCCTTCCTTAGCAATTCAAACTGGTCGGCCCAGTACAAACCGTGTATTCTGGGTTCTTCCAATTTTGCAAATATTCTAGACCTTTTCGGTTTAGTTTTCTCTGTTTTTTGGTTTCTGGTTGGTTTTCACTGGTTTCTCCGGGTTTTTTTTTTTCCGTTTCTGTTTTCTTTTACTATCCTTTTTAAATCTGAACATTTTCAAATTATGATTTTTTTTTAAATTTGAACATTTTTTTTATTTGAATATTTTCAAATATGAACCTTATTAAATGTGAACATTTTCAAATCTGAACATTTTTTAAAATTCGCATATTTTGAAATCTGAACATTTCCCAAATCCGAACCATTTAAAATGCGAACATTTTTAAAATTTGAATTTTTTGAATTTTGAGCATTTTCCTGATTTGAATATTTTCTGAATCTGAACTTTTTAAAAATTTGAACATTTTCGAATTTTAAACATTTTTTGGATTTGAACATTTCCCGAATCTATTTTTTTTCAAATTTTGAACATTTTTCGGATTTGAAGAATTTTCTTATCTAAAATTGTTAACGTTTGAACCTTTCAAATTTGATTTGTTCAGATTTGAATGTGAGCACATCTGGCTGCCTTGTATATGAAAAGAGCGACAAAAATAAACTGAACGAGCAAGCGGCCGGATTCGCTCAATACTTGTTCTGTTTCCCATATATGGGCTGGCCCACGCGGGATCCTCTTCAAGTGTCGACGCGAACGCGCCAGCCTTCGCGTCGAGCGCTGAATAGGAGCTCCCCTATTCATCGCCCCGCTGCGGGCGGGGGGCTCCTATTGATCGCCTTAAGCGGCGATCCCAATCGGTTCCGCTTAGGGAATAGGAGGTGCCAAACTAAGATGGGCTTGGCCCATGTTACGTACGTACGCCGGGATGCTTACCTAGTTTCGTTGTAATTGGTGCGCTGCTGCCTGCTGATATCTACGTAATAAGGTTTGGCTAATTTTTCCTTTTTACTATATTTTCTTTTCTTTTTCTTATATGGTTTGAATAAATTTTTATATTCGAAAACTGTTCAACTCGAAAAATCTTTAGATCTAAAAATGTTCAAGTGAAATTCATTCAGATTTTGAAATTGTTTCTATTAAAATTTGTTCGGATATAAAATATGTTTATATAAAAAAATATTTTGAAATAGTTCATATCTAAAATTTGTTTGGATTCAAAAAATATTCAAATTTGAAATTTGTTCATATTTAAAATTTGTTCGGATCTAAAAAATGTTCAAATTTAAAATTTGTACGTATTTTCGAATTAAAAAATATTTTTCAAAATCTGAGAAATTTCCATAAAAATGTTCGAAATAAAAAATAGATTAAGAAATGTTCGAAATTATAAATTATTCAAATCTGAAATAAGTTCAACCTTGAAAAATGTTCAAAACTGAAAAATGTTCAAAATTTCATAATGTTCAGGTTGTTAAAAGATCTAAAAATAGAGACCAGTAGGAAAACCAAAAGCCATAAAAAAAACCCAGGAAAACCGAATGGGAAGAAAGCAGAAGAAAACTGAATAAAAACCACAAGTAACCACCAGCGTTCCCTAACGGGCCCAGCCCAAACATGTAACACCCTGTGCGGCGGCCCAGATAGGGGCCGCAATGGGCGGAGAATAGGATTCGCGCTGCGGGCGTACTAAACCCCGCACGTGTGCGGCAGCTCGCGGGCCGCGGCCCAATAGCGCTGGCTGGTTATGGTTCACCCTGTTTAGAAAGTTTTGGTGTGGTTATTTTCGCCTTTTTTTCCATTTCGTCGGTTTTTTCCTGGTTTAGATGGCTTTTTTCTTTTCTATTTTAGAATTTTATCAAATTACAAATTTGACCAAATTTTGCCTAGATTTGAAATTTGTTCAAAATTATTTTTGCTTCGATTTGAAATTTATTTAAAATATTGCTTAGATTTGAATTTTTTCAAAATTATTTTTTGCTTAGATTCAAATTTTGTTTAAATTCCAAATTTTCTCATATTTAAAATTTGTTCAAAAATAAAATTTTCTCAGATTTTAAATTTGTTCAAAATAATTTTTGCTCGGTTTCAGAGTTTATTCAAAACATTTTTGCTCCGATTCAAAATTTAAAATTTTGGCTAAGATTCAAAAAATTCAAAATATGGTTCGGAAAATAGTTATGGATTCGAGCTTGAGTCTCCACGATAGTGTACTAAGTTTAAACCTGTGGGTTATTATTCGGATCACATGCATCTGAGCAAATGTCTCTGTTCCGTCCCAAACCAAATGGGTCAAGCCCATTAACCGTTTCCCTTAGCAATGCATACAAACCATCGCTAACGAGCGATGGGTAGCCGCTCCCCAGTGTCCACCGTAGCCGCTATATCTCGCTCATTGTCAGGCGTATTAGCATTGACCCGTGTTCATCGAGCAGGGCACAGCGTGCTGCAACGCAGTTAGAATCGTTTTATTATTATTATTATTTCTTTTTCCCCTAGTATTTGTTACCTTTTGCATTTTTAATTTATAATTCCTTTGTTTTGATTCTTCCTGTTCATTTTCCCGGCTTTTTTCCCTGTTTTAATGAATCATTTTACGTGGCTAATAATTTTAAAATTTGAACTTTTTTTACATCATGAATTTTTTCGAACTGAACATGTTTTAGATCATGAAATTTTCTATAATCTTAACCTTTTTTTGAACTGAACATTTTTATGTTTGAACTTTCTAGAATCATGGAAATATTTAAGAAGCAGTATGTGACAGGATATAACCATTTACGCTGAGGACAATGAGACTGACTTAGGCCTGCGAACCTACCCCCAAGACTTTCATGCCTTTTTTTTGATTCTTTTCTTAAGCCTCAGGGTGTGTTAAAGTAATCTCATTAAGGAACTACGTATTTTAAATTTAAACTTTAAAAAATCATGAACATTTTTCAAAGCGCATTCCTTTCCACGAGTCCGTGCCTAGCCTGCAAGTAAGTGACTCATAAATAAAGATAGCCATATTTTATTACATTTGACCAAAGTTAACCTTAATTACATAGAGGTGTAATCTAAATACCGTGGTTGTATTTACTCGTTGTTGTGCGCTGTAATAACGTCTACTCCTCGCCCTTTGTAAGGGTATTTTACCCTTATCCATTATTTTGATAACTATGACACCGTGCTAGTGTATTTGGACTAATACATGTCTACAAGATGATTCCCAGATATTAGCCAAAAAGGTATAATGGTGTATCAATGGAACAAGAAGGCAACGGGAGACCCCCCACTTCGATGAAAAATCTACAAGGTTTTCCAGAGCCTGGCCGGTCCCAGACCCGGTCAGACCGGCCCTGACACTGGACCACCCGGTCGCCAACCGGGCCCAGCACCTGATCCGGGCAGATTCCAGTAAAGGAGGGCGAGCACTCCGGTCTGCGTCCGGTCGCCAGCCCGGTTTGGACCGGCTGCTCCGGTCCATGGCCCGGTCGGATCGGGCTCCAGACCGAGCGCCCCGGTGCCCAACCGGCCTTTGCGCTTGTGCCATCCGGGCGTGATCCAGTAACCTCAGAAGCATGCCCGGTCAAGACCCGGTCCCAGCTCCGGTTGGAAACCGGCCGGCCCGGTCGCTGGCCCGGTCGGACCGGCCTGTGAACCGGCCTGTCCGGCGCCAAACCCGGTCGATCGGGTTCCTCGAGGAATCTGCTGATGTGTCAAGTGGGCAACGGCCATATTTCGAAGAACACTATAAATAGCCCTTCTCCTACCTCTGAAAAGTTAGGCACTACACTACAAGCTGTTCTTGAGCTCTCTCTCTCTCATACTCCATTGCTAGAAACACCAAAAGCCTCAGATCTCCCTCCTCCTCCATCCAAACTCAAATCCCTCCGAGGAAACGATAGAGGAGGACCCGATCTACTGTTCTATAATGCCAAATCTCATTCCCCCTTGTATTCATCAAGAAGCTTGCTCTCTAGGGTTCATTGGAAATCCTAGGTGGGCAAGAGTGGTCCGGAAGCATCCGAGCAAGATTGTGAAGGTTTGGAGGCTACCTCAAAGTCTATCGCAAGTGAGTGAGCTATTCCTTCGTGGGATAGGCTCCGGAGAATAGGGTGAGCCTTCGTGGCGTGGGGAATCCTTCGTGGGACCTCCACCCCTCCAAACGTGACGTACCTTCTTGCAAAGGAAGGGAACACGGGAATACATCCTCGTCTCCGCGTGCTATCGCTTATCTCTAACCGAACTCCTTACTTGTGATTTAACTGCCTGTGAGAGCCTTCGCGCTCGAGTTAGTTGTATCCTCATATAGGTTGTTTCACCTAGCTTGCATTAGGCTCACCTTTATATTCCGCAAAGCCTAATATTGCAAAGAAAGAATAAAAATCTGTAGAAACCTATTCACCCCCCTCTAGGTTTACCATCTCTATACTTTCAATTGGTATCAGAGCCTGGACTCTTATTAAGGGCTTCACCGCCTTTAGAGTGAGATGGATAAAATATTTGAGGGTCTAGATGAAGACTCTAACCTTTCGGTTAAAGAGATGAAATCTAGATTCTTGGCATATGATGCCGAGAAGAAGAAAAAGGAGGATGAGCTACAAAGCCAAATGGCAGAGATGTCTGCCATGCTTAAGAACTTGACTAGTGGGTCTCCTAGTGCGGCTTCGGCCTCTCTAGGGGGTTACCATGAAGTTAACCATGACTATCCCAAAAACACTTCACCCATGCCTCATATAAACCATAGTGGGAATGTTCCCCATTTTGATGGAACTCACTTTCCTTTTTGGAAATCTGCTATGGAATCTCATATTCGCAGCTGCAGTGTGGAGTTATGGGAGATCATTGTTCATGGATACCGGTAGCCACATGATCCCATTCGGTTGACCTCCACCGAATTCTACAACCGTCAACTCAATGCCTCCGCACGTGACAAGATTAGAAGTGGCATCAACCGCAAGCTCCTTGATCAAGTCAATGACATTGACTCCGCTAAAGAGTTGTGGGATCGGATCGTAGTACTCCAAGAGGGAACCGATTTGATCCAATCAGCTCTTTATGAGACCGCAAAGCAAGAGGCCCACCAGTTCATGATTCGAGAAGGAGAATCCGTGGCCGATGCCTATGCAAGGCTTGGTGCTCTTAGAGTAAGGGTCAAGGGACAAGGAGTTGAGAAGTACAATGACGGCTTCGAGATGAATGAAGCATTCATAAAGTCCAAGGTCATTGCTATGATTGCGATCAAGCAACAAGACACCAACCTTGCACTCAACTTGCAAATCATGACCAAGAGTGCCGATCTGAACTCCGATGATCTAGTCTCCTATGTGGTCGTCAATGAAAACATGGCCAAGGCAGGAAAAAGGCTCATGGCAATGAACCGTGTTGATGAACCCTCACACAACCATGAAGCGTCACACAACCTTGCTCTCAAAGCTAGAGCTGACCATGGAAGAGAAGAAGACTATGAAATTGAAGAAGAGGAAGAGATGACTTCAACTAGTGACATTGTTACCGACTTTGCCTTCTTTGCCAAGAAGTACAAGGGAAAGCTTCCAATGCTCCTCAATGACAAGAAGAAGAAGAGAACTTGCTACAACTGTGATGAAGATACCCACTTTGCAAATGAGTGCCCTTATGAGAAAATGGTAGACAAGCCAAAGTTCATCAAAGGGGTCAAGCTAAGATTGAAGCCAAACCCAATCAACGATCGATACAAGAAGAACAAGGGAAGAGCCTTTGTTGGGGCCGAGTACTTGTCCGATGAAGAAGAGGAAGATGAGGAGAAGGAGGCCGGAGTGGCCGGTTTGGCTTTCTCCAAGCCCGTGTCACTCTTCACATATGACTACTCCAAGGATTACTCCACGGAGAATGATGTTGGTTCTTCCTTCATGGCAAGAACAACTCAAGATGATGACTCCGATGACTCTCTCTCTCCTCTACAATCGTCGGCTCTTGTCTAATGGCAAGAGAAACCAAGGTAATGGAACCCCCACCTTCTCTATCTAGTGTTCTTGATGATGAAAATGAAAATCAAGAAGAATTAATTGTGCTTAAGGAACTTTACAATGTTAGATGCACCCTTCATGGTGAAGCTCTTGTCAAGTTTGATTTCTTGATGGACTCCCTCAAAGAAAAGGATGAGTCCATTGAGGAATTAGAATATCAATTGAATGAAGAAGAACGGAGATTCAATCTCCTAAGACAAGAGCTAAAAACCGAAAGGTGCATATCTCAAGGCCTTAAGCAACAAATTGAAACTTATGAACTTGATAAAGTTAAGGACCTAGAAACTATTGATAGGGCTCAATCATTGACTCAAGAGCTCCATGCCTCAAAGGAGGAGCTTGAAGTTGTTCATGCTTCTCTCACTAGGGATCTTGACCACCTTGAAAGAGCTAACAAGCTTGTTAAGGATGAGCTCAAGAAACTTGGAGAGAACCATGACCTACTCCAAGAAACCTACAAAAAGGCTCTTGGATCAATGAAGGATCCCATTGTTGTTGAAAAGCTTGCTAGTTCCTCCACTTATTTTACTAGTGAGCATGCTAAGCTTGTTGAGGAACATGTTCGTTTACAAGAGGAACTCTCCTTGCATGTTGAGACCAATGCATATCTTGAATCTTTGGTGACTAAATATGGTCTCGACTATCACCCTAATGAATCTTCTTGTGAGCAAGCATCTATTCTTGAGGAAAATGTTAGGTTAACAAAGGAACTTGCAAAGTTCACCACCGCCAAGAACAAGATGGGATTGGATGACCTCTTGAGTAAGCAAAGGTCAAACAATCAAAAGTTTGGACTTGGATATACTCCCAAGTCATACAAGAAGAACAACTACAAGAAGGAGAAGCCCGCTCAAGATAAGAACAAGAAGGTCACTAATGATGGCAAAGCCTCAAAGGGCAAAGCCACTAGTGGTGACCGCACGGGGCCAAACAATCACTATGCTTTATTTGTTGATTATTATGGTGATGTTTATGCTAACTATGTTGGCCCTCATAATGGCTATGCTTATAGAGAGTACTCAATTTGGGTACCAAAAGATATTGTTGCCATTGCAAAGGAACCCATTAATCGATGGGTTCCTAAATCCTCTACTTAATTTTGTAGGGGTATTCCTCCGGTGGTCCAAAATGGGTGTTTGATAGTGGATGCACCAATCATATGACCGGAGGAAGAGATGTGCTTGATCAATTCATTGAAGACATCAACAAGAAGTCAAGCATCACCTTTGGTGACAACTCAAAGGGAAAGGTACTTGGGTACGGCAAGGTGGCAATCTCTAAGGACTTGTGCCTTGAGACGGTCATGCTTGTTGAATCCCTTGGCTATAACTTGCTTTCTATATATCATCTTGCCGATGCCGATTACAATTCATATTTTACTAATTATTGTGTGAAAGTCTTTAGGAGTGACAATCTCAAATTGGTCCTCGTTGGATATGTGGAGAACAACCTTTACGTGGTTGACCTCTCGAAAGAGAGCTCCTCTCCCTCCACATGTCTAATGGCGGCCAAGCATGACGAAGGTTGGTTGTGGCATCACCGCCTTGGTCATGTCAACATGAGGAATCTTAAACAACTCCTAAAGGGTGAACACATTGTGGGACTAACCGGCATTTCTTTTGAGAAAGATCGTGTTTGCAGTGCATGTGTAGCCGGAAAGCAACTCAAGAAGAAACATCCTATCAAGAGTATCGTCACCACATCTAGGCCTTTGGAGCTCCTTCATTTGGATCTCTTTGGGCCATCACATTATGATACTCTTGGTGGGAGCAAGTATGGACTTGTCATTGTTGATGATTACTCAAGATACTCTTGGGTCTTTCTCCTTAAGTCTAAGGACGAGACCCATAGAGAGTTCATCACCTTCGCCAAGAAAGCTCAACGTATGTATGAATCCGAGATCAAGGCGATTAGGACCGACAATGGCACCGAGTTCAAGAACTACACCATGCAAGAGTTTGTCGATGATGAGGGCATCAAGCATGAGTTTTCGGCGCCATACACCCCTCAACAAAATGGTGTTGTTGAAAGGAAGAACCGGACTATCATTGAGATGGCAAGAACCATGTTGAGTGAATTCAACTCACCCCACAACTTTTGGGGAGAAGCCATCTCTACGGCTGTCCACTACTCCAACCGGCTCTTCCTCCGCCCCCTCCATAACAAAACTCCATACGAGCATCTCACAGGTAACAAGCCTAATGTCATGTACATTCGTGTCTTTGGATGCAAATGTCTTGTTAAGAACAACAAAGCAATGCTCGGTAAATTTGAAACTAGAACCATAGAGGGCATATTTGTTGGATATGTGGAGAACTCTCACGCCTATAGATACTACAACCGGTCCACTGGGACTATTGAAGTATCTTGTGACGTGGTGTTCTTGGAGGATAATGGCTCCCAAGTGGAGCAAGTTGTTCCATGTGTTGCAGGTAATAATGATGATCCATCTAGTGACATCAAGCATATGGGCATTGGACACATCCGGCCCATGGAAGTTCATAATGATGATCAAGATGATGGAGTAGAAGTATCAAGCACGACTCAAGTGGAGCCTAGCTCAACTCAAGCCGAACCATCAAGTGCAACTCAAGAACCATCCTCCACTCAAGATGAGTCACATTTCGAAGAACAAGAAGAAAGTCCTCATTCCACTGAGCAAGACCATGATGATGATCAAGAGACATCCACAATGATCAAGCTCAAGTGATCCCTCATGATCAAGTACTAGCAAGAGATGAATTCATTGATCATGAAGGAACCATTCGGAAGATCAAGGCCGCTACAAGGGCAAGTGACATGAAAGTAGATCAAGTCCTTGGTAGCATCTCAAGAGGAGTGGTAACTCGTAGACACCATGCATTACTTATCACTTATTGTCAACACCATGCTTTTGTGTCTAGTTTTGAACCACTCAAGGTACATGAAGCCTTGCTTGATCCGGATTGGGTAATTGCCATGCAAGAAGAATTGGAGTGTTTCACTCTTAATGAAGTATGGTCTCTAGTTGAGAGACCCAAGGATCATCGCATCAATGTTATTGGGACCAAATGGGTATTCAAGAACAAGAAAGATGAGAATGGCATTGTCATACGAAACAAAGCAAGGTTAGTGGCGCAAGGGTTTGCCCAAATAGAAGGTATGGATTTTGAGGATACCTTTGCGCCGGTAGCCCGTCTTGAAGCTATTCGTCTTTTGCTTGCATTTGCATCTTTCCACAATTTCAAACTCTATCAAATGGATGTGAAAAGTGCATTTTTGAATGGTCCCCTAAAAGAAACCGCATATGTGGCTCAACCCCCGGGTTTCGAAGATCCATGCCGACCCAACCACGTGTATTTACTCCATAAGGCACTCTACGGTCTCAAGCAAGCTCCACGTGCTTGGTATGAGTTCCTTAGGGATTTCTTACTACATGATGGGTTTTGCATGGGTACGGTCGACTCCACCCTTTTCACCAAACGGGTTAAAGGGGGTGGCTTATTTATATGTCAAATATATGTTGATGATATTATCTTTGGTGGAACTACCCCAATCATAACAAAGCTTTTGAGCTATTGATGACTAGGAAATTTGAGATGTCCATGATGGGAGAGTTGAAGTTCTTCCTAGGCTTCCAAGTGAGGCAACTTGCAAAAGGCACCTTCATCTCTCAAGAAAAGTATGTGAAGGACATGCTCAAGAAATTCAACATGACCAATGCAATCCCAATGAAGACACCCATGCCCGTAAAGGGGCAACTTGGCTCATGTGACGGTGAGAAGGATGTGGACATAAAGGTATACCGTTCCATGATAGGATCCTTGCTTTACCTTTGTGCCTCTAGGCCGGATATCATGCTAAGTGTAGGGATGTGTGCTCGTTTTCAATCCGCTCCCAAGGAGAGCCATTTAATGGCGGTCAAACGGATTCTAAGATACCTTGTTCTCACTCCTACTCTCGGGCTATGGTATCCAAAGGGGTCAACCTTTGAACTCATTGGCTATTCGGATTCCGATTGGGCCGGTGACAAGGTTGATCGAAAGTCTACCTCCGGGGCTTGCCAATTTATTGGCCGGTCATTGGTGAGTTGGTCATCCAAGAAACAAAACTCCACCGCTTTATCCACCGCCGAGGCCGAATACATATCCGCGGCATCTTGTTGCACTCAATTGTTATGGATGAAGCAAACCTTGAAAGACTATGGTGTGTCTCTTGGTATGGTGCCTCTTCTTTGTGACAATGAAAGTGCAATTAAGATCGCCAATAACCCAGTTCAACATTGTCGCACCAAACATATTGACATTCGCCATCACTTCCTACGTGACCATGTTGCCAATAAGGATATTGATCTCACTCATGTGGGGACAACCTACCAATTGGCGGATATTTTCACTAAGCCTTTGGATGAAGCCCGGTTTGTTAACTTGAGAGGAGAACTGATGTCTACGGGTACTTCTATTCTTGTAGACAGTGTTGGGCCTCCAAGAGCAGAGGTTTGTAGAACAGCAGCAAGTTTCCCTTAAGTGGATCACCCAAGGTTTATCGAACTCAGGGAGGAAGAGGTCAAAGATATCCCTCTCAAGCAACCCCGCAATCACGATACAAGAAGTCTCTTGTGTCCCCAACACACCTAATACACTTGTCAGATGTATAGGTGCACTAGTTCGGCGAAGAGATAGTGAAATACAAGTGGTACGGATGAATATGAGTGGCAATAGCAATCTGAATAAAATATGGCAGCGAGTAAACATGCAATAAAATAGTAAACAAACGGAGATTCGATGTTTGGAAACAAGGCCTAGGGATCATACTTTCACTAGTGGACACTCTCAACATTGATCACATAATAAAACCACTCTACACTCTCTTGTTGGATGATGAACACCACTAATTGCGTAGGGCTACAAGAGCACCTCAATGCCGGAGTTAACAAGCTCCACAACAATCAATGTTCATATTTAAATAACCTTAGAGTGCATGATAGATCATTGCAGTTACACCGAGTACTAACATAGAATGCACACTGTCACCATCACACTATGAAGGAGGAATAGATCACATCAATACTATCATAGCAATAATTAACTTCATAATCTACAAGAGATTACAATCATAACCTACGCCAAGTACTACATGATGCACACACTGTCACCTTTACACCATGGAGGAGGAATAGAGTACTTTAATAACATCACTAGAGTAACACATAGATGAATAGTGATACAAAACTCATATGAATCTCAACCATGTAAGGCAGCTCATGAGATCATTGTATTGAAGTACATAGGAGAGAGATTAACCACATAGCTACCGGTACAGCCCTTAGCCTCGATGGAGAACTACTCCCTCCTCATGGGAGACAACAGCGTTGATGAAGATGGCGGTGGTGTCGATGGAGGAGCCTTCCGGGGCACTTCCCCGTCCCGGCGGCGTGCCGGCAACAGAGACTCCTGTCCCCCAGATCTTGGCTTCGCGATGGCGGCGGCTCTGGAAGGTTTCTCGTACCGTGGCTTTTCCGTACTGGGGGTTTCGCGACGGAGGCTTTAAGTAGGCGGAAGGGCAGGTCAGGGGGCCACACGAGGGCCCCACACGCCAGGGCCGCGCGGCCAGCACCTGGGCCGCGCCGCCCTGTTGTGGCGGCGCCTCGTGGCCCCACTTCGTAAGTCCTCCGGTCTTCTGGAAGCTTCGTGTAAAAATAGGCCCCCGGGCGTTGATTTCGTCCAATTCCGAGAATATTTCCTTACTAGGATTTCTGAAACCAAAAACAGCAGAAAACAACAACTGGCTCTTCGGCATCTCGTCAATAGGTTAGTGCCGGAAAATGCATAATAATGACATATAATGTGTATAAAACATGTGAGTATCATCATAAAAGTAGCATGGAACATAAGAAATTATAGATACGTTTGGGACGTATCAAGCATCCCCAAGCTTAGTTCCTACTCGCCCTCGAGTAGGTAAACGATAACAAAGATAATTTCTGAAGTGACATGCTATCATAATCTTGATCATACTATTGTAAAGCATATGAGATGAATGCAGCGATTCGAAGCAATGATGAAGATAATGAGTAAACAAATGAATCATATAGCAAAGACTTTTCATGAATAATACTTTCAAGACAAGCATCAATAAGACTTGCATAAGAGTTACTCATAAAGCAATAAATTCAAAGTAAAGGCATTGAAGCAACACAAAAGAAGATATAAGTTTCAGCAGTTGCTTTCAACTTCAACGTGTATATCTCATGGATAATTGTCAACACAAAGCAATATAACAAGTGCAATAGGTAAACATGTAAGAATCAATGCACACAGTTGATACAAGTGTTTGCTTCTAAGATAGAAAGAATAGGCAAACTGACTCAACAATAAAGTAGAAGATAGGCCCTTCACAGAGGGAAGCATTGATTACTATATTTGTGCTAGAGCTTTTCATTTTGAAAACAAGAAACAATTTTGTCAACGGTAGTAATAAAGCATATGTGTTATGTATAAGACATCTTATAAGTTGCAAGCCTCATGCATAGTATACTAATAGTGCTCGCACCTTGTCCTAATTAGCTTGGATTAACACTGATTATCATTGCATAGCATATGTTTCAACCAAGTGTCACAAAGGGGTACCTCTATGCCGCATGTACAAAGGTCTAAGGAGAAAGCTCGCATTGGATTTCTCGCTTTTGATTATTCTCAACTTAGACATCCATACCGGGACAACATAGACAACGAGATAATGGACTCCTCTTTAATGCATAAGCATTCAACAACGAGTTAATATTCTCATAAGAGATTGAGGATTAATTGTCCACACTGAAACTTCCACCATGAATCATGGCTTTAGTTAGCGTCCCAATGTTCTTCTCTAACAGTATGCATACTCAAACCATTTGATTGTGAGAACCGCCCTTACTTCAGACAAGACGAACATGCATAGCAACTCACATGATATTCAACAAAGGTAAAAGAGTTGATGGCGTCCCCAGAAAACATGGTTACCGCTCAACAAGCAACTTATTAAGAAATAAAACACATAAGTACATATTCTTCACCACGATAGTTTTTAAAGCTATTTGTCCCATGAGCTATATATTGCAAAGGTAAAGAATGGAAATTTTAAAGGTAGCACTCAAGTAATGTACTTTGGAATGGCGGAGAAATACCATGTAGTAGGTAGGTATGGTGTACACAAATGGCATGGTTATTGGCTCAAGGATTTGGATGCACGAGAAGAATTCCTCTCAATACAAGGCTAGGCTAGCAAGGTTGTTTGAAGCAAACTCAAGTATAAAAGGTGCAGCAAAGCTCACATATGAACATATTGTAACTATTATAAGACTTTATATTGTCTCCTTGTTGTTCAAACACCTCAACCAGAAAATATCTAGACTCTAGAGATCAATCATGCAAACCAAATTTTAACAAGCTCTATGTAGTTATTCATTAATGAGTACAAGGTACATGATGCAAGAGCTTAAACAAGATCTATATGAGCACAACAATTGCCAAGTATCACATTATTCAAGACATTAAACCATTTACCACATGCGGCATTTTCCGTTTCCAACCATATAGCAATGAATGAAATAGTCCAACTTCCGCAATGAACATTAAAGATGAAGCTAAGAACATATGTGTTCATACGAAACAGCGGAGCGTGTCTCTCTCCCAAACAAAGAATGCTAGGATCTGATTTTATTCAAACAAAACAAAAATAAAAACAAACAGACGCTCCAAGTAAAGCACATAAGATGTGACGGAATAAAAATATAGTTTCACTAGATGAACCTGATAAGTTGTCGATGAAGAAGGGATGCCTTGGGAATCCCCAAGCTTAGACGCTTGAGTCTTCTTAAAATATGCAGGGATGAACCACGGGGGCATCCCCAAACTTTGACTTTTCACTCTTCTTGATCATATTGTATCATCCTCCTCTCTTGACCCTTGAAAACTTCCTCCACACCAAACTCGAAACAAACTCATTAGAGGGTCAGTGCATAATTCATATATTCAGAGGTGACATAATCATTTTTAACACTTCTGGACATTGCACAAAGCTACTGAAAGTTAATGGAACAAAGAAATCCATCTAACATAGCAAAACAGGCAATGCGAAATAAAAGGCAGAATCTGTCAAAACAGAACAGTTCGTAAAGACGAATTTTAAAGTGGCACCAGACTTGCTCAGATGAAAATGCCCAAATTGAATAAAAGTTGCGTACATATCTGAGGATCACGCACGTAAATTGGCAGATTTTTCTGAGTTACCTACAGAGAACACTTCCCAAATTCGTGACAGCAAGAAATCTGTTTCTGTGCAGTAATCCAAATCTAGTATTGACTTTACTATCAAAGACTTTACTTGGCACAACAATGCAATAAAATAAGATAAGGAGAGGTTGCTACAGTAGTAACAACTTCCAAGACACAAATATAAAACAAAATTGCTGTAGTAAAATAAACACATGGGTTATCTCCCAAGAAGTGCTTTCTTTATAGCCATTAAGATGGGCTCAGCAGTTTTAATGATGCACTCGCAAGAAACAAGAGTTGAAGCAAAAGCGAGCATCAAGAAGCAAATTCAAAACAAATTTAAGCCTAACCAACTTCCTATGAAAAGGAATCTTGTAAATAAACAAATTCATGAAGCATAATGCAACAAGCATAGAAAGATAAAACAAGTGCAGCTTCAAGATTTTCAGCAAAAAGAGAGGTGTTTTAGTAACATGAAAATTTCTACAACCATATTTTCCTCTCTCATAATAATATCCAGTAGCATCATGAGCAAACTCAACAATATAAGTATCACATAAAGCATTCTTATTCACATGCATAAAAGTATCATTACTCTCCACATAAGCATAATCAGTTTTATTAGTTGTAGTGGGAGCAAATTCAACAAAGTAGCTATCATTATTATTATTCTCATCAAGTGTAGGAGGCATAGTATAATCATAATAAAATTTACTCTCCATAGTAGGTGGCACCAAAAGACCACTATCATTATAATCATCATAAATAGGAGGCAAAGTATCATCAAAGAAAATTTTCTCCTCAATGCTTGGGGGACTAAAGAGATCATGAAAACCAGCTTCCCCAAGCTTAGAACTTTCTATATCATTATCAACAATGGTGTTCAAAGAGTTCATACTAATATTACTACCAGCATGCAAATAAGATTCCATAGGTTTTTTAATTTTCGCATTAAACCATTCATGTCTTGACTCAGGAAATAGTACAAAAAGCTCACAGATGTTTTCCATTATGCCTTACTAGTGTTTAACAAGAAACAAAAATATGCAATTGCAGGATCTAAAGGAAATAGCTTCGAGCACACACCCAACGGCAATAGAAAAGTACTCAGTTACCTGAGACCGGAGTATGAGTGCCTTTTACCTTTCCTCCCCGGCAACGGCGCCAGAAAAGTGCTTGATGTCTACGGGTACTTCTATTCTTGTAGACAGTGTTGGGCCTCCAAGAGCAGAGGTTTGTAGAACAGCAGCAAGTTTCCCTTAAGTGGATCACCCAACACTACAACAGGACAGAGCTTTGGTAACACAATCATGTAACACATAGTAGAAGACATTACAGGTAAATGTATAGTAACACATCATTTGTGTGCCAGTGACCGGCAGTAACACAAACTATATATGTGCCAAAAATATGTTACACGCATATCGAGGCAGTAACATATACATATTTGTGGGAGGTATTGTGTTACAGGCACATATGTCTAAGGTGAGGAGCGGTATTGACGAATGACGACTTGATGGTGGGAGATGACGGTGTTAGGTGCGGGCATGCCACCGATGAGAAGCGTTAGGGTCTAGACTGATGAGGTAGGTAAAATAATTTGTCCTAGATTTAGACAACATGTTGCCTAAAATCTACCTAGATTCATTGAATGTGCCACAGAAACTTTGAACCGGAAATACATTTTTGTGCTAATTATTTTCAAAATATTCGAACTCACTATTTCCCCTCATAATATTTTTACTTTCCGCAGGCAAAAAACACTGTTGAAAGATTACCGCAAATTTTTTCGCAAAAAATAAAAAGATTACCGCCAATTTTGGCCCATTTATCTACGCACATGGCAAACTCGGAAACAGTTTGTGTCTTAATCGTGCCGTACATTACGGCTTCAGTTTTTTCCCCAGCGCAAAGGCACTCAATGGTTTACCCTTTATTTACTAGTATTACTCACAGCCTAAAAAGATTAGATCTCAGATTTCCCCTGACTTCACAATCCCGCCGCCGTCCAAGCCATCCAACGCCGCCACCCGCCCTTCAGCCCCCTCCACCTCGCCCCACCCTCTAGCACCCTGCACCGCGCCGCCCGCTCTTCAGCGACCCGTTGTATTCTGCGCCGGTAGCACTGCCGATCATCGCATCTGGTGACTACCTCAAGGACGGACGTGGACGGTTACCACCACTCTGGATGCTAGTATTCATCTAGGCACTCGTGCTTCTGTTAATCGCCATACTACGAATTCCTGACTGGTCGTCTTTCTTCCTAGCTCTAGTCATCCATCTTATCTTCTCATATGTAGATCTGGTGTTCTGTGATTCTTCTTTTTTGCAGACCTAGTTGTAACGCGTAGCTTGCCGCCGTCTCCGCCTTCATGCGTTGTGGCTGATGCGGTGGGAGTTGCCCTCTACCTTCTCCATCTTTTTACACGGTCGCCACGTCAACGAGCGATCTGACGGCCACGTCGTCAAGGATAGGTAATCGAAGTCATCTCCCTGATTCCATCTACTATCGTGGAAACTAATCAAACAAGAGGCATGGGATAGCTCTAACAATCACAACTGATTTGCTTCCGTGTGTGACTCATTTTTTCTCGTGCGTGCACTAGTTCAGGTTGCAGATTGACTTCCACTGGAATCTGGTTACGTGAGTTTAAAGTTTATAAACCAAGGAAATAATTCGGGTGTTGAATCAAACGAACAAGAGACGAGTATGGCACGTCCTCGTGTTTTAAAGTGAAATACAAGCGGTAGCAAGTATGCTCAGTTAACCAAGGGATAGCTGTTCGGTTCAGCATAACTTAATTAAATTAATGGAATTCTTGAGAAGTTGACAACACAAAAATAGTATTTTGATCCTGCATCAGTACATGGCATGGCTTGGTAGTATTTGTAGTATCTCTAACAGTTTCTAATATCTCAGTCACTATTTGCATGAATTCAGATTGTTGTTGCGTTGAATATGACTAAAGTGTTTTCGGCCTATCCACACAATATGTAGCAGTATTTATGTCAGTCTGCATGGTTCATTGTTAAACATGAACGCCACCTATTTTTCTTTAACCTTAACTGATTATAAAGTATGCTGACCGATTTATTTGATTGGTTTCTGCTGGGGGGAGAGAGAGAGAGTCAGTACCTTTCTGGTACTCGTTTGCCCTAGCTTCATGTTTTGGAGTAATAATCAAGCTTTAATCTGAATTTTCTACCTTTCACGTAAGATAATTACGTCGAAAAAAACAGCTTTTTATGTTAACTTTTTTATTCCATGTTCAATAATCATATTTGTTAACATTTTCTTTTGCAGATTAGAAAGAAGGATGATTGAGTTGTTGTTGGACTCTTCGATGCAGCTAGATTTAAACGCAGAGATATTTAGAATATTTCACTTTTGAATAAATGTAGTTTACATTATAGAATGTAATGTACCATTATTCGCAAATGTGTTTTTATTCACCGAAATATTTTTCTTTAGTCAAATATGTACGAGTATTATGATATTGTGGGGATAGTATTGGTTTTTCACTTAATGTAACACATATGTCTTCCCCGGTGTATATGCAATATATTGATTTTCTTAATTTGTGAATGTGTCATGCGAGGTCAGTTCCTCGTACCTTTCATGTTGCCAAACATCAATATAAAATAATCAATTTAACATGTGTCATGATTTTATGTTTAAATAAATAATATATTCCATAAAATGACACATAATTTTGGATTTAATAAACTTTTGTAATTATCAGTGTAACTATAATTAGGCAAATGTGTTACTAACAGTGTTACTGAAGTTGAAAAGAGGTGTTACCAATTGTGCTACTATTCTTTGGAAAATATGTTACTACTTGTGTTCCTACACTTACAATTGTAACACGTAAAATTTATGTTACTAAAAAGTAATTGTAACACACTTTTAAAGATATAGTAACAACAATTATGTGTGACAACAAATACCTCTCAGTAACACGGCCTAATGGAACACATACCAAAATGTGTTACTCCATGGAATAGTAACACTGTTCTGGACCTATTGTAACACTAGACTGTGTTACGAAAGCTCTGTCCTGTTGTAGTGCAAGGTTTATCGAACTCACGGAGGAAGAGGTCAAAGATATCCCTCTCAAGCAACCCTGCAATCACGATACAAGAAGTCTCTTGTGTCCCCAACACACCTAATACACTTATCAGATGTATAGGTGCACTAGTTCGGCGAAGAGATAGTGAAATACAAGTGGTATGGATGAATATGAGTGGTAATAGCAATCTGAATAAAATATGGCAGCGAGTAAATATGCAATAAAACAGTAAACAAACGGAGATTCGATGTTTGGAAACAAGGCCTAGGGATCATACTTTCACTAGTGGACACTCTCAACATTGATCACATAATAAAACCACTCTACACTCTCTTGTTGGATGATGAACACCACTAATTGCGTAGGGCTACAAGAGCACCTCAATGCCGGAGTTAACAAGCTCCACAACATTCAATGTTCATATTTAAATAACCTTAGAGTGCATGATAGATCATTGCAATTACACCGAGTACTAACATAGAATGCACACTGTCACCATCACACTATGAAGGAGGAATAGATCACATCAATACTATCATAGCAATAATTAACTTCATAATCTACAAGAGATTACAATCATAACCTACGCCAAGTACTACATGATGCACACACTTGTCACCTTTACACCATGGAGGAGGAATAGAGTACTTTAATAACATCACTAGAGTAACACATAGATGAATAGTGATACAAAACTCATATGAATCTCAATCATGTAAGGCAGCTCATGAGATCATTGTATTGAAGTACATAGGAGAGAGATTAACCACATAGCTACCGGTACAGCCCTTAGCCTCGATGGAGAACTACTCCCTCCTCATGGGAGACAGCAGCGTTGATGAAGATGGCGGTGGTGTCGATGGAGGAGCCTTCCGGGGGCACTTCCCCGTCCCGGCGGCGTGCCGGAACAGAGACTCCTGTCCCCCAGATATTGGCTTAGCGATGGCGGCGTCTCTGGAAGGTTTCTCGTACCATGGCTTTTCCGTACTGGGGGTTTCGCGACGGAGGCTTTAAGTAGGCGGAAGGGCAGGTCAGGGGGCCACACGAGGGCCCCACACGCCAGGGCCGCGCGGCCAGCACCTGGGCCGCCCCGCCCTGTTGTGGCGGCGCCTCGTGGCCCCACTTCGTAAGTCCTCCGGTCTTCTGGAAGCTTCGTGTAAAAATAGGCCCCTGGGCGTTGATTTCATTCAATTCCGAAAATATTTCCTTACTAGGATTTCTGAAACCAAAAACAGCAGAAAACAGCAACTGGCTCTTCGGCATCTCGTCAATAGGTTAGTGCCGGAAAATGCATAATAATGACATATAATGTGTATAAAACATGTGAGTATCATCATAAAAGTAGCATGGAACATAAGAAATTATAGATACGTTTGGGACGTATCAAGAACTTGGTATTCTTGATCCTAAAAACTTGGATTGATTAACTTCTTGCACTATATTCTTGCATTTATCTTGCTCTCTAGCTTAGAGGCATAGCACATATGGGGATAGTCATCTTACCATGACTTGGTATGATGCATACCTATGTGTGCAACATAAATAGACCCAATGTCATTATATGGACCCAAGCATGTATCTTCGAGGTCTCATGACATTTGCGCTTTCACATAGGGGGAGTAATCCCCCGCCCCTCATTGAGCCTCAATGACAACTTGATTTGACTATATAAGGCTAAATGATCTTATTGCAAAAACTATTCCAAAATGTTGTATGGTTCTTGATATACTTCGAATCATGCCCATTGTTGCTATTTATTTCTTGTTTGGATTTCACTCCAATGGGTATGCCTAGAGAACTTTGTGTTTCCAACCCCATGTCTATGCTCATCTCATCATCATCTATCTATCTATATGTACATGTCATCATCTGAGCATTCATACACATTTACACAAAGAATAGGGGCAAAACGAGGCAAAATGAGACAAAACTGGGCAAACAGACTTTGGCCGGTCACTGGCCCGGTCGGACCGTCCTTTACGCCGGGCCATCCGGCACCTGGCCCGGCGATACGTCTCCAACGTATCTATAATTTCTGATGTTCCATGCTAGTTTTATGACAATACCTACATGTTTTGCTCACACTTTATAATGATTTTATGCATTTTCCGGAACTAACCTATTAACAAGATGCCACAGTGCCAGTTCATGTTTTCTGCTATTTTTGGTTCCAGAAAGGATGTTCAGGCAATATTCTCGGAATTGGACGAAACAAAAGCCCACGATCTTATATTTCACGGAAGGTTCCAGAAGTCCGAAGGGGAGACGAGGAAGGGCAGCAGGGGACCCACACCATATGGCGGCACGGGTGGCCCCCTGGCCGCGCCAGCCTATGGGGAGGGGGGCCCCTGGCTCCTCCGACTCCGCCTCTTCGCCTATAAAATCCCTCGTGACCTAAAAACCCGACACCAATTGACGAAACTCCAGAAAGACTCCAGGGACGCCGCCGCCATCGCGAAACTCCGTTTCGGGGGACATAAGTCTCTGTTCTGGCACGCCACCGGGACGGGGAATTGCCCCCGGAGTCATCTCCATCGACACCACCGCCATCTTCATCGCCATCGCTGTCTCCCATGATGAGGAGGGAGTAGTTCTCCCCCGAGGCTAAGGGCTCTACCGGTAGCTATGTGGTTCATCTCTCTCTCCCATGGTGTGATCTTTATGTGGTCATGAGCTCTGTATCACTATTAATCTATGTGCTACTCTAGTGATGTTATTAAAGTAGTCTATTCCTCCTCCATGATGTAATGTTGACAGTGTGTGCATCATGTAGTACTTGGCATAGGTTATGATTGTAATCTCTTGTAGATTATGAAGTTAACTATTACTATGATAGTATTAATGCGATCTATTCCCCCTTTCATAGCTATTGTTGACAGTGTGTATGTTATGTTAGTACTCGGTCTAATTGCAACGGTCTATTATGCACTCTAGAGGTTACTTTAATATGAACTCCGGATGTTGTGGAGCTTGTTTACTCCGGCTTGAGGTGTGCTTTTATAGCCCTACACAATGAATGGTGTTTGTTATCCAACAAGAGAGTGTAGAAAGTAGCATTTATTTATTCAGTTATGTGATCAATGTTGAGAGAGTCCACTAGTGAAAGTATGATCCCTAGGCCTTGCTTCTAAGCATTGAAACACCGTTTCCAACAAGTTCTGCTACATGTTTGCTTGCTGCCATTTTTATTTTAGATTGCAATTACTACTTATAATCATCCATATTACTTGTATTTCACTATCTCTTTGCCGAACTAGTGCACCTATACATCTGACAAGTGTATTAGGTGTGTTGGGGACACAAGAGACTTCTTGTATCTTAATTGCAGGATTGCTTGAGAGGGATATCTTTGACCTCTACCTCTCTGAGTTCGATAAACCTTGGGTAATTCACTTAAGGGAAACTTGCTGCTGTTCTACAAACCTCTGCTCTTGGAGGCCCAACACTGTCTACAGGAATAGAAGCGTGCGTAGACATCAAGCTATTTTACTGGCGCCGTTGCCGGGGAGGTAAGGTAAAAGGTATTCACATCCTCCGACTACTAAGCTATTTCCTAGCACTGGTGCCGTTGTGTGAGTGCTCGAAGCTATTTCCTTTAGATCCTGCAATTGCATCTTTTTGTTTCTTGTTTTTATTTTTCACTAGTTAGGCATAACGGAAAACAACAAAAAAATAGAGATCTTTATGAACTTTATATTGAATTAGGACATGATGTGTTTGAAGAGAGAATTAAAAAACCCATGGAACTTTGTTTGCAAAATAGCAATGTTATTAGCATGAACTCTTTGAACACTATTATTGCTAATGCTATGGATGAATTTAAGCTTGGGGAAGCTGGTTTTGATGAGCATGATATTTTTAGTCCCCCAAGCATGGAGGAGAAAATTTACTTTGATGATACTTTGCCTCCCATTTATGATGATTATAATGATAGTGGTATTTTGGTGCCACCTACTATGGAGGATAAAGTTTATTATGATTATACTATGCCTCCTATATTTGATGATTATGGTGATGAGAATAATAATGATAGCTACTTTGTTGAATTTTCTCCCACTACAATTAATAAGAATGACTATGCTTATGAGGAGAGTAATGATACTTTTATGCATGTGAATAAGAATGCTTTATGTGATAGTTATATTGTTGAGTTTGTTCATGATGCTACTGAAAGTTATTATGAGAGAGGGAAACATGGTTATATGCATCTTAATAATATTAAGTTTCCCCTCTTTATGTTGAGAATCTTGAAGTTACTCGAGTTTTATCTTCCTATGCTTGTCACTTTGTTCTTCATGAATTTATTTGTGAACAAGATTCCTTTTCATAGGAAGTAGGTTAGGCTTAAATTTGTTTCATACTTGCTTTTTGATGCCCTCTTTGCTCCAACTCTCATCCTTATGTGAGCATCATTAAAATTACTGAACCCATCTTAATGGCTATAAAGAAAGCGCTGCTTGGGAGATAACCCATGTTTTTATTTTGCTACTGTTTTGTTGTGTCTTGGAAGTTGTTACTACTGTAGCAACCTCTCCTTATCTTTATTTTATTGCATTGTTGTGCCAAGTAAAGTCTTTGATAGAAGGTTGATACTAGATTTGGATTACTGCGCAGAAACAGATTTCTTGCTGTCACGAATTTGAGTAGGTCTCTCTGTAGGTAACTCAGAAAAATCTGTCAATTTTCGTGTGTGATCCTCAGATATGTACGCAACTTTCATTCAATTTGAGCTTCTTCATCTGAGCATGTTAAGTGCCTCTAAAAAATTCGTCTTTACGGACTGTTCTGTTTTGACAGATTCTGCCTTTTATTTCACATTGCCTCTTTTGCTATGTTGGATGGATTTCTTTGTTCCATTAACTTTCAGTAGCTTTGAGCAGTGTCCAGAAGTGTTAAGAATGATTGTGTCACCTCTGAATATGTGAATTTTTGATTATGCACTAACCCTCTAATGAGTTTGTTTTGAGTTTGGTGTGGAGGAAGTTTCAAGGGTCAAGAGAGGAGGATGATACAATATGATCAAGAAGAGTGAAAAATCTAAGCTTGGGGATGCCCCCGTGGTTCATCCCTGCATATTTCAAGACGACTCAAGCATCTAAGCTTGGGGATGCCCAAGGCATCCCCTTCTTCATCAACAACTTATCAGGTCACCTCTAGTGAAACTATATTTTTATTCTGTCACATCTTATGTGCTTTACTTGGAGCGTCTGTATGTTTTTATTTTTGTTTTGTGTTTGAATAAAATCTGATCTCATCATGCTTGTGTGGGAGAGAGACACGATCCGCTTGTTCATATGAACACTGGTGTTCTTAGCTTTACTTTTAATGTTCATGGCGAAGGTTGAAACTGCTTCGTTCATTGTTATATGGTTGGAGACAGAAAATGCTTCATGTGGTAATTGGTATAATGTCTTGAATAATTTGATACTTGGCAATTGTTGTGCTCAAATAGATCATGTTTAAGCTCTTGCATCATGTACTTTGTACCTATTACTGAAGAACTACCATAGAGCTTGTTGAAATTTGGTTTGCATGATTGGTCTCTCTAAAGTGTAGATATTTTCTGGTGAAGTGTTTGAACAACAAGGAAGACAGTGTAGAGTCTTATAATGCTTGCAATATGTTCTTATGTAAGTTTTGTTGTACCGGTTCATACTTGTGTTTGCTTCAAACAACCTTGCTAGCCAAAGCCTTGTACTGAGAGGGAATACTTCTCGTGCATCCAAACCCTTGAGCCAAAAACTATGCCATTTGTGTCCACCATACCTACCTACCATGTGGTATTTCTCTGCCATTCCAAAGTAAATTACTTGAGTGCTACCTTTAAAAATTTCATTCCTTGTCTTGAAATACATAGCTCATGGGAAAATAGCTTTAAAAACTATTGTGGTATTGAATATGTAGCTTATGTGTCTTATTTCTTATAAGTTGCTTGTTGAGCGATAACCATGTTTCTGGGGACGCCATCAACTATTACACCTTTGTTGAATATCATGTGAGTTGCTATGCATGTTCGTCTTGTCTGAAGTAAGGGTGATTTATCATGATCAAATGGTTTGAGTATGCATATTGCTAGAGAAGAACATTGGGCCGCTAACTAAAGCCATGAATCATGGTGGAAGTTTCAGTTTGGACATTAATCCTCAATCTCTTATGAGAATATTACCTGTTGTTGAATGCTTATACATTAAAGAGGAGTCCATTATTTGTTGTCTATGTTGTCCCGGTATGGATGTCCTTAGTTGAGATCTATCAAAAACGAGAAATCAAATGCGATTTATCTCCTTGGACCTTTGTACAGACGGCATAGAGGTACCCCTTTGTGACACTTGGTTGAAACATATGTTATGCAATGATAATCCATGGAAATCCAAGCTAATTAGGACAAGGTGCGAGCACTATTGGTATTCTATGCATGAGGCTTGCAACTTATAGGATGTCTTATGCATAACACATATGAATTATTACTACCGTTGACAAAATTGTTTCTATGTTTTTCAAAATAAAAGCTCTAGCACAAAAATAGAAATCCATGCTTCCCTCTGTGAAGGGCCTTTCTTCTACTTTATGTTGAGTCAGTTTACCTACTTCTTTCTATCTTAGAAGCAAACACTTGTGTCAACTATGTGCATTGATTCCTACATACTTGCTTATTTGCATTCATCATATTACTTTGTGTTGACAATTATCCATGAGATATACATGTTGAAGTTGAAAGCAACTGCTGAAACTTATATCTTCCTTTGTGTTGCTTCAAAACTTTCTACTAAGAATTTATTGCTTTATGAGTTAACTCCTATGAAAGTCTTATTGATGCTTGTCTTGAAAGTACTATTCATGAAAAGTCTTTGCTATATGATTCAGTTGTTTAATCATTATCTTTACCATTGCTTCGAATCACTTCATTCATCTCATATGCTTTATAATAGTATAGATCAAGATTATGATAATAGCATGTCACTTCAGAAATTATCCTTGTTATCGTTTACCTACTCGAGGGCGAGTAGGAACTAAGCTTGGGGATGCTTGATACGTCTCCAACGTATCTATAATTTCTGATGTTCCATACTAGTTTTATGACAATACCTACATGTTTTGCTCACACTTTATAATGATTTTATGCATTTTCCGGAGCTAACCTATTAACAAGATGCCACAGTGCCAGTTCCTGTTTTCTGCTGTTTTTGGTTCCAGAAAGGCTGTTCGGGCAATATTCTCGGAATTGGACGAAACAAAAGCCCACGATCTTATATTTCACGGAAGGTTCCAGAAGTCCGAAGGGGAGACGAGGAAGGGCAGCAGGGGACCCAAACCATATGGCGGCGCGGGTGGCCCCCTGGCCGCACCAGCCTATGGGGAGGGGGCTCCCTGGCTCCTCCGACTCCGCCTCTTCGCCTATAAAATCCCTCGTGACCTAAAAACCCGACACCAATTGACGAAACTCCAGAAAGACTCCAGGGACGCCGCCTCCATCGCGAAACTCCGTTTCGGGGACGAAGTCTCCGTTCCGGCACGCCGCCGGGATGGGGAATTGCCCCCGGAGTCATCTCCATCGACACCACCGCCATCTTCATCGCCATCGCTGTCTCCCATGATGAGGAGGGAGTAGTTCTCCCAGGGCTGAGGGCTCTACCGGTAGCTATGTGTTTCATGTCTCTCTCCCATGGTGTGATCTTTATGTGATCATGAGCTTTGTATCACTATTAATCTATGTGCTACTCTAGTGATGTTATTTAAGTAGTCTATTCCTCCTCCATGATGTAATGTTGACAGTGTGTGCATCATGTAGTACTTGGCGTAGGTTATGATTGTAATCTCTTGTAGATTATGAAGTTAACTATTACTATGATAGTATTGATGCGATCTATTCCCCCTTTCATAACTATTGTTGACAGTGTGTATGCTATGCTAGTACTCGGTCTAAATTGCAACGGTCTATTATGCACTCTAGAGGTTACTTTAATATGAACTCCGGATGTTGTGGAGCTTGTTTACTCCGGCTTGAGGTGTGCTTTTATAGCCCTACACAATGAATGGTGTTTGTTATCCAACAAGAGAGTGTAGAAAGTAGCATTTATTTATTCAGTTATGTGATCAATGTTGAGAGAGTCCACTAGTGAAAGTATGATCCCTAGGCCTTGCTTCTAAGCATTGAAACACCGTTTCCAACAAGTTCTGCTAAATGTTTGCTTGCTGCCACTTTTATTTCAGATTGCAATTACTACTTATAATCATCCATATTACTTGTATTTCACTATCTCTTCGCTGAACTAGTGCACCTATACATCTGACAAGTGTATTAGGTGTGTTGGGGAAACAAGAGACTTCTTGTATCTTAATTGCAGGGTTGCTTGAGAGGGATATCTTTGACCTCTACCTCCCTGAGTTCGATAAACCGTGGGTAATTCACTTAAGGGAAACTTGCTGTTGTTCTACAAACCTCTGCTCTTGGAGGCCCAACACTGTCTACAGGAATAGAAGCGTGCGTAGACATCACCCGGTCCACCGGGCGGCCGACCGGCCGTGCGGCTGGTTCTGTATTGGAGGAGGATACCCCTTGGGGGTCTTCTTCCTCATTATCCCCCACCTCCAAACCTCCATGGCCGCCGCCTCCACCATCTCCACCACGTCCTAGGCCCTTCCCACCACTAGTTTCTCCCCAAACTTCACCCAACCATAGATCGGGATCTCTCAAGCCTCTTCACCAAAGGATTTGGTCCCTCTCAAGCTATTTTGGGAGATCTTGGGGATTTGGCCCTCAAGCCCTCTTCACGTGTCCTTTCTGCTCACTTGGGCAAAGAGGACGATGTCTTCGGGTAAATCTTCCTCCCTTTCCCTCTCCCTCTTGCTTTTCCTCTCCCATTGCCCAATTTTGAGGAAAGTTGAGAAAAGTTAGGGTTAGTGTTAGGGTTAGTAAGTCCTCATGCCATCTAGAGTGTCTCACACCCCCATGCACATTGTTCACTCTCATGGTATAGTCTATGTTCAAGTTTGTGAGTTTTTGCATGATTTTGTGGTCGAATTTCTGGGCAAACATCACAAGTCAGCAGCACCTGGTTTACAGTCCGGTCAACCGGCCTCTCAACCGGCTGGTCCGGCGTGCCGCCCGGTCAACCGGATTGTCAACCGGCTCGTCCGGTCTGTCGTCCGGTCGGATCGGCCCGTGCGCCGGATCGCCCAGTTTTTCGCATAATCTCATCGAAACACTTGGATATATGCTATGCTCTTTGGCCTCCCTATATACTGATGACATGTACACTTACCCCCTGCTCTCCTCGCTCTATTTTGCTGATTCACATCAGATTGGAGTGGTGAGGATCGTGGCACTACTGCCAAGAGAGGGAGGCTTGCAGGGCCTCCACCACGACGTACTAGTGGTCGTGCACCTCCGACTACTGGTGGCAGCTCCTCTGGGGGACGAACCAAGACAACTGGCAGCAAGAGGAAAGATAAACATGCAGCACAGGACGGTGATGAGTTATTGCCAGAGTTCAATGTTGGCGATGTACATGTTGGTGCATGGAGAAGACTTAGAGAGTCCAATCCCTATCGCTTTGATGCACCCACTTACACAGGGGGTGACAAGGGATTAACTTGTCAATGCCTATGGATTGTAGGCTAGGGTTTAGTTAGAAGTAGAGGGCAAGTAGATCTCGAAGGTTTCAGCCGAAAAGTACTCGACGATTATGAAAACTAGGGTTTGCAGACAATGATTCGATGATCTCCTCGTCCCTCGACTCCCCCTTTATATAAGAGGTGGAGCCGAGGGTTTCGTTTTGTACAAGTTACGTAGTCCGGGACGGTTTCTAACTCATCCCGCTAGATTACAAACAACACTTCCTATTACAATTCTACTTTCCTTAATATATCTTGGGCTCTCGAACCTTCTTATTCTTCGGGTAGTGGGCCTTCGTTAAACCCCGGGTACTATTTATGGCAGGCCCATTTGGGATGCCTATGTCAGTAGCCCCCGAGATTTTGCTTGAATCGTAGAATCGGGGAAAATCTCCATCGCTTATTCTTATTCAACAATTTAAACTTTTCTATATTTCTTTATATAAATTTCTATATTGTACAGGGATATTGGTAGTTGGGGCTAGTTCATCCGACGGATCGTGTACTAGTTAACCGCTCTAGTGGCAATCCGCAAAAACCTACTTCAAGATCACGTCCCCGGACATGATCTCGGGATACCGGTGCAAACTTCGACAGGTGCCGCTTAAGGTCTTACCATTCCGTCGAGTCCCGGCCAAATTTATCGAGTACCTAACGCGTCCGTTAGGATTTTTCTTCGTATCCGTTGATACGGATAAAAGTAGCAGAGCGCAGTCTTCGGCGATGCCACGCCCAGACAGAATGGATCCGGGGTCTTACCTTCGCAAATTTGCGGCATTCAGAAATTGATCGCAACATTGACGTTCCGAGAATATATTGTCGAGTGCTTTTCCAGCTGTTGGAATGGCACATTTTATCGAGTCAAATATGACTTATATTAATCTCCCGATGGGAGTATATGTAGAGTTAATTATAACTCGAAATATACTCTCTTGCTTTTCTATCTTTCTTTCTTTTTCCTTTTTATATTTCATCGGGCACGCGAACAGCGTTCCCGATGGGAGTAGCCCCCGAGGCTACAGCCAAGAACTTGTGCTTGGTTGTAGGCTCAACATTTTAGTCCACCTTGTCGCTATATTGCCATTATCTCCCGATATTCTTTCTCTCTTTTTTTTTATCTCTCGGGTGCGCGAACAGCGCTCCCGATGGGAGTAGCCCCCGAGGCTACAGCCAAGAACTTGTGCTTGGTTGTAGGCTCCCACAATTTCTATATTTGCCATAGTCGAAATTTTACTTTTATCGAAGTAGCCCCCGAGCATTTGGGCAAAAACTTGTTTCTGACCAAAGGCTCCCGAAGTATTCACATAACTTCTCCTGTCGCCATTCTCCTTTTATTTTTCTTGTCGACATATTTTCCGTTGTCAAATTCTCTTCAGCTCTGTTAATAGTCGAATTTTTTTTTGCCTTGTGGGTCCATTGTTCCCACCACGTTGACACGTCGTGCAAGTGGGGGACACACGTCCTCCGCTTTTCATGGCGCACGTTCAGTAACGCCTGTTCCATTCTATCTCCATAAAAATACCTTTTTACCCTCTTATCTACTGGATCTCTTTTCACCACACGATCTCTTCATCCGACGGTTCATTACTTCTCCCGAAGCCTATATAAACCTTTCTTCAACCTCCGTCCACTCCTTCGCTTGCGCCGCACATCTGCTCCCTCTCGCAAGAACTCCCCTGCGCCCAACTCTTTCCGATCTTCCGCACGCACGAACACCGCTTTTCCAGCGCTGTTGATGCCACCGCGTACGCGACTCACCCGCCACAACGACTCCGGAATCCAAGATGGCCGCCGAGGATCTTGAGTGGGAGAGATCCAAAATCTCCAATCAAGATGTCAATATGCTGAAGAGGCTTGGCCTGATGAAGAAGGAAGACGCCATCCGTTTTCCCAGTGAAGAAAGCTACCCCAATCCTCCAATGGAGTACCGGGTTAGTTTCGTTGATCATCTCATCCGCGGCCTTTCTACCCCAATCCACGATTTCCTCCGCGGTCTTCTCTTTGTCTATGGGATTCAGCTGCACCAGCTGACCCCCAATTCCATCCTTCACATTTCTATTTTTATCACGCTTTGCGAATGCTTCCTTGGAGTCGCTCCTAATTGGGCTCTTTGGAAGCGCATTTTCTGCCTTCGCCGCAATGGCGCTCACAACACCACCTACAACATAGGTGGTGTAGTTATCTGTGTCCGAACCGATGTCGATTATTTCGACGTCAAATTTCCCGACTCCGTCCAAGGATGGCGCAAAAGGTGGCTCTATATACACGAAGAAAGTGCCAATTCCGTGGAACACAACATAGTTCCTTTCGACGGAAACGCAAAAATTCAACGCCGCTACTCCCGGGACGCCGAAGCTTCCGAAGAAGAGAAGAAGTCGACGAAGCTCTTATGTCTCGTATTCATCAGCTCCAAAATACTCGAGGCAAAGAGTTATCCGGGTGTCCAAATCACCGCCTATTTTCTTAGGATTAGAGTGCAGCCTCTTCAGTGCTCGCAAAAATCCCCTTTGGACGTATTCTGGTGCCAATGACGCCAATAGGCTCTCCAGTGATCTTTCTGTGAAGGACTTGGAGAAGCTTATTCGAAGAATCACCTCACTGAGCAAGAAGGATCCTATTCCTTCCTCTTGTCGCGTGGAGCCATACAGCTCCACCAATCCACTCCCCGAGGTATTTTGTCTTCTCGAATTTTTATTTTGTTCTGAATTTTCTCTGCATCTCATTGTATTGATATTTCTCTATTTTTCCTTTTGCCGCTATTTTCCTGCAGAATCATCCTACTATGGCTTCCCTTCCTCCTCTTCCTGAGGATGGAGAAGTCGAAGAAATGGGCATTGTCACTGACGACAATCAAGAAGCTCCATCCTTTGTGAATGATCCCGTGGATTCTCGAAAATCTGCGGGATCTTCCGAAGACACTACGTCGGTCCAATCTCCTCCTCCCGCCGTTTCTCCACCGAAGAAAAGGAAGAGGAATAATGCCGAAGATTCCGGCACATCCAAAGCCGAAGAGGTTGTTCCTTCTCATCCGAAGGCAGCTTATGATCCTTATATTGAATCCCTCGTCAGCTCGTAAGTTACCTTAGTTTCCCCTTATTTCTGTAGTCGAAGTTTTTCCTTGTCTTGTTTTTTATGCTATTTTGATCCTCACTTGCAGTGATGACGAGGAAGAAGTACCAACTCGTGACGTAGCTCCTCGGACGAGCACGTCACATACTTTAGTTATTTCGGAGAAGCCTGTTGAAGGAGAAGAATCATCGCCTCCTCAACAAAATGTTGATACATCTACTCCTCCTTCGAGCCCCCTTGTCCCTTCACCAAAAAGGGCAAGGGTTGAAATGACCATTGAGCCTGCCCCTCAATTAAGCGGCTCTTCGTCGCAACTCTTGGATGATGTAAGTTTGTTGATGTCTATATTTCCTCTATTTTGCTTTTTTAGACCCTTACTTTTTTTAATGCCGATGTTTTCTCCTTCGTTTTTCTTCTTTGACAGCCTATGATCAAAGATCTTATTCGCATCGGGTCCCAATTTATTGGGTACCGCGAGTATGCCAGAAGAGCCGAAGGTAATAACCTTTATTTTTGCTGTTCTTCCTGAATTTTGCTCCTTTTTGTTTGTCGCGATTTTTGATCTTTCTGTCCCTTTTTTATCTTGATAGAGAAACTTGCAGAGGCCAACAATTGTGCCGACGCCCTTGCTCACAAACTAGAACAAAGTGAGGCGGCTCGCGAGAAAGCCGAACTTGTCGCTAGCGAAGCTAAAGCCGAGGCTGATGATGCCAAAGCAAAGGCTGCTAGTGTCGAGGAACCGCGAAAAGGCTTAAAGATGCCGAATCCGCTTTAGACGAGCGTAAAGCTGCCCGAGCTGCTCGTGAACAAGGGATCCTCAAGCGTCTGAAGTCGCAAAGTCGGCGTACTCTGAGTAATATCATCAATCCCTTCTATTTTATTGTACTTCCTGTTTCTTGGTTTTTGACTAATGTTTTGTCTCGTGGCAACTCAAACGGACCAGGATTTTGATCTGGATAACCCCGTCAATGACCCTCTCCTCGACGCACTTTCTCTTCTGGAGTTTCATGGGCGTGAAATTCGTGAAGGCGTGGCAAATGCCAGTGCAGGTTTGTCGGCGTTGTTCCCCTACTTCTTCCCGAAGAAAGAGGAACCTTCGACTTTCCTTGCCCTTGCCAAGCTTTTCAATTCGTCGGAAGACCTTGGACTGAAGATGCGTCAGGAGAATATGAAGGTTGCTCGTCGAGAATACTCGTTGCCCTAGTTGCCGACAGCCAACGTACGCTTGATTGGATGAAGGTTGGCGACACCGATCGGATAGAGCAATCGAGATGGAGGTCGTCGATCAAGGCAGCCAAGCCCAACACGAAGAAGATCTTGGCGTATCTCGGGATCAAGCCGCCTTCGACTCCTAGCTCCTCGAGGCCGGAGGTCTAGTTGCATGCCTCCTTGTTTCTTTTTCTGTTTCTTTTGCTCTTGTCGCCATTTTAGCCTTGGCGACAATTACTCTCTTAGTCCCCCTGGAAAACTTTCTTTTGTAATGTCTGTGTAAATTTTCTAGCAAGTAATGAAATTTCTCTTCGTGCTTTTCATTGATCCTGGGCCTTTCTTTTCCAGTTAATATTTGATAATTACTCGACCCCTCCTTGTTCTGCCGCTGCTTCACCTGCATCTTCCTTCTCGAAGAAAGTACTAGTCGACCATAATCTCCTCGAGAGTTCATCAAGCGGACATTTGTCTGAAGATTTGCAAGAACTTCGACAACAACTTCAATCTATGAAGAAACAAACTTTGGCCATGATGGAACAATCTCGGAAAGCATCCGAACGAGAACAACTTGCTTTTCAACAAGCCCAAGAAGCTATGGCTGCTAAGGATGCTGCTGTCTTAGAAGCGAAGGGAGCCACAACCCGAGAAAATAGTATGCTTGAGCTAATGTCGGAAGCTAGCACAGTATATGTTAGGTACGTTTTTGCAACCTCAAGACGCCTTCTCTTTATTTTGCTATGTCTTTTTTCCAATTTCTTGCCCCGTCGCTTTATCGTGCTCGGTTCTTGATTCCGTTGCCGAAGATCGTAGAGTAAATGAGAGAACAAATCTTCTTGTCAATCTTTCCCTTAATCATGGCTGTTTGTTCCGGGCCACTCCCGAACGAACCCAACAAATTGTTAGGTTCCAAGATCGTGCTTGCCAAGTGCGCGACTTTCTCAATTTTTGCACGGCGACATTAACCCTTGTCTATAGGAATCTATTTCCGCGAAACGAGGTTCCAAAAACTCTTCCCGAATTATTGGAGGTATTCAGAGATGCTCCCCGCATCCATAACTTTGTGCGGGCTCAACTCACTCGCCGGAGCGAGATTTGCCATGATTATGATAAACATCTCGTTATCCAAAGTTGGACCCGACGAAGATTGTTGCTGGTTGCCTGGCCAAGAAAACGCGTCGGAAAAATGATATTGACTCAATCGATGCGATGGTAGCTCCTGTGGCCGAATCGATGATAGATGAACTTCTTCGGATGGACTCAGAGTTCTTTACCAAGGGTTCTTATGCTGAGCATAAAACAACCAGGGGCTTGTCCGTGGATACTATCTTGGGATTTAACTGACTTGTATTATATTGGAAACCTTGTATCTCATTCTTTTTTGTTTTCCCTCCTCTTTTTTATATTTCCGAAGGAATTTTATTGTATATTGCTGAGGTCCTCTATGTTGTTGAAGCCCCGACCCTAACCGGGCGAAGGTTGCACTATTTTTTCCTCCTTGAAATCTATCTTTTCTCGTTGTAATAAGACATCCTTGCTTGTCCCTTGGATGGACTGCCAATCTTCGAGTACCTTTGATGTCGAAATTCTATATTTGTATTGCGAGGTTCTTAGACCAAAGCACTTAAGATTTTTGATGTGTACACTATGTTTATGATTACTGGCTTCCGTTTTTTATATTTGGCGAGGTATTAATGTACCAAGGCGAAATATTTCAGTGAATCTATATTGTATGTATTTTAAGACTTGGGTGTTGAGCCCCCGAGCGTGTCGAAAAATAAGAAGTATATCTCCACTATCTTTATTATATTACAGCACCACGAGCCCGCCTCATTAAAAACCTTTCCCGGCCCCACTCGGTGCCCCGAAAAAGGAAAAGAGTGCGTCCGAAAACTCGTGGGCGTTTCAGGACATTGAAGTTTTACAAGGACTATATTTTAGCTCTAGGCGTAGAACCGCCCGAGTTGCGCCACGTTCCGGGGTTTTGCTCCTCCACCCCCGTCTTCTTGTCCTTTATCCCGTATGCTCCTCCTCCAATTACTTCCGTGACGATATAGGGACCAAGCCATGGTGACTCGAGTTTTTCATGACTTTTTTGCGTGAGCCGAAGAACTAAGTCCCCCACTTGAAAAGATCTTGGCCGCAAACGTCGACCGTGGTAATTCTTCAAGTCCTGTTGATATTTGGTGACCCTTGATAATACTTCGTCTCGAGCTTCGTCGAGTGCGTCTACATCGTCTTCCAATGCTGTCCTTGAAGCTTCTTCATCATATGCTCGTGACTCTAGGGGAGTCGTGCTCTATTTCTATTGGAAGTACCGCCTCCGCGCCATGGACCGTAAAAAACGGGGTTTCTTGTGTCGCCGTATTTGGTGTTGTTCGGATGCTCCACAACACACTTGGTAGTTCTTCGGGCCGTGTATGTCGAGCTTTTTCTAGTGGTCCCAACAGACGTTTCTTGATGCCATTGCAGGTAATGCCATTGGCTTTCTCGACCTGCCCGTTGGTTTGAGGATGTGCAACTGACGCAAAGTGCAGCTTGATACCCACTTCTTTGCAGTAATCTTTAAATTCGTTGGATGTAAAGTTACTGCCATTGTCCGTGACGATGCTATGAGGCACTCCAAATCTGAAGACGAGGCCTTTTATGAATTTTACCGCGGATGCTCCATCCGGCGAATTTATTGGCTTCGCTTCTATCCACTTTGTAAATTTGTCGACGACTACTAGCATGTATTCCTTTCCTCCCGGCCATGATTTGTGTAACTTGCCCACCATATCGAGACCCCATTGTGCACAGGGCCACGACAAAGGTATTGGTGCTAGTTCTGCTGCCGGAGAGTGAGGTTTTGCGGCGAACCTTTGACACGCATCGCAAGTCCTTACTATTTCTTTGGCGTCCTCGATTGCTGTCAACCAGTAGAATCCTGCCCGGAAAACCTTGGCTGCGATGGCTCGACTACTCGCGTGGTGGCCGCATATTCCTTCGTGCACATCCTTCAGAATTATTCTTCCTTCTTCGGGTGTTACACACCTTTGCAGGACACCTGAATTACTTCGCTTGTACAGTTCTCCTTTGATCACCGTGAAAGCTTTAGATCGTCGAATTACTCGCCTTGCTTCAACTGGATCGTCGGGTATTTCTTTCCTGAGGATGTATGAGACATATGCTTGCATCCAAGGAACCTGTACCATCATCACAAGCTCTTGTTCATCTTCATCCTCCGTGGTTTCGACGAGGGGTGTCGAACTTTTTTCTTTTTTCTCGCACCTTTTTTGGCTTTGTAGATCTCTCCGATATTTCTTCCCAAAACACTCCTGGCGGGACTGGGAGGCACTGCGACCCGATGTTTGCGAGGACGTCGGCTTTATCGTTGCTCAACCTACTGATGTGATTTACTTCGCATCCGTCGAATAGCTTCTCGAGTTCATTGTACACCTCTTTATATGCTACCATGCTATCATTGACTGCATCACATTGGTTCATAACTTGCTGGGCCACCAATTGTGAGTCGCCAAAGATTTTTTGTCGAGTTGCACCGCATGCTTTCGCCATCCTCATCCCGTGTATGAGGGCTTCATATTCTTCTTCATTGTTAGATGCGTTAGGGAACATCATCCGAAGGATATACTTCAATTTGTCGCCTTCAGGTGATATAAGTATGACTCCTGCTCCAGCTCCTTCTACTCTTTTGGACCCGTCAAAATTCATGGTCCAGGTTCTCGACAGTCCGGGGGTCCCGTGTTTTGCAGCTCCATCCACTCTGCGATGAAGTCTGGCAGAACTTGCGACTTGATTGCTTTTCTTTTTTCATACGTGATGTCCCGAGGGGAAAGTTCTATTCCCCAAAGGGAGACACGACCCGTAGCTTCTGGATTGTTCAGTATATTTGACAAAGGAGCCTCATTGACCACTATGATTGGGTGTGCCGAAAAATAGTGGCGCAATTTTCGTGCTGTTGTGAACACTCCGTATGCTAGCTTCTGGTACTGAGGATACCTTTGTTTTGACGGCGATAAAACTTCGCTGACGAAGTAAACGGCCTCCGTACTCCGTGGAGTTTTCCTTCTTCTTCTCTTTCGACAACCAGCGCCGTGCTCACCACTTGGGGCGTGGCTGCGATATATAACGAGAGAGGTTCCTTTTCCTTCGGTGCCACCAAGATTGGTGGTGTCGAGATTTTGCGCTTCAAATCTTCGAAAGCTCTGTTCGGCTTCTTCGTTCCACTCGGAATTTGTCTCCTTGTTTTATCAAAGCGTAAAATGGTAACGCTTTTCTCCTAGCCTCGGCGACGAATCTGCTCAAAGCTGCGACTCGCCCGCTTAACTCGTTGTATCTCTTTCAACTTTGTTGGCTTTCTCATTGTTACAATAGCTTGTATTTTATCGGGATTTGCTTCAATCCCTCTTGCCGAGACTAGAAACCCCAAGAGTTCTCCTCGCTGGGACACCAAAGGAACACTTCGTCGGGTTCAACTTCGAGCAGTAATTTGTTGAGGTTGTTGAACGTTTCCTTGAGGTCCTCTATCGCTGTTGATCCTTCCTTTGATGTTATGACGACGTCGTCGATGTACACTTGCACGTTTTTCCCAATCCGTGTCGCCAAACACTTTCGCATCATCCTCTCGATACGTTGCTCCCGCGTTTTTTAGACCAAAGGGCATTGTTCTCGTAACAAAACACGCCATAAGGTGTAATGAACGCAGTCTTTACTTCATCTTCTTCTTTTAGCCTGATCCGGTTATAACCGAATACGCGTCCGAGAAGGAAAGACGTTCGCGATCCAGCCGTGGAGTCGATAATTTGATCGATCCTCGGAGGGGGAAGTGATCCTTTGGACAATGTTTGTTGAGACACGTAAAGTCGACGCACATGCGAAGGACCTTAGTGTTTTTCTTTGGCACCATCACGGGATTTGCTACCCATGTGGCTTCGTGAATATCTCTTTGATGAAACCAGCCTTCTTGTAGTCGATTGATTTCTCGACGAAGATAGCTTTGCGGTTTGGTTTCGAAAAACGCCGCAAAGGTTGTTTGATTGGTCTCGCTGATGGATCCAAATTTAGGTGGTGCTCGGCAAGTTCCTCGGGTACTCCCGGCATGTCACCTGGACACCATGCGAAGATTTTCCAGCTTCTCACGGAGGAACTCGACGAGCGCGCTTTCCTATGCGATATCCATGTTGTTTGCAATGGATGTCGTCTTTTTGGGTCTCGTCGGGTGAATCTCGCACCTCCTTAGAATTTTTCTCGTGTGTTGAAAGTTGATTCTTTATTTGGCCTTCCAACGTCCGGCGTACGTCGTAATCAGTCATGCTTTTTGACGCCAAATACTCAGCTTTGCATCCCGAAAGTTTCGATAACCGATGGAAATCTTTGTCGCACTTATCGCCTAAGGCGAAACTCCCTTTGACCGTGATTGGTCCCTTGGGTCCAGTGCAATCTCCACAACATGTATGTATAGTGTGGTACCGCCATAAATCTAGCATATGCTGGTCGTCCCAACAAAGCGTGGTACCGCGATGGAAAATCCACGACTTCAAACTCAGCTCGATTCTATAATTTTCTCGGTTCCGAACCGAACATCGAGGTTGATCTTTCCCAATGGGTAACTTGGTTTCTCCGGTGTGATGCCGTGGAACCTTGTGTCCGTTGGCTTCAAGTTTGCTAAGGATATGTTCATCTTCCTCAATGTATCTCGCATACATAAGGTTTAAGCTCGCCGCCACCATCTATGAATACTCGAGAAACATCAAAACCCGCAATAACCGCCGGCGTAATAAGTGCCGACCGCCCGGTCGAGGAACTTGCTGCGGGTGATCCGCTATGGTGAAGCCGATGTCTTGCCCCGACCAATTGAGGTACTCAACTCGTTGGTGGAGGCATTTTCTCTGCCATGAACACCTGTCTCGAGATTACTTTTTGAGTTCTGTTGGACGGCCTTCCCTTCTGAATCATCGATACCGCTCCGTTTGAGTTGGGATCAACGTAAGGTGGTGGTGGAGGTGCTGCCGCTATTCTGAGCTGATGCCGATTGTCGTCTGTAATCGCGGGAGGTGGCGGTAGGTGAACTTCGCTCCTGGGCTCCCGAGGGTTTCTCTCGTGCTGCTCGAGCGTGAGCATTTTCCGCGTATCCGAACATTGCCTCGAAAATTTCGACAGCCTTTCCGCAGGTGCCCCGACCGTCTTTTCCCGTTGCCGTCGAGGAAGAAGTGCATCCGGCACGGTCCGTTCAAAGCATTTCTTCTGGGGACACGAAAGGTCTTGGAAACCTCGGCCCACTATTTTGTCTATTGCGGGAGTCGTCCCTATTATCGCTTCTCGCTCATTGCTTCTCTCGATAATCATCTATGTTGTTTCCTCCCGTGTTTGCCCGAAATCCCGCCGAAATTTGCCCCGGGGCATCATAGTTTGATACCGCCGAGGAAATCGTCGCCTCGATTGATAATTTCGACCACGGTCCTCCTCCGCGACTCCGTGTCGTTTATTGTGGACAGCGTCTTCTCCGTCTCGCCCATCTGTTTGCTATCTCCATCAACGCGGATACTCGTTTTTGGATTGGTCCTTCCCAAGTCCTCGACAAAATCTCCACGCCTAATTCCCGCGACAAACGCATCTATTGCTCTCTCGTCCGATATATTTTCTCGCCGAGTTTTTTATGATGTTCCACCTTTGGATGTATTTTCTCATTGACTCATCCGGCTTTTGTCGACACGCCCTCAGCTCTTCTAACGATGCAGGTTTTTTGCACGTGGACTCGAAGTTCTTGACGAATACGTCCTCGAAACTTTCCCAGCTGCCGATGGATCCCGGCGGAAGTTTTTTGATCCAAGATCGTGCGGCTCCACTTAAGTGCACCTGAATACTTTGCATGGCCGTTGCTCTAGTTCCTCCGAGCTAGCTTCACCGTCTCGAGGTAATCAATTAGCCACCCTCCGGATCTTGCAGGCCGTCGAACTTTTTGAAGTGATCGGGCAACTTAAATCCCGACGGACTCGAGTTTTTCGTACTCTCCTTGTGAAGCACGGCAAGCCGCACATATCCTCGTCGTTAAGCTCCGGGATTGCCGATGATCCCTCTCGCTTTGTCTCGCTCTATCGACCCTTGCTTGTGCTCCCGTGTCTCTTGCTCCGCTTGGTCCTTCGAGAACCGCCGCCGTTGCCGCCGCAGTCGTGGACTATTTTGCCTTGCCGCTCCTTCTGGGAGGCGTTGCTACGAACGCCGTCCCCATAGCTCCAACCCTCGCTAACGCCATGTTGTATAATGTTTCCCTTGGATCTCCCGGGGGTGGCCTCGGATGCGAGGATGTAAGCTTGTGTCGCCATATACCCAGCTTTCCGGTGTCTTAGGGATAATATTTCCTCTTGTATCTATCGACATAAAGGACATGTCGAGGTTTTGAACCAAGTGTTCTCTTTCGCTTCGGGTATGTGTTGTAACCTTGATCTTCCTCCGTTCCGAGCCTCCCCGTGGCTATCACCCGAAACTCTAGATTGTCCACTTAGATCCGCCCTTCTCCCGCCGGGATGCGTAGCTGCCTCCTTTCTCCCGTTCAACTCAGCTGTCCTGCTTTTCTATTTCTCGGCAGCTTCGTGCGAGCCTATATTGATAAGCTTGCAGCTTCTTGAGCTGTAGCTGTTGTCGTCATTGGCTCCGAACCATCTAGGGCTTTTGCCGCTCTATCCCGAGTCGCTCGTGGAAGTTGAACTCGACACGTGGTGTGGGCCCGACATATTTAGTGCCCATACCTCTCCTTAGATCCGAGGGATCGACAAAAGGATTACCCAAATCGTCGAAAGCCTCTGATGTTTCCTCTTGATTGTCGATAGCATAAATCCGATGATATTTTGTACTCCGATCTATGTTGGGTTTGGTGACATCATTGTTGAGATTGATGAAGACCTTGCCCACTGTGATAGATTTGTCGATGAAGTCGTAACTGTCGACATCGCTTGAGCCATCGCTTATATATGAGTCCGCAGATGACTCAAACGATGTGTTGCTGAAGATCTTGGCGAGTTTCTCTCTTGCTCGATGCCGACGTAACGTGTTGCCGAAGTTTCTTCTTCCGCCTCGCTTGACGATGCATAGCTTGAAAAATCGGAATCGACCGCCAACGATCCCGACGAAATCGGAATTTCGACACGATACGATCCTTCCTTCTCGACGCGAAAGTGAAACCTTCCGAACGTCATCTCCAAGGGCTCCGCCGTATACGCATATGCATCCAAACGGGAGGGTGGGTGAGGAACAAAATCAACAAGACCAAGCAGCGATCCGTTTACCTCGATCCATAGTGTTGCTTCCGGTTGACGATGTCGAAGATCTTGAACGTGCCATCGAGATCGATCCTTACGCCTCTAATTCCCACAGTACGGCGCCAATTGACAAGGGATTAACTTGTCAATGCCTATGGATTGTAGGCTAGGGTTTAGTTAGAAGTAGAGGGCAAGTAGATCTCGAAGGTTTCAGCCGAAAAGTACTCGACGATTATGAAAACTAGGGTTTGCAGACAATGATTCGATGATCTCCTCGTCCCTCGACTCCCCTTTATATAAGAGGCGGAGCCGAGGGTTTCGTTTTGTACAAGTTACGTAGTCCGGGACGGTTTCTAACTCATCCCGCTAGATTACAAACAACACTTCCTATTACAATTCTACTTTCCTTAATATATCTTGGGCTCTCGAACCTTCTTATTCTTCGGGTAGTGGGCCTTCGTTAAACCCCGGGTACTATTTATGGCAGGCCCATTTGGGATGCCTATGTCAGGGGGAGATAAGTTTTTCTGGACCAAGACACAACAGTGATGTGGCAAGAGTACTATGACGCCCAAGAGCACATGAAGACTGGCACCATTGTTATGCCCAAGGCCATCAAGGATGTTATTGGAATGTATGAAGCCACCAAGTTTCGTTTTGTGGTTGAGACCTTGAGGCGGATGGGGTTGTATGAGCTTATGTGCCTGACACCTACTGATGGGTGCTATTGTCCAATCCTGGTGAGGCAATTTCACTGCACAGTGTTTTTCCATGATGATCCAGCTCGCACTATGACTTGGATGACAGGCAAAGAGAAATACACTTGCAACTATCTTGATTTCTGTGACGCCTTGGGGTTTGCTGGAGGTCGTGCTTGTGGTTTCAAGCTATATTCTCAGCAGAAGTTCACCAAAGGAGACATTGCCTTCTGCTATCCTCAGAACCCCACACCTGGACCTCCCACTATCTCTGGCATGTACTACTCCTACCTTCTACTTGCCAAGCTATTCCGTGAGACTCTCATCAGCAAGTCCGGCGATACAAGTGAATGTCGTGGATATCATCTGAACTTGATGTACTACTGCCACCCTGAGCACCGGAAACTCATTGATGGTTGTGATCTCATCTACTGTGAACTGAGGCGATGTGTTCGCGAAAGGATGACTCCTAACTATGCCCAGTACGTTCAGCTGCTCATCAACAAGGTTGTGCAAGCACCTCTCAATACGCAAGGTGAACGGGTCAAGATGGAAGCCTTCAAGGTACCTGCCCAAGGTGATAGACCGGACGTCGCTGACATGATGCCTTCTGAGCGCCGGTCCAAGGAACGCCGTGACCATGCTAGCTCCAGCTACTCTAGGCGCCCACAGCATGGTGTCTCACGGTTCTTCTCTAGCCTATGGCAGATGTGCAAACATACCAATGATGTTGCACATCAAAGTCTTTCTTTGAACCAGGAGACGAGGAGGCGCCAAAATGAGTTCATGGCTGCTAGGAATGCACCTTTTCCTCCTCCTGGCCCTGAGATGGAGCCTCTACATGCACCTAACTGGGAGATGCCTCCCATTTCTGATGAGATGTTCCAGAACTTTGATCCCTCCTTGTACACTTTTGGTGGTCATCCTCCCTAGTATGCTCAGGATCCTGATACTTCTGGCCGTCGGCACGATGATGATGAAGACGAGGATCAGTATGGTGATTATGATGATGAAGAGGATGATGATGATGATGATGATGATGATGATGATGGTGATGGCAGCTCTCCACCCGCCGGGACCGAGTTCAATTGATGGGCACGCTAGCATCCCTACTCATTTCTTCACCTTTTTGGTGTTCCGATGCCAAAGGGGGAGAAGAGAGTAGAGTCTAGGATTACGGGGTCCTTGGTTGCACAAGCCATGCTTGACATTTTATTTGCTTCTTATTTGGCTTGTGCTTATTTCGTTGCTTTCTCATTCCAAGAACCACTTGCTACTTTAAGTAATTCGTGTATGGACATGTACCTATTTGCTTAATCTCTATGTTAGGATGATTATGTGTGCTATGCTAATATTTCTTGATATGCACATCTCCATACCATGCTTGTTTCCTAAAGATATTGGGGGAGCTTCTCATGTTCCACAAATGTTGCACTTTGCATTCAAACGCAAATTCTCCAAGTGCACACATTATGGGGGAGCCGTCTCAATATCTTATATGGAATCAAGGTTTAAAGCTTATCATAATATCTATATGTGACTCTAGCTCGGTTTGTCATCGTATACCAAAAAGGGGGAGATTGTAAGGGTATTTTACCCTTATCCATTATTTTGGTAACTATGACACCGTGCTAGTGTATTTGGACTAATACATGTCTACAAGATGATTCCCAGATATTAGCCAAAGAGGTATAATGGTGTATCAATGGAACAAGAAGGCAACGGGAGACCCCCCACTTCGATGAAAAATCAACAAGGTTTTCCAGAGCCTGGCCGGTCCCAGACCCGGTCAGACCGGCCCTGGCACCGGACCACCCGGTCGCCAACCGGGCCCAGCACCTGTGCCATCCGGGCAGATTCCAGTAAAGGAGGGCGAGCGCTCCAGTCCGCGTCCGGTCGCCAGCCCGGTTTGGACCGGCTGCTCCGGTCCATGGCCCGGTCGGACCGGGCTCCAGACCGAGCACCTCGGTGCCCAACCGGCCTTTGCGCGTGTGCCATCCGGGCGTGATCCAGTAACCTCAGAAGCATGCTCGGTCAAGACCCGGTCCCAGCTCCGGTTGGAAACCAGCCGGCCCGGTCGGACCGGCCAGTGAACCGGCCTGTCCGGCGCCAAACCCGGTCGACCGGGTTCCTCGAGGAATCTGCTGATGTGTCAAGTGGGCAACGGCCAGATTTCGAAGAACACTATAAATAGCCCTTCTCCTACCTCTGAAAAGTTAGGCACTACACTACAAGCTGTTCTTGAGCTCTCTCTCTCTACTGTTCTACCAAGCCAAATCTCATTCCCCCTTGTATTCATCAATAAGCTTGCTCTCTAGGGTTCATTGGAAATCCTAGGTGGGCAAGAGTGGTCCGGAAGCATCCGGGCAAGATTGTGAAGGTTTGGAGGCTACCTCAAAGTCTATCACAAGTGAGTGAGCTATTCCTTCGTGGGATAGGCTCCGGAGAATAGGGTGAGCCTTCGTGGCGTGGGGAATCCTTCGTGGGACCTCCACCCCTCCAAACGTGACGTACCTTCTTGCAAAGGAAGGGAACACGGGAATACATCCTCGTCTTCGTGTGCTATCGGTTATCTCTAACCGAACTCCTTACTTGTGATTTAACTGCCCGTGAGAGCCTTCATGCTCGAGTTAGTTGTATCCTCATATAGGTTGTTTCACCTAGCTTGCATTAGGCTCACCTTTATATTCCGCAAAGCCTAATATTGCAAAGAAAGAATAAAAATCTGTAGAAACCTATTCACCCCCCTCTAGGTTTACCATCTCTATACTTTCACCCTTATTTGTTCCGGCATGGCCGAAAGGTCTCGTCTTGTTGCGCCTCCACTCGGTTCTCTGGGTCAACCTCCACCTACCGGTGCTACCTCGCCTTCACAATGGCCTCGCGAGCCTAACGCTTACATATACGTGTATATACTCACCTCTATGAACATATGCACACCCTACCACTATAAGCACCTCCGGAAGACTGAGTCTAAAAAACTGATTCGACGGGTCTTGAGATTGACGAAGTTACCATGAGCGCCTCGCTGTTGACGGGAACGTCGCCTCCCACTGAAAAATATTCCACCTTTTTAATGAAACATCAAAATGTCAAATCTAGGATTTGAACTCTGGTGGGCTGGAGGTGTCAACCACAGGTTGGTTCTCTTTATATTTATACAATATTGTTTTTCACAAAAGTAACACAAACGCTATGGTGTTCGACAGTTGGAGACTTCCCATCTAAGTGTGTGGCATACAGACGAGTTTTAATAGGCCGCTCTTTTACAGCGGGTTGACTGTGTTAAAATCAATACAGATGCACACATCCATGGATGCATAGAAGAGTGGAGCAGGGGGTGTCGCAAGATCACCGACTGGCTTTATTTGAGCTTGGAGTAAACCATACACCGGGGTCACTGATCCGACGATCGGCGAAAGTTTATCTCTCCCGGATGGTGTGATCTTTGGCATGCTTCGGGGTTTTTCGCGAGTGGTAATTGAAGTGGATTGCTTAGAGGTTGTAAACCTCTGGAACTCTCGCACCGTTTCGCGCTCTGTTGTAGCGCCTATTCTCCTAAAAATCGAAGGGCTAACCTCAACTTTTAGTTTCTTTTATTCAGTATGTAAAGAGGGCAGCTAATATGCCGGCCCCAAATTCAAGTGCACGCAAGACGAGACGTGTTATTGGATGAACCTTGCACCTAGTTTCCTCACGAGCAGCCTCCGGGCTGATTGTGCAGGAGTTGTGTTTTCTGAATAAAAGCCCTAAGGATTTCACGCAAAAAGAAAAGAAAAAACTCTACTTTTCTTCCATACCACAAGAGCCTCGACACGGGGTTGTCTTCTTCTATGACATCCGTTTAACGAACTAGCCCTTTCTGTTTAGATGGAATAATGAATCAACTGGCCAGTGCCGTCGGGGCAACTCGGTGAGATTAACGGCATGGATGATGGATCGAGGGGAAGAAAATTCAAAATCTGACGTCGTGGAAAAGACAAGGAGAGCTAGCCACACAGCGACAAATCTGGGGGTTTAGAGCTCTACAATGCTACGAGAGTAATCTAGAAGTCTTGAGAGCGTGTGAAGAGATTCCCAGGCGTAGGTTTCGGGCATGGTCTCATCGATCTGTTCTTCCGTTTGACTTGTAGTTCGTTGGCGAGCAATTACGAAACGGAAATCACGCCAACGCCGTGCGGAGGAATGAGTAGACTGGCGCGTCACTCGGCAGCTGCGTGCTGGACGTGCTAACGTGGGTGCAAGAACTGGCTTCTCTGAAGAACAAGAACGATCATGGTCAATTGGTTTTTGTCATGGCAAGGTATGGACGTATGGTCTTCGCACGATATATGCACTACATGAATGGCCTAAGGCGCCGAGGGTCTGCTCATAAACCGACGGCCAAAAATTGGAGCTGTCGGCGTATGGCCGGCCAGGCCAGCCGCCAAAAGGGTCGTCGGCGTAGCAACGCCCTCGGCGTAGAAAACGCTACGCCGACGGTCACTCTCGGTGCATCGCGGATCGCCGGCGTAGACCTGCACATGGGGCCCACCAGAGTTAGGCAGTGACGGCGCTGTCACAGCTATGCTAACGGATGCCCTCATCATAGCCTCCTCCCCTATTTTATCTACACCGATGGCCACCCTTGGCGTAGCCTTGGATTTTTTCCTCCACACCCCTCTCCCCTAGATCGCCTTTTTAAATTTCAACTGAATAGCAGAAAATAATTAAAAAATATTATAAAATAAAATTCTTCGAAATGTCCATGTGTTATGTCATCTAGTTGCAAGAGAATTTAACAAAAATAAATTTCAACCTTTTTTTTTGCAAAATTGTGTCATGTATCGGTAAAACGGCTTTTCTAATTGATACAACGTCAGAACAAAAGTATAATACATCAAAATGATCGTGGGAAAAAGTTATATCCGAATTCACCGATATTTACCTAGTTGCCATTTTTTTAGATTCTCAAAGTTTCAAATGGAAATATGAAAGCAAGAATATTTTATTTTTTGCCAGAAATTCTGAATTTTATATTATTTATGTTTTTTAAAAATTAATAATTACATCATGCATAAAGATTATTATTACTAAACCATTGATGTTAATTTTAAAAATTGTTTAATATTCAACATAATAAATAATTGTGATACCACGGTCTAAGGGTTAATAGGATTGATATGACAGTATTATCAATAATGTTTCGTTTCTACATGAAGCTCAACCGGAAGGAACGAAAATGTTAAGCATGCTAGGGGAGGAGTAGTGTGAGGATGGATGACCATAGTGAGAAGTATGACCATGAGTGTAATTTGACCTAAAATTAAGTGTAGTTAGAGTTAAAATGATCCATGTGAGAGATTAAAAAAATTTAAAAAAACAATTCAAATTTTTTTGAAGCTAATGGGCGGCACGGCGCGGCCTGCGTCGAAGGTCTAGACGCTGACGGCCACCGTCGGCGTATACGGGCTATGCCGAGGACCAGGTCTACACCGACGACCCACGTGGCTCTGCCGAGGTGAATCTACCCCGAGGAGCTATGCCGAGGGCTACCCTCGGCGTAGCCTACGCCGACGACCCAATGTGGCTACGCCGAGGGTTTCCGGCTGTCAGCGTTTCGAGCCATTCCTGTAGTGACGCTTCTACGCATGCAAATGGTTTCTTTTAAACAAGACAAAAAAAAACTTGCCATTTTGTAACAAGACAAACGAAGAAAAAAAGTGTGCCTGGTTAATTGTCGGAAAACCGGGCAACAATGCGACACATGCCGTCGGGAAGAAGCACATCCCTAGAGTAGCACACATGCTTCATCGTCGTCACTTCTCCTCCTCGAGCAAGCGAGCCGGACTTTGCCCTCGGCTTCCACGACGCGCTCACCACAACAGGTGCAAGAATCCATAAAAATCACCAAACAACCCGCCAGATGACCCCAACAAAACATGCAAAGTCCTTCTCTAATTTTAATCAAATAGTGTTAATTTGCAGAGTATGACTCCACCTAAATAGAGAGAATAGAGTGATGACCCCAATGCCATTCTTTTCCATCCCGCCACACACGCCGACAATAGTGCGGCCCTAGATCCGAGGGCAATCTACGAAGGAGAATTATGCAAAGTTGGCACCACGAAAGATCACTGGGTGGACTACCGGTCACTTATCATCGACCACGGATCTATCGCCACATCCCCAACTTCAAGCAACAAATAGACCATGGTTAATCGGCGCACATGCCCAAGAGACTGGTAACCCCATGGCAAAAAAAAATGATGGCAATGAGCAACACCGTAAATTTCCAAAGCAAAAATATGCGGGTTGACTCTTGTTCTGCTTCTCCCAACTTAAGTAAGTCAAACACACACTTTCGGCATACATATATTCGTCAGACAACACAACTGTAAGAATAAGATGATTATTCCTGCACTCATGCATGTGACCGATTAACATGCACACACCATGGAATGGCGGCATCTTTACCTAACCTTTTCTTCATTCCGAAGCCGCTTTGTATGGCAACAATTCCGGTGTGTCGCCGCGGGTGCATGCTGACGAACGTGAGATTCCGAAACGTTTTTGCAGCTTGGAACAAAATTTTCAGTTGCATCAGCACTCACTCCCTGGAGCGAGGGACGGCCCAGTGGATGCCGGCTTTTGTTTTCTTCAGGCTTCGGCTGCCTCCTTTCGTTGTCATGGGAAGCAAGGATCAGATGCCAAGCTGTTAAACAAATTCAGAGAATGACATGGTAGTGGTGGTTCAGCTTCACCTCCGATCCCCCGGGTCAATTAGTCAATGTAGAAAAAATTATCTTGTGATGATCTGCATCGCTGCCTCCCGTTTAGCGAGCATGTGTTCGCTGATTAGGAAAGGAATCGGTCGCTTTTGGCTAGTTAGTGTGCCACACAGCGACGCCAGTAACAAGACCATAGAAAACAGGCAGGCCTTTCTAATCTGTCTCAGTTAACCTTCATGTTTATTTTGTACTACACCAAGTAGAGAGACCTGAGACCGTGCGGTGCGCATCGGATTCCCGTAACGGACACAGAGCAACGGCCGGATTACAGTCTCCGACCAAATTCAATGTGTACTCCTCCACGGAAATAACTACTGCTACCACATTGATGCCAGCAGAGTTAACGTTGAGGTCTCGCTTTTCTTCTCCAGGTCGTTACATTGCACGGCATGCCATTCAAATTTCAAACCAAGTCGTGCGCGCGTATAGTTTAGGCCTGTAGCGGCAACAGTACTCGATTCATGTACAGATTCAGGTACGCTTAGCTCCCGTTTACTTTCACCCCTAGCTACGGACTAGAGTCAAAAATCACTGCTCCTATTATTGGACGAGTTTTCTATCGACAGCTGCCTTGGTAGAGTTTGACTACTCAAGTGGAAGGATTGTTTCTGCTCGATCATCTCATTTTCCCGTATCCAACAAGAGCAACTTCAGTCTCGCGCCTATTCCACATGACATCCGACAATAGCGCCGGATTGGTTTTATGGGAGGCACCGACACATGTTGGCGGGCGCCTCTCCCCAGCCGTGTTGCCAATATGGCCCATCCAATATAATTTTGTTACATATGTTAAGCATTGTACTATGTATGTGAAGTATTTTACTATGTATTTGGATAATTTTACTATATAAGATGAGGCATTTTGTAGACCAAGCTACATGTAGCCCTCTTTTAAAAAGAAAAGTCAAAATGGCATTATATAGTTTTTAAAACATCTAAAAAAATTAGATGTAGCTAATCATGTATTATGTAAACATGCATAATTTCAACTTGAAATATTTTATATTTTAGGTTGTGCAAAAATAAAAATAAATGTGGAAATCTGAAGTGGTGAACCGTGTGAATTTTGAAACCTGATTTTGTCATTTTTTGCGTGGCACAAAATACAATGTGCTTTGAGTTGAGATTTTATATGTTGGTAGACTACATCATTATGAACATTTAGATTTTTTTTGAAACTCTAAAAACACTAGCTTACATGTAGCTCGAGCTACATTTGTAGTTTGCGGAACATTTTACTAGTACTATATAGAGCATTGCACAACATATTTCGAGCATTTTACTACATATGTGCGTCATTTTGATATCATTTTACTACGTATACAAAGTATTATACTAGTATGTTGAGCATTCTAATGCAAATTTGGAGCATTTTATTACATATGTGAAGCATTTTACAATATATTTAGAGCATTTTATATTACATATGTGAAGCATTTTACTACTCCAACGGATACCTCGACGCTCGAGCCATACAAACTACCGTATGGCATGTGGGCCTCTCCCTTTGTATCAGGATTCGGCTAGGAGCCTACAAGGGCTTGACAAAGTATTGGCGCAGCATGGCGATTAGATATGATTGTTGTAGTTTAGGTTACTCTATATATCAGAATAATGTTTTGTTTTAGTGAAAGGAAAACTTGCTTACCGTAAGTATCGAGTCACTGCAAGGCGGGCCCAAGCGAACCAGCCTAGTTAGACAAGCGGTTCGTCGTCCGTGTTGTCTCATTTTCCCGCTCAAATTCGAGACAACAATAGATTGATCCGCGGGCGTCAGCCCGTTTACGCCACGCCTTTGGATCTCGTTATTCAGTCACACACTAACATTTTTGGAAAAATAAACTTGTACCCTTTTCTATTTCGAGAAACCAAATTTTACATTGTGTACCCAAACACAGAGACATCCCGTATGCAGTGACTAGTACGCAGGATCTATTTTCATATATTTGAACCAGCAATCCACGTTTCGTTTCATGAGTGTGTTGCAATTGCCGACGCAGGCTTGCAGGGAGCCCCACAAGGTCAGGTCAGCTCGACCGATGATGTGCGTACGAACGGGGCATGTGTGTCTCTGACCTGAAAGCAAGTATGGCGGCGTCGGCTTTACCTGTCAATGCGTCTGTCTGCATGTGTGTGCGCGCGCCCATCCGTGGTGTGTCAGACAGACAGACACAGGGCCCAGTAACTTTGCGTGGACGTAACCGATCGAGGTGCAGTCCTATCCACATCACTTGCCAAATTCTACTGTCGGAGCGGTACTGTATTTCCTAGTATCCTCCCTGGCTGATTCAGTTCCTCGACCAGTACACTCGACGTGGTCATGCAAACAGTTATAGAATCGACTTAAAGTGAAACAAAGGGTGAATTAAACTACTGATTAATCGGTGGTGTCATCAAATCTTATCTGTATTTAGCCTACGTTCAAGAGAAAATGAGACGAAATATTGTTACATCTATTAATACTATTATTTAGTTATGTGAACAATGTTCATTAAGAGAGCAAAATCAATTTGTATTCAGTGTTGTTTTTGACTAAAAGTTGTAATGTAAACTATTTCAGAACAAATTTTATGGCTAGAATGTTGTGAATGTAGGGAGTATGTTGCAACTCCCGACTAGCATAAATTACAAAGCAATCCAACAATACAACTAGCACGAATCATAGAGAAATTTAACAAAACGACTAGCATTCAATTTAATAATGTAGGATATTTTCTTAGTGACAAGTTATCAATCAAACGGTCTTAAAAAAGGCGCATGCTCCAACCTATATTTTAACTCATGCTAGCAACACGAATCACAAATCAAGTAATCTAGTAGTCCGGCGGTCGAAGCTAATACTTGATCAATCGAGAATTAGCAAAATCATAAAACACAATCCCAAGGCAGTAAATCACCATTATCAAGTGAATGCTCCCTTTTTGTGAAAAAAAAATGCATCGTAAGAGCTTCTTTGATTCATTAGGATAGAAAAAAAGTATAGAAATAGAAAAATCACAGGATTGAGATGTCACGTTTACTTGAAGATGAGTTCTCTTTGACTGTGTACCAAAAGAACTTTTTCACGAGGTATGACTTAATATTTTATTTATATAGCTTGCAGTATAAAATTTCTATAAAATTCCATAAAACCGAAATCCTACACAATTCTTACACAAATCATACAAATCAAACAGCCGTAAATCTGGATTTTTTTTTAGAGAGTAAACCTAGATGGTTGTTCAGGAAACCAGATGATTACTTTTCTCTCTGGTTGTAGTTCAGAAAATGACAACCATCAGACAGACAAACAGACTTCTCTACAGTCCAAAGTAACCCGGATTATTATAGATTAGAAGCTGTATGCAAGCTGATTGACCCGCAGCAAGGCAGGCCCTACCTGTCTGCGACGATGGGCGGCTGGCCGGCAGATCTGAGATACGCTCAGCTTCTGACAAGGCCAGGGCAGCTCCCCGCTCTGATTATTACATGATCCACCCAGCCCCCGGCCGGCCATGTATGGTCGGGGAATGGAACTCAACTCGGCCAAAGTGGGTCACTCTCCCTCCAAAAAATTCCCCCCTTTTCTTCTTCTACCTCCAGCCCCCAGGAAGGAAAATTCCCCTCCCTCCAAAAGCTCCCCGCTTTCCCCCCCAATTCAGTTTTCTAATTATGCCAATGGTGGAGCTCACCACCACGACCCAGGATTATTGTTTGTTTTCTCGAATGCCTTTTCGTCGGTCTCATATTCCCCACTCCCACCACCATCGCCACCACCACGAGCAGCAGTAGCAGTAGCCAGGATGATTTGATTATAGAAGAAAAGAACAGGATGCAGGCGGAGATACCTAGCATTTTCTGCTTTGGTTTGGCTCTTCTCCAATGCAGATCAATGTGCGTCCAGAATTTTTAGAGGAGATTTTGTTGGAAAGAAGGGACAATTATTGAAGGGGTTCAGAGAAAGTGTCCTGCTTTGAGCTGCCACTTCCTTGAAACGAGGCTCGAGTGAGACAGGGGACCCTCTGCTCAGATCAAGCTTCTTCTTCTTATTAACTGATCACAATCAGCCAGTGTGTGACAAAATGATAACACGTCGTATTTGTATACTTACTATAGTCGAGACAGGAATGCAACCTTTTTTTTTTACCCTGAGGAATGCAACCTTTAACATAACAGTACCATTAATTTGCAATCAGGCTGTTCAAAGTTCAAACTCCTAAGCATAGCAAGGGCCAGTTCAAGTTCAGGTTTTGAATGTTTTTCCTGCCTTGCACGATGCCAACTTGAGCATCCACTTGCCTCTCATAAGACCCAGCTTTAATGTTTGTACAAGATTTGCAATACGAAACTAGTAATACGACAGAGCGAGCTCATGGAGCAAGAATAGGAAAATGCCAAGCTAAAATCTACTACGAGTACTACCGGTATGAAGAAACTAGGCAATGATGGTAGAACACTCAGACTGGGTGATCAATTAATCCCCTCTTATGCGCCAAATCGCTGTTACAGACACTAGGATTACAACACAAGCACATACACGGATCCTGCCGGAGCTCCGGAGCGCGAGAGGAGCAAGTAATCTACAGATCGAATCGGCCTCTCGCTCCAGGAGCATAGCTAGCAGCGACCGACCGGGCAGGCAGGCAGGCGGAGCATACCAATGGGGAGGCGGCGGTCACTGCCGGGTGGGCGACTGCAGGGGGAAGAGCGGGAGCAGCCTGGGCGGCGGCGTCAGGTCGCCGCGGCCCCCGGCATTGCCGCGCGGGGACGGGTGCAGGTAGAAGCCCTTCTCGGCGATGGCGCGGTCCTCGGCGGCCGCCGCCTCCCGCGACCCCGGCAGCGGCGGGAGCGGCGTCACGGGGCTGCCCAGCGCCAGCGACGGGAAGTCCAGCATGCTCGGCGACAGCACCTCCAGCCCGCGCGGCGAGAACCCGCGCGGGGAGAAGCCGCTGGAGCTGCCGGCGGCGAAGGCGGCCGGGAGGAGCGGGCAGAGCATCTTGAGGCTCTTCATGCTCCCGCGCCGCTCGTAGAGCTTGAAGGCCGGCTTCTTGGGCCCGGTCGGCGTGGGCGCTGGCTTAGCCGCCGGCGCGCCCGCCGTCCCTCCTGCCACGGCCGCCGCCGCGGTCTCCGGGGTGCCGGTGAGGATCTGGACGACCTGCTTGAAGGAGGTGGTGTCGGCCTGGACGAAGGTGGTGGGGAACGGGTTGGACGGGTCGGAGGACACCTGCGGCATCTGCATCTGCATCTGCACCGGCGAGGGCGAGGGCGGCGGCGGCGCAGGTCGCTCCTGGGTGGTGGCCTCCATGGTAAAAGAAGAGAGAAAAAAACGTCGCCTTTGTGACAGTGAGTCCGGCTGGGAGAGAGGGGGAGGAGAGCGTGGGTTTTATGGGCTTTTGGGGCGCGTGGAATTTTGTTTGGCTTCGGGATCTGGATTTCCACACCCTCCCTCGGAATATGTTGGCAATTGTGTGAGCGACCTGGCTGTATCTGTAATCTGTCTAGTACTAGATCTGACCACACTAGTGCTACCAGTACACCATCCTACTCCATTTCCAGCAGATCATCTCTTGGTTGGACGACTGAGCCGCTGGTTGGCGAGTGAGCTGTATGCGTTTTGAATTTTCAAGCCCATCCCGTCCTTCTTAAATACAAACATACGTACATACATTTTCGATAAAATGAATATATTAATACCAAAAAAAATAACAGTCATATACAAGCAACTTACTAAGAATTATTACAGCTGCGTAGTTTGGCTATTACTTCTATGAAAATTTGGAAGTGTTTGCTGACAACTTTTTGAACATCACGACATTGAGTGTATACATGAACTGACGGTTCGCAGACTCCCGGAGGAAAGCACGCGTCTTCATGTGCGAGAAAGGACACAAACCAATGGACGGTTCGCAGAGGGAGTAGCCCTAGAAGCCAGTACACGTGGTAGCAACCTAAAGGAGCCGTTTGCTTCCCTTGTACAGATCTTGTGAAGCCACACGTTTTATGGCAGCAAATGAGAGGAGTATTGTCCGCGCTTTCAACAAAATACTGACCGCATATCTCTAGTAAGTCATGCAGGAGCCATGCTGGAAGAGTGTCATTTTCTAGAAACCCGCGCCGATCTAATTTCACCTAGAATTTCTACCGTCTTTTAACCGGCGTTCTGGCTTCTACTTATATCTTCTCTTATTTTTTTCCGTTTCTCGTGAAATTATTATCTTCTCACTCTTGACTCAATTAAAATTACTCCTATAAAAATATGCAGAGTGGGGCAACAAAGGAATTGCGTTAAATTTAGAGACATTGGAGTATAAAATATTTATTTGTGGAGTAAAAAACTTCATTCCTGCTGCAACATCGCCAATTAAGGAACTTCATTTATGTAATTTGTCGAGTGCTTCGACAGTTGTGTAATTGGCTATAGCTTCTATGGAAATTTGAAAGTGTTTGCTGGCAACTTTTTGAACGTCGCGACATCGAGTGTATACATGAACCGATGGTCTGCATACTCCAGAGGAAAGCGCGCGTCTTCATGTGCAAGAAAGGACAAAAACGAATGGACGATCCGCAAAACGAGTAGCCCTTGAAGCCAGTACATGTGGTAGCAACCTAAGGGAGCCGTTTGTTTTGATCATACAGATCTTGTGAAGCCACACGTTCTATTGCAGCAAAAGAGAGCAAGTATTTATGTGCACTTTCAATAAAAAAAACTAACCGCATATAGCTCTTATGCTATGAAGGATTCATGCAAGAAGAGTTACATTTTTCTAGAAACCCGCGCAGGTCTGATTTGCCTAGCCTTCCTACTGTACTCTCACCGGCTTTCTCGCTTTTGTTTGTACCTTCTCTTCTCCCTTTTTTATGTTCTCATGGATGAATTATTCTCTTTTCTCTCTTGAATCAACTTAAATTGTTCCTACAAAATTACGCAGAAGTAACACATTAAAGGAAATATATGATGGAACGACATGCTTTACATTTAGAGGCATTGGAGTATCAAAATATATATTTTAGAAGTTAAAAACTTCACCACTGCCGCCACATCACCAATTAAGAAACTATAGTTGTGTAATTTGTCTAGTCTTCTATAGTTGTGTAATTTAGCTATAGCTTTTACGGAAGTTTTGGAAGACTTTGCTGGCAACTTTTTAAACTCGCGACATCTTGTGTATACATGAACTGATGGTTTGCATACTCCCGTAGATAAGCACGTGTCTTCATGTAGGAGAAAGGACATAAACGAATAGACGATTCACAAATGGATTCGTCCTTGAACTTAATGACAACAACATAGTGTGTACCAACTTGTTGGGACTCCAAGTGCAGAGTGTTGTAGCGAGCATCTTTTCCCCACAAGGGTTACTCGAGGGTTTATATCGAACTCTGGGGGAATTGGTAAGGGGTTATTTCTTCTTGTCCTCTTCTACCAACCTGCAAAACAAAGTTTTTATCTTGTGTTCCCAACTCCACTGTGTGGTTGTCAAGAACAAGATTTCATATTAATAATATGAAATATAAATGTAAATAAAATAAACTAAAACAAGTAAACTAAGCAACCAAAATAAATACAATGGTTATTTCTGGGTTTTGTGTGTTTGCAGGTGAAGAAAGTATTTTTGTATTTTTGAAATAATTAATGGCAAAAAATATAAAGTATGATAGTTGCATTGGAAAGGTGTTTCCAATGGTTTAAAATGGACCGGGTTTCACAAGTTCACTTGTCTACTCTCTTTCTAGGTTGTAGACTTGTAGTGAACACAAACAATTCATCATAGACAAAATATTGGTGGAACTTCAACATGTTTTTGGTAAGCATTCATATGAGCATCACGTCTTAACATAGAGATGATGCAACACATCTCTCCTATACACCTCAAGAAAGGGAAAACTCCAAGAAATCTGGAATTAAGAATCAACAGAGTATATGATAACCCTCAAGTGCAGGGGATCACCGCGGTACAATTTGTTAAGTATTTGAGTGTCGAACCCACGAGGAGCTGAAGGTAACTATCTATTCTCTAAAACCCTACAACCCCCTTATATGACCTTCTATGCAAAGCTAGGAGATATGGTGTGTGTGTGTGTGTAGAAGTTTCTACTATAAACTATATGTGTTGTAATTAAAATGCAAAAAGTAAAACTAATGCAAGAATAAGTAAAGTGCAATAAACTAAAATACAGTGAGATGAAGTGAAGTGAAGTAAAGTAAAGTAAAGTGGAGTAACTCAAGAGAGCAAGTGTTCAGGAAAATTGCTATTTCATTTGTGTGCTTGTCATAATTAGTGAAGCTCATTATAGTTTTTTTGTTGTTTCTTCTAGAGAGGAGCCATAGATAGGTGTAGCCATATACATGTGCAAGTACACCCCTAGTGATTGATCCTAAGGCTATCGGAATGTGCAAGCAAAGGAATTATTAAGACTTCATATTAAGACATGAAGTCCAATCACCGCTGTAAATTTAAAGGTCCCCATAATTGGTTTCCCCGTTAACATGCATCTAAGAACCGGGACAAGGTTTCTGTCGCTCCATATCCCTCATCCTGTCAACATGCAACGATGATAACCTTATGCATCCCCTTGACATATGTGTGTACTCATATATCAATACATCATACCATCATAGAAGATAACAAATACTAGCATGCAACTAACAACAAACTATATAACAATTACCATGAACAATTCACTACTCAAACATCAACATAGAGATACAATAGATCATGGGAAAACAATATTGCATCATACATCATGTTTGTCAAAAGATTACAGAGGGGGTGATGAAGAACTATTGTAGATGTTGATGAAGATGATGAAGATGGTGATGATGCCTTCACCGAAGGGGGGTGGAGTCCACCGGAGGCGATTTCGACAGCATTTTCCCCCTCCGATCTCCGCCGACAGTGGCCTGTTGACTCTATGTTTCTGTGTTTTTGATCTATGCTGCCGTCGTCTCGACCAAACCCCAAGGTTCGTATATATAGTAGTTTTTAGGGCAAAACAAGTCTGTTCGCGAAAAGATGAGGTGAAAGGGACGCTTGAGGGCCAAAAGAGCCCTAGTAGCGCGACCAGAGGGGGAGGCCGTGCCACCCTCTCTCTTTCCTAGACCGTTGACTTGATGGTGCCCCACTTTAGGTCATTTTGTTCTTCTTGAAATTTCCGAAGCGTGGCCCCTGACCTTGCCCTCTTTCGAGTCTCGTAGCTCCTGGAAAATCAAAAACACTAAAAAGTGGCGTTTCGTGCCAAAAAGAATTAGAACCGGAGGAAGGGAGATCGTTTAGAAAATCTCCTAAAACATCATAAAATATAAGATGCAAATATGTAGTAATATGTTGCAATAAAGTGCAAAGTTCATGTATGCATTTTACATGCATCAGTATAGCCTTAAGTAATTTGACACAATGTTTGAATCACAAATATGCTACCTTGAACAAACAAGATTATCAAGTTATCGCATGATAATTATAGCACATGAATTCACTTTATCCCTAGTGAGGCAACAACATAAAGGTAAATAACATAGTATATCTTTACTTTGTTGTCACTATTCAATCACTACCACCATGCTACTCTATCTAATACATACTTCCCTCCACACATGCTCTTGCATACAAGTTGGATCAGAACAAGTACTTTAGAATGGAGTACATGATATGCACCCATCAGTACATCTTACACCTAATAGGTTCCAATCTCATATATCAAATCATAAAATAAAGATCCATGGCATAGGAATTACATATATGACCATAATCATGTTGATGGACTACTCCCTCTAGGAAGATCGAGAGTGAAATAGATCAAGCTATTGGTACAAACCCATATTACAGAGGTGGACTACTCCCTCTTCATCATGGTGATGATGGTGAAGACGTTGGAGAAGGTAGATATCACTCCGGTAGTGGCTCCGCGGAGTTTCCCCCTCCAATCTTCGCCGGTTCTAGCTTTATTTTGGTGTTTCGGTGTTTTTGCAGCACTCTCTTCGACGTAGCCTTGGGAGTACTTTATATAGAGGTTTTTAGGTTAGAAAGAGTCCGTGGAAAAAATAACTAAATGAATCAGAAGGCCGAGGACGGAAAGATCCTGGGTGGCGCGCCCACACCAACTAGGCGCGCCACCTGGGCTCTTTTGGCCCTCCTAGCCCTTCTCGTGAGGTTCAAGTGCTCTACATTCTCCTCTTGATGAAATATTGACATCCTCAAAATCACAGCTCCATTTGACTTCGTTTAGGTCCCTCAAAGCTAAAAAAAAATACACAAAACAAGGGTTTTTCCTGTCCTGCAGGGTTATAACCAAAATAAAGGGAGTAATGGTAAAACCCCAAAAATCATTATAAAACATGGATATAACATCATATATGTTGCAAATATGTGTCAACAAACTACAAAGTTCATGCATGCATTTTACATGCATCAACATCCTCAAGCTTAATCTATGCTTGTCCTCGATCATATAGGTTATAAAACTAACATGGACTTTGGAGTTCGTTGCTTTGCTTCTTTTTCATTGTCACACAAAGTTCACAAGGTTCTTTAAAGAATAACAACAAGCCAGTGAACTATAAAGTGATATCTTTTAAACTCTATATAACATGCCCAATAATAAGTGGTCTTGTGTTCAAACAAATAAAAAATATTAGAGACCATCAAGCATACTTAGTTGAACCTATACAATTGTTGGAAGACTTTTTTTTTTGGATATTTTGAATATTTTTATTCCAGGATAACAGAGAGTAAGTCGGGAATACATGTGCTAGTCCTCAAATAAAATAAAAGATAGTTGAGAGCATATAATAAAGTTTTGAGATATTTAGTTCATGTCAACGATAATCATAAGGATGGGGTTTCAACCATCTTTTGTTTCAAAGATTCATATGGTTTATGTGTTTAACCTCTTACAAGTTGAATGTTTTATGCCCCTTGACCATGAGTACCCACACGTGATGGATCCTAAGTGTAGGAGATCAATTGTAATAATTTTCAATAAGAAAGGTTGTCGAACCCACGAGGAGCTTAAGGTATTGCTTAGCCATTTGACAAGTAAACAATAATAATAATGCAGTTGTTTTGGTGTTTTCGGTGTATAGTTTACAATAAAATAAAGAGCATAAAGTAAATAGAAATATGTAAATGCTCTCAATGAGAGAAAGCCTAATCATCTATGCAGCAAGAGGATAAGCTTAAGCGTGCGTGCTCATATGTGTGCTTAAGAAATAGCTCGGATTATCTCTTATTTGGACGACTGAGCCGCTGGCTGGAGAGTGAGCTGTATGAGTTTTGAAAATTGAATCCCATCCCTTTCTTCCAAAATATAACATACATGCATACATTTTTGATAAAATTAATATATTAATACTAAAAATATATAACATATATTATGAGAAACTTAGTAAGGAATTATTACAGCTCCGTAGTTTGGCTATTGCTTCTATGGAAATTTGGAAGTGTTGGCTAGCAACTTCTTAAACGTAATAACATCGAGTGTATACATGAACTGGCCATTTGAACGCGTCTTCATGTGCGAGAAAGGACATAAACGAATGGAAGGTTTATAGAGGGAGTAGCCCTTGAAGATAGTACACGTGGTAGCAGCCTAAAGGAGCCGTTTTCTTCCGTTGTACAGATCTTATGAAGCCACATATTTTATTGCAACAAATGAGAGCGAGTGTTTGTCTGTGCTTTCAACAAAATACTGACCGCATATCGCTAGCAAGCCATGCAGGAGCCATCTTTGGAAGAGTGTCATTTTTCTAGAAACCCGTGCCAATCTGATTTCACCTAGACTTTCTACCATCTTTTAACCGTCGTTTTGGCTTCTATTTATTTCTTCTCTTCTTTTTTCCCTTTCTCATGAAATTATTATCTTCTCACTCTTGACTCAATTAAAAATTACTCATGTGAAAATATGCACAGTAGCGCAACAAAGGAATTTCTTTAAATTTATAGACGTTAGAGTATAAAATATTTAATTGTGGAGTAAAAACTTCATTCCTGCTGCAACATCACCAATTAAGGAACTTCATTTATGTAATTTGTCGAGTGCTTCTACAGTTGTGTAATTGGCTATAACTTCTATGGAAATTTGGAAGCATTTGCTGGCAACTTTCCGAACATAGCGACATCTAGTGTATACATGAATTGACGGTCTGCATAATCCAGAGGAAAGCACGCGTCTTCATGTGCAACAAAGGACATTAATGAATGGACGGTTGGCAAAAGGAGTAGCCCTTGAAATCAGTACACGTGGTATCAACCTAAAGGATCCGTTTGTTTCGATCATACAGATCTTGTGAAGCCGCGCGATTTTATTGTAACAAAAGAGAGCAAGTATTTTTCTGCATTTTCAATAAAAGAAAACTAACCACTGATGTCTACGCACGCTTCTATTCCTGTAGACAGTGTTGGGCCTCCAAGAGCAGAGGTTTGTAGAACAGCAGCAAGTTTCCCTTAAGTGAATCACCCAAGGTTTATCGAACTCAGGGAGGTAGAGGTCAAAGATATCCCTCTCAAGCAACCCCGCAATTACGATACAAGAAGTCTCTTGTGTTCCCAACACACCTAATACACTTGTCGGATGTATAGGTGCACTAGTTCGGCGAAGAGATAGTGAGATGCAAGTGATATGGATGAATATGAGTGGTAATAGCAATCTGAAATAAAGATGGCAGCGAGTAAACATGCAACGAACGATAAATAAACGGAGTTTCGGTGCTTGGAAACAAGGCACTGGGGATCATACTTTCACTAGTGGACACTCTCAACATTGATCACATAACTGAATAAACAAATACTACTTTCTCTACACTCTCTTGTTGGATGACAAACACCATTCATTGTGTAGGGCTACAAGAGCTCCCTCAAGCCGAGTTAACAAGCTCCACAACATTCGGTGTTCATATTTAAGTAACCTTAGAGTGCATGATAAACCATTGCAATTATACCAGAGTACTAACATATCATGCACACCTTGTCACCATCGAGGCTATGAAAGGGGGAATAGATCGCATCAATACTATCATAGTAATAGTTAACTCCATAATCTACAAGAGAATACAATCATAACCTATGCCAAGTACTACATGATGCACACACTGTCACCATTACATCATGAAGGAGGAATATAATACTTTAATAACATCACTAGAGTAGCACATAGATGATATTCAACTAGATCACAAAGCTCATGATCACATAAAGATCACATGGGAGAGATAGATGAACCACATAGCTACGGTACAACCCTTAGCCTCGGGGGAGAACTACTCCCTCCTCATCATAGGAGACAACAGCGATGATGGAGATGGCGGTGGTGTCGATGGAGATGCCTTCCGGGGGCAATTCCCCATCCCGGCGGTGTGCCGGAACAGAGACTTCTGTCCCCCGAATCTTGGCTTCGCGATGGCGGCGGTTCTGGAACTTTTCTCGTATCGTGGCTTATTCTTTTAGGGTTTTCACGACGGAGGCTTTATATAGGCGAAGAGGCGGAGTCGGAAGGGCCCTGGTGGAGCCACAACATAGCCCCCCCCCCTTGGTCGCGCCGCCTTGTGGGGTGGGGCCCCCTGGCTCCCCTCTGGCCCCTCTTCGATGCTCTGGAAGCTTCCGGGAAAAATAAGATATTGGGCGTTGATTTCGTCCGATTCCGAGAATATTTCCTTTCTAGGATTTCTGAAACCAAAAACAGCAGAAAACAGGAACTGGCACTTCGGCATCTTGTTAATAGGTTAGTGCCGGGAAATGCATCAAAACGATATAAAGTATGAATAAAACATGTAGGTATTGTCATAAAACTAGCATGGAACATAAGAAATTATAGATGCGTTGGAGACGTATCAGCATCCCCAAGCTTAGTTCCTACTCGCCCTCGAGTAGGTAAACGATAACAAAGATAATTTCTTAAGTGACATGCTATCATAATCTTGATCAATACTATTGTCAAGCATATGAGATGAATGAAGTGATTCGAGGCAATGGTAAAGACAATGATTAAACAACTGAATCATATAGCAAAGACTTTTCATGAATAGTACTTTCAAGACAAGCATCAATAAGACTTGCATAGGAGTTAACTCATAAAGCAATAAATTCTTAGTAGAAAGCTTTGAAGCAACACAAAGGAAGATATAAGTTTCAGCGGTTGCTTTCAACTTCAACATGTTTATCTCATGGATAATTGTCAACACAAAGTAATATGATGAATGCAATAAGCAAGTATGTAGGAATCAATGCACAGTTAACACAAGTGTTTGCTTCTAAGATAGAAGAAATAGGTAAACTGACTCAACATAAAGTAAAAGAATGGACCTTCGAGAGAGGGAAGCATGGATTGCTATTTTTGTGCTAGAGCTTTTCATTTTGAAAACATAGAAATAATTTTGTCAACGGTAGTAATAAAGCATATGTGTTATGTATAAGATATCCTATAAGTTGCAAGCCTCATGCATATATACCAATAGTGCTCGCACCTTGTCCTAATTAGCTTGGATTTACATGGATTATCATTGCATAACATATGTTTCAACCAAGTGTCACAAAGGGGTACCTCTATGTCACCTGTACAAAGGTCCAAGGAGATAGATCGCATTTGATTTCTCGTTTTTGATAGATCTCAACTTAGGACATCCATACCGGGACAACATAGACAACGAGATAATGGACTCCTCTTTAATGCATAAGCATTCAACAACAGATAATATACTCATAAGAGATTGAGGATTAATGTCCAAACTGAAACTTCCACCATGATTCATGGCTTTAGTTAGCGGCCCAATGTTCTTCTCTAACAATATGCATACTCAAACATTTGATCATGATAAATCACCCTTACTTCAGACAAGACGAACATGCATAGCAACTCACATGATATTCAACAAAGGTGTAATAGTTGATGGCGTCCCCAGAAGCATGGTTACCGCTCAACAGGCAACTTATAAGAAATAAGATACATAGCTACATATTCTTCACCACAATAGTTTTTAAGGCTATTTTCCCATGAGCTATATATTGTAAAGGCAAAGAATAGAATTTTAAAGGTAGCACTCAAGTAATTTACTTTGGAATGGCAGATAAATACCATGTAGTAGGTAGGTATGGTGGACACAAATGGCATAATTTTTGGCTCAAGGATTTGGATGCACGAGAAGTAATCCCTCTCAGTACAAGGCTTTGGCTAGAAGGTTGTTTGAAGCAAACACAAGTATGAACCGGTACAACAAAACTTACATAAGAACATATTGCAAGCATTATAAGACTCTACACTGTCTTCCTTGTTGTTCAAACACCTTAACCAGAAAATATCTAGACTCTAGAGAGACCAATCATGCAAACCAAATTTTAACAAGCTCTATGTAGTTCTTCATTAATAGGTGCAAAGGACATGATGCAAGAGCTTAAACATGATCTATTTGAGCACAACAATTGCCAAGTATCAAATTATTCAAGATAATATACCAATTACCACATGGAGCATTTTCTGTTTCCAACCATGTAACAATGAACGAAGCAGTTTCAACTTTCGGCATGAACATTAAAAGTAAAGCGAAGAACACAAGTGTTCAAATGAAAAAGAGGAGCATGTCTCTCTCCCAAACAAGGTATGATCCAATTTATTCAGAGAACTAAAATAACAAAACGAAAATAAAAGCACACAGACGCTCCAAGTAAAGCACATAAGATGTGACGGAATAAAAATATAGTTTCACTAGAGGTGACCTGATAAGTTGTTGATGAAGAAGGGGATGCCTTGGGCATCCCCAAGCTTAGATGCTTGAGTCTTCTTGAAATATGCAGGGATGAACCACGGGGACATCCCCAAGCTTAGACTTTTCACTCTTCTTTATCATATTGTATCATCCTCCTCTCTTGACCCTTGAAAACTTCCTCCACACCAAACTCAAAACAAACTCATTAGAGGGTTAGTGCATAATCAAAAATTCACATATTCAGAGGTGACACAATCATTCTTAATACTTCTGGACATTGCACAAAGCTACTAAAAGTTAATGGAACAAAGAAATTCATCAAACATAGCAAAACAGGCAATGCGAAATAAAAGGCAGAAGCTGTCAAAACAGAACAGTCCGTAAAGACGAATTTTTCAGGGGCACTTAACTTGCTCAGATGAAAAAGCTCAAATTGAATGAAAGTTGCGTACATATCTGAGGACCACACACGTAAATTGGCAGATTTTTCTGAGTTACCTACAGAGAGGCCTATTGAAATTCGTGACAGCAAGAAATCTGTTTCTGCGCAGTAATCCAAATCTAGTATTAACCTTACTATCAAAGACTTTACTTGGCACAACAATGCAATAAAATAAAGATAAGGAGAGGTTGCTACAGTAGTAACAACTTCCAAGACTCAACAAAACAGTAGCAAAATAAAGACATGGGTTATCTCCCAAGAAGTGCTTTCTTTATAGCCATTAAGATGGGCTCAGCAATTTTAATGATGCTCACATAAGAAATAAGAGTTGAAGCAAAAGAGAGCATCAAAAGCAAATAAGAAACACTTTTAAGTCTAACCCACTTCCTATGAAAAGGAGTCTTGTACACAAATAAATTCATGTAGAACAAAGTGACAAGCATAGGAAGATAAAACACAAGTAACTTCAAAATCTTCGAGCATATAGAGAGGTGTTTTAGTACCATGAAAATTTCTACAACCATATTTTCCTCTCTCATAATAATTTCCAGTAGCATCATGAACAAACTCAACAATATAAATATCACATAAAGCATTCTTATCATGAGTCTCATGCATAAAATAATTACTACTCCCAACATAAGCATAGTCATTCTTATTAATTGTAGTGGGAGCAAATTCAACAAGGTAGCTATCATTATCACCATAATCATCAAATATAGGAGGCATAGTATAATCATAATTAATTTTCTCCTCAAATAGTAGGTGGATGATAGTCATCATTGTAATCATCATATATAGGAGGTAAAGTATCATCAAAGTAAATTTTCTCCTCCATGCTTGGGGGACTAAAGATATCATGCTCATCAAAACCAGCTTCCCCAAGCTTAGAATTTTCCATAGCATTAGCAACAATGGTGTTCGAAGCGTTCAAACTAATATCATTGCTACTAGCATGCAAATAAGGTTCCATAGGTTTTTTAATTTTCGCATCAAACAATCCATGTCTTAACTCAGGAAATAGAATAAAAAGCTCACTGTTATTTTCCATTATGCCTAACTAGTGAAAACAAGAAACAAAAAGATGCAATTGCGGGATCTAAAGGAAATAGCTTCGAGCACTCACACACCAGCAACAATGCTAGGAAATAGCTTAGTAGTCGGAGGATGTGAATACCTTTTACCTTACCTCCCGGCAACGGCGCCGAGAAAATAGCTTGATGTCTACGCACGCTTCTATTCCCGTAGACGGTGTTGGGCCTCCAAGAGCGAGAGGTTTGTAGAACAGCAGCAAGTTTCCCTTAAGTGAATCACCCAAGGTTTATCGAACTCAGGGAGGTAGAGGTCAAAGATATCCCTCTCAAGCAACCCTGCAATTACGATACAAGAAGTCTCTTGTGTCCCCAACACACCTAATACACTTGTCAGATGTATAGGTGCACTAGTTCGGCGAAGAGATAGTGAGATGCTGTTATCACCGGAATTTGACCAGGTCAGAGGTGGGCCGCGATCAAGATGGGCTTGAAGAATATATATAGAAGAAATACGTGAATTGGCCTTACATGCAAAGTTTGGGCTAGTTTGCCCGTGTATCTGTACCATAGTAGGATACGTGTCGGTTAGGAATTAGAGTTTTACCCGTGCACGGTTAGGTGCACGCTTGAATTAGAAAGTCCCTTGGACTATAAATATGTATCTAGGGTTTATGGAATAAACAACAACCAACGTTCAACACAATCAATCTCGGCGCATCGCCAACTCCTTCGTCTCGAGAGTTTCTCCCGGTAAGCACCATGCTTTGCCTAGATCGCATCTTGCGATCTAGGCAGCATAAGCTTATTACGTTGTTCATGCGTTGCTCGTGCTCGAAGCCTTTTTGATGGCGAGCAACGTAGTTATCTTAGATGTGTTAGGGTTAGCATTGTTCTTCGTATCATATGCTTGTCGTAGTGCGACCCTTATACATCTAGCCGCCCTTACACCTATCTTAGGTGTAGGGGCGGCACCCCGCTTGATCATTGTTTAGTAGATCCGATCTGTTATGGTTGCTCCTTGTTCTTCAAGGATTAGTTTAATATCCGCAATAGTTAGGCCTTACAAAGGGTTGGAGGATCCAGCGGCGTGTAGGGTGTAGTTTGCTAGCCCTAGACAGGATGTTCCGGGGATCAACCTCGTGTTGGTTTTTAGGCCCTGTCTAGGATCGGCTTACGATCACCGTACGCGAGCGCGAGGCCCAATCGTGAGTAGGATGATCCGATTATACGATGAAAACCCTAAATCGTCGTAGATCGCTTTAGCTTTATCTTGATCAAGCAGGACCACCATATATTCGTACACCTCGTACGAATCATGGGTGGATCGGCTCTTTGAGCCGATTCACGAGACAACCTGAGAGCCGATCGAGGCTCGTATTTAACGTTTACGTGTATGCCATGCGGGAAACTAAGCGAGGCATCATCCAACACCTTCACGACCAGGTATAGGTCAGGTGGCACGCCCTTGCGACGGCATCGGACGTGTGACCGGAAGGCTTTGCGGGCCGTCGCTCCGAGGGTCAGGGCCGGCCCGCGGCCACGAGTTGTTCCCGGCTCTACGGTGTTTCCAGTCGCTGCCCGCCGGTGGGTTTCTGACCGCAACAGATGCAAGTGATATGGATGAATTTGAGTGGTAATAGCAATCTGAAATAAAGATGGCAGCGAGTAAACATGCAACAGAACAGTAAATAAACGGAGTTTCGGTTCTTGGAAACAAGGCCTAGGGATCATACTTTCACTAGTGGACACTCTCAACATTGATCACATAACTGAATAAACAAATACTACTTTCTCTACACTCTCTTGTTGGATGACAAACACCATTCATTGTGTAGGGCTACAAGAGCTCCCTCAAGCCGGAGTTAACAAGCTCCACAACATTCGGTGTTCATATTTAAGTAACCTTAGAGTGCATGATAGACCATTGCAATTATACCGAGTACTAACATAGCATGCACACTGTCACCATCAGGCTATGAAAGGGGGAATAGATCGCATCAATACTATCATAGTAATAGTTAACTCCATAATCTACAAGAGATTACACTGGTGGAAAAACAGGCTTCGGGTGAGCCCCATAAGTCTCGAAGGTAAAGGAACCGCGACTAATGGTACCTTTAGTCGCGGTTCGGGAGGCGAACCGCGACCAAAGGCCTGGGCCCAGGGCGCTCGGTGGCCAGCCGGTGCACGTGGGGGGCTTTAGTCGCGGTTGGCCGGGCCAACCGCGACTAAAGGTGCTCGAAGGCCTTTAGTCGCGGTTGGCCGAGCCAACCGGGACTAAAGCCCCTCCCCTATATATACCCACCCGGCAGCCAACACTTAGCCATTTGGTGCCATTCTCTTCACAAGCTTCACAAGTGGGTGTTAGGTTTGCTTTTGGTTCCTCTTATGCACATAAGGTGCTTGATGAAATGCCCCAAGAGCATGAAACAAACATGATATGAAGTGTTGGAGCCACACTTGAGCTTTCTCATTTATTTTTTCCTCCTCGATCGCGGTTAGCAACTTGAACCTTTGATGTGTCGTTGATAAAATGTGCATGTGTGTGTAGTTCATTGTTTAATTTATATTGTTTGTAGCTAGTTAGTTTAACAAATGCATGATGGTTAATTATATATTTTATATTATAATAATGCGGATGAATCGACAATGGATGTACGGTAACCGACTCTCCGGCGAGTTCGGTGCGGGTTTGAAAGATTTCCTCGTAGTGGCCAATGAGAACAAGCGGGGGTTTTGTTATCTGTCCATGTGTTAAATGTAAGAATCGGAATGGTTACTCTTCCTCAAGAGATGTTCACATGCACCTGCTTCGGCACGGTTTCATGCCAAGCTATAATTGTTGGACCAAGCATGGAGAAAGAGGGGTTATAATGGAAGAAGATGAAGAAGGGGATGATTTCAATGATGAAAGCTATCTTGCTCATTTCGGTGATACTTTCATGGAGGATGCTTGAAGGTGAAGGGGAAGATGAAGGGGAAGGTGAAGAAGAGGCACGTGATGATCCCGTTGATGATCTTGGTCGGACCATTGCTGATGCACGGAGACGGCTGCGAAACTGAAAAGAGAGGGAGAATTTGGATCGCATGTTAGAGGATCACGGGAAGGCGCTGTACCCCGGATGCGATGATGGTCTGAAAAAGCTGGGCTGCACTACTGGATTTGCTTGAGATGGAAGGCATAGGCAGGTGTAGCTGACTCGGCATTTGAAAACTTGCTGAAAATGTTGAAGAATATGTTTCCAAAGAATAACGAGTTTCCCGCCACTACGTACGAAGCAAAGAAGGTTGTCCGCCCTCTAGGTTTAGAGGTTACGAAGATACATGCATGCATCAACGACTGCATCCTCTACCGCGGTGAATACGAGAATTTGAATGAATGCCCGGTATGCACCGCATTGCGTTATAAGATCGGAGGCGATGACCACTGGTGACGATGTTGAGGGCCAGAAACCCGGGAAGAGGGTTCCCGCCAAGGTGATGTGGTATGCTCCTATAATACCACGGTTGAAACGTCTGTTCGGGAACAAAGAGCATGCCAAGTTGTTGCGATGGCACAAAGAGGACCGTAAGTCGGACGGGGAGTTGAGACACCCCGCGGATGGAACGCAATGGAGAAAGATCGACAGAGAGTTCAAAGATTTTGCAGCTGACGCAAGGAACATAAGATTTGGTCTAAGTACAGATGGCATGAATCCTTTTGGCGAGCAGAGCTCCGGCCATAGCACCTGGCCCGTGACTCTATGCATCTACAACCTTCCTCCTTGGTTGTGCATGAAGCGGAAGTTCATTATGATGCCAGTGCTCATCCAAGGTCCGAAGCAACCCGGCAACGACATCGATGTGTACCTAAGGCCATTAGTTGATGAGCTTTTACAGGCTGTGGGGCAGACCTGGTGTCCGTGTGTGGGATGAGCACAAAGAAGAGGAATTTGACCTACGAGCGTTGCTTTTCGTAACCATCAACGATTGGCCTGCTCTTAGTAACCTTTCGGGACTGTCAAATAAGGGATACAATGCATGCACGCACTGCTTACATGAGGCCGAAAGTGTACATTTGCCAAATTGTAAGAAGAACGTGTACCTTGGGCATCGTCGATTTCTTCCGAAAGGTCATCCGAGTAAGAAAGAAAGGCAAGCATTACAACGGCAAGGCAGATCACCGGCCGAAGCACTGCGGAACACTACTTGGTGCTTGAGGTATTTGATATGGTCAAGGGTTTGAAAGTCATCTTTGGAAAGGGTCTCGGCGGACAATCGGTTCCGAAGGGAGCCGACGGGCACGTAGCCATGTGGAAGAAGAAATCTATATTCGGGAGCTAGAATATTGGAAAGTCCTAGAAGTCCGCTCCGCAATCGACGTGATGCACGTTACGAAGAATATTTGCGTGAACATCCTAAGCTTCTTGGGCGTGCATGGGAAGTCAAATGATACAAAGGAAGCACGGCGGGACCAGACAAAGTTTGAAAGACCACGATGACCTGCATCCGGAACGGTTTCAAGGTCGTGCCAGCTACGCTCTGACCAAAGAAGAGAAGGTCATCTTTTTTGAATGCCTGAGCAGTATGAAGGTCCCGTCGGGATTCTCGTCCAATATAAAGGGAATAATAAACATGGCGGAGAAAAAGTTCCAAAACCTGAAGTCTCACGACTGCCACGTGATTATGACGCAATTGCTTCCGATTGCTTTGAGGGGGCTCCTGCCGGAAAATGTTCGAGTAGCCATTGTGAAGCTATGTGCATTCCTCAATGCAATCTCTCTGAAGGTAATCAATCCAGAAGTTCTACCACGGTTACAGAACGATGTGATCCAATGTCTTGTCGGTTTCGAGTTGGTGTTCCCGCCATCCTTCTTCAATATTATGACGCACCTCCTGGTTCACCTAGTCGATGAGATTTCCATTCTCGGTCCTGTATTTCTACACAATATGTTCCCCTTCGAGAGGTTCATGGGAATATTAAAGAAATATGTTCGTAACCGTGCTAGGCCGGAAGGAAGCATCGCCAAGGGCTATGGAAATGAGGAGGTAATTGAGTTTTGTGTTGACTTTGTTCCCGACCTTAAACCGATTGGTCTTCCTCGATCGCGGCACGAGGGGAGACTAAGTGGAAAAGGCACGATCGGAAGGAAATCAACGATATGTATGGACGGCCATTCTCCGGCTGAAGCACACCACACGGTTCGACCAATTCCGGCTTGGTGGCTCCGTACTTTGAGAAACACAAGAATATTTTACGCTCGGACAACCACAGGAAGCCTGAATCCTGGATTAGGAAGGCCCACATGGAGACTTTCGGCGAGTTGGTTGAGAAAACATTTAATGAGTGACGAAGATGTTGTAGATCAGCTGTACATGTTGGCCAAGACACCATCTTCGACTATAACGACTTTCCAAGGGTACGAGATAAATGGGAATACATTTTACACGATCGCCCAAGATAAAAAGAGCACCAACCAAAACGAGTGGTGTCCGCTTTGATGCGGCAACCGAGAATGGGCAAAAGGTCACATATTATGGTTACATAGAGGAGATATGGGAACTTGACTATGGACCCTCCTTTAGGGTCCCTTTGTTCCGAGTGCAAATGGTTCAAGCTAACGGGAGGTGGGGTAAAGGTGGACCAGCAATACGGAATGACAATGGTGGATTTCAACAATCTTGGTTATCTTGACGAACCATTCGTCCTAGCGAAAGATGTCGCTCGGGTTTTCTATGTGAAGGACATGAGTAGCAAGCCGAGGAAACGGAAAGATAAGAAAACGATCGGTACATCATGCGATGATCCAAAGCGCCACATTGTTCTTTCGGGGAAAAGAAACATCGTGGGAGTGGAGGACAAGACGAGACATGTCGGAAGATTATAATATGTTTGCTGAAATTCCGCCCTTCAAAGTGAACACCGACCCAAGCATTAAGTTAAATGATGAGGATGCTCCATGGATACGGCACAATCGTAAGCAAGCGGGGACACAAGGGAAGAAATGATGTGTAATAATTTATTGTACCAAACTTTGTTGAATGAATCATGTGAATTATATTACCCGTGATGTGTTTGGTGTCCATTTTCGAATGATTCAATTGACTCGAGATAGCACCGATGATACATGAAATTTGGAGTGACTAAGTCATACTCCTGCATACATGAAATTTGGAGTGACTAAGTCATACTCCTGCATATAGGAAATTTGGAGTGACTAAGTCATACTCCTGCATACATGAAATTTGGAGTGACTAAGTCATACTCCACGCATACATGAAATTTGGAGTGACTAAGTCATACTCCTGCATATAGGAAATTTGGAGTGACTAAGTCATACTCACCGCATACATGAAATTTGGAGTGATTTAGTCATACTCCTGCCTAGGCGTATAATATGCATACTCGTAGTCTTCATAGCCGCCGCCGTTGTGCTTGGTAGTCGTCGCCTTCTAAGTTCGCGGCGTCGTCGTCGTCTCTTGTCGTCGTTGTCGTCGGGCGGCGCTCGTGGCTCGAAGCCGAGGGTAGCGCGGGCGGGGGATATCGGCTGGCCGTGATGTAGTCCATGACGCTGCTGCGAGTCCGGCCGTACCACCATAGCCGACGGCCGGCCTCGTGGAAGTTTCCGGGAGGCGGACCGTCCTCCTCATACCAGCGAGCGCCCTCTCACGCCGATTGATGAAGAAGGCGTCCCAAGTATGCTGGTTATCGGGATGCCGGCGGGGATTCATCCGCTGCTCCGGCGTGAGGTCGAGGTAGTAGTGGTTCGTGATGGCCGCCGGCGCGCGGTACCACGAGGGACGGGAGGGACCGGCACGCCGCCGGCGCTTAGGCTCCGGCCGGCGAGGGACGCGGTAGCCGGAGGGCAAGGGTAGTTCGAGGCGCAAAGCTCCTCCACCTGCTCGGTAGGTTAGAGTGGGTGCGGTGGAAGCCATGAGAGAGTGATGAGAGATTGTAGAGATGTGATGCTTGGCCAAGCCGGGCTACCTATATGTAGTGACAAATGGCGGGAAAAATGGGAGCGGGAAGACGGGGAGGCGGGAAGAAAGAGGCGGGGAGAAAGTGGCGGGAAGAAATTGGCGGGAAAAAATTGGCGGGAAGAAAGAGGCCCGAAGAAATTGGCGGGAAACAATTGGCGGGAAGAAAGAGGCGGGAAGACAGGGAAGAAATGGCGGGAAGACGAGGAGGGAAGAGGGGGTCGGCAGAAAGAGGCGGGAAGAGGGGACCAACGAACTTTTGAATTGAATTAGTTTTATTTTTATGAATTTTTGATAATTTGTATTTTTAAATTTTTGAATTGAATTAGTTTTATTTTTCTGAATTTTTTGATATATTATATGTATTTTTAACATATTGAATTGAATTAGTTTTATTTTTCTTAATTTTTTGATATATTATTTGTATTTTTAACATATTGAAATGAATTAGTTTTATTTTTCTAATTTTTTTGATATATAATTTGTATTTTTAAAATTTTGAATTGAATTAGTTTTATTTTTCTGATTTTTTTGATATATTATTTGTATTTTTAAGAATTTGAATTGAATTAGTTTTATTTTTCTGATTTTTTTGATATATTATTTGTATTTTTAAGAATTTGAATTGAATTAGTTTTATTTTTCTGATTTTTTCGATATATTATTTGTATTTTTAAGAATTTGAATTGAATTAGTTTTATTTTTCTGAATTTATTGATATATTATTTGTATTTTTAAGATTTTGAAAAAAAAAGCATTTTGAAAAATGCCTTTAGTCGCGGTTGGCCTCCCAAACCGCGACTAAAGGTATTTTCCGCGGGAAACGAAATTCGGGCGAAAAACGCCTTTGGTCGCGGTTGGTGTGGCCAACCGCGACTAAAGGGGGGGTCCCTATATATTTCGCGGCGCGAACCGCCGCGGATCTTCTCGATCACTTCGTCTCCTCGCCGCGCGCCGCCCCGTCGCCCTCTTCTCGACCCTGACGCCGTCGACCGCCGCCGCCCCGCCCTGCCGTCCTCTTCTCGCACCGTCGACCCTCGCCGGCGACCCTCACCGCCGCCCTCGCCTGCCGAACGAAGTACCGCGCCGCCGCCAAAGGTACCAGCGCCCGAACTGCCGTCGTCGCGCGCCGCGCGTACGTGCCGCCGCCGTCGCCTCGTCTGCCGCCGGCCGCGCTCTCGCTTGCCGCGCGCTCGCCTGCCGTCACCTCGTCTGCCGCCGTCGCGCGCGCCGCCCTAGCCTCGCCCGCCGCCGCCGTCGCCTCGTCGGCCGCCGTCGCGCGCGCGCGCCTTTTCACGGAGAGACGAGAGAGAGGAGGCCGGGGCCGGAGAAACAGAGAGAGAGAGAGCTTTTTTTTTTGTTTTTTGTTTTTTGTTTTTTTACTACAATTTGACTTAAAAAACAAATAATTTGACTTAAAAGTAATTACATGTAAAATTGAACTAAAAAAAGTACTAAAAAAGTAATTACATGTAAAATTGAACTAAAAAAAGTACTAAAAAAATTGAACTAAAATTGAACTAAAAAAAGTAATTACATGTAAAATTGAACTAAAATTGAACTAAAAAAAGTAATTACACAAATTGGAACTAAAATTGAACTAAAAAAAGTAATTACTACAACTTTGACTTAATAAAAATTGAACTAAAATGGGTACTAAAAAAAGAACTAAAATTTTGACTTAATTAAAAACTTTGTCTTAATTAAAAACTTTGACTTAATTAAAAACTTTGTTTAAAAAAAGAACTAAAATTTTGACTTAATAAAAATGAACTAAAATTTTGACTTAATAAAAATTGACTTAATAAAAAATGAACTAAAATTTTGACTTAATAAAAAATGAACTAAAATTGTAACGCCGCCGTACCATCGCCAACGCCGTCAACGCGCCAACGCTACCTCTATTCATAAAAATGTAACGCCGTCAACGCTACCGCCTCTATTCAACGCGCCAACGCCAACGCCGTCAACGCGCCACCGCCACCGCGAGGGTTATGTGTCCTCGGCACCGCCACCGCCCTTTCGCCACCGCCCTTTCGCCACCGCCACCGGTCTCTCGGTCACGCGATCACCTGCGTCCCCCTCTCGCCTCCCTCGTCGCCCTCTCTCTTTATATGTAGAAGAGATATGATAATGCTGGCATATACACAATTAATTTGTTTTGACTACATGTTTTCGGGACCGACATATGGCGGACGATAGAGCTGACCCGATTACGGAGAACTATGATCCGGACGTCGAAGACCATATGTTCGGCATCATAAATGGCGATATTCCATTTGTGCCGACCGGAGAAGAAGAAGATGATATCTCTTCTTATCCGAACCTTGAGGGTGAAGATGAAGGGCGCCGTCGACAAGATGATGCCGAAGAAACGTCGATAAACGACGATCTTCAATTGGAAGTAGCAACCACCCTCCGGCGCCGAGGTATATATATATACATATTGAGCGTCTGGTGATACAACTAACTGATTTGAATAAATGTGTGTGTACTAACGCGTGCGACTCTCTTTCTTATTTTAGCCCTCGGCCGGATCGTCGAAAAAATCGAGTACGTCGTCAAAGCGTGGCGCAACCAAGACGATGAAAGCAGGAGAAACATGCACCATCGATGTTGTCGACGAAGCAACCGGCGAGCCGCTGGAGCCCGAGCAAGAACGCCACCAACTTTGTCGGCCAATGCGGAGCTGTTGTTAGAGACAACGTCTCGATCACCCGCCGAGAGTGGAATGAGCCAAAGAAGGCACGTGTTGGTTTCACTTTTGTCGATAAGAGAGAAAAAAAGATTGCTTCAACAAGCTTATGGAACATTTCGTTCTACCTCCGGAATACCGCAAATACGATGAGGAGGGTAACAAGATTGCGGAAAACAAGAAGAGGCGCAAGCTATTCAAACGGTTCGCTCTTTCTAGGATGGCCAACGCATTCGGAAATACAAGCAAAATCTAGCCCATGACTTTGTCAACCAGGGCAAGACTCCGGTTTTCAAAGGACAATATGAGAAACTGCAACATGATTGGCCAGAATTTGTGAAGCAAAAGAAATCGGAGCGAGTTCCTTGAACTATCGAAAAAAATAAGGAAAATGCGGCCAAGAAGGAGTACAATCATAAAATGGGGCCGGGAGGGTATCGCTTTTGGCAGCCTAGGTGGGAGAAGATGGAAAACGAGCTGAGGGTGCGAGGAATCCGTCCGAGTACGGAGGGATGGGACCCAAGGGCCAAAAGGCTGGTGGTACGGGCATGGGGGATCGGCTGAACCCGGAGACGGGGGAGTGTGTTTATCGGGGCAAAATAATTACACCCACCAAAAAGCTTATTGAGGCAATGAGGGATGCTCAAGAGGGGAAGATCAAGTTCAACGAGAGAGAACGACGCCACGACAAAAGCCCTCGGGAATCCCGAACACGGAGGACGTGTACGAGGCATGGGGCCCATTCCGTGGAAAATAGGGTTCCCCGGAACGATGACCCGTACGGTTACTGAAGCCGTAAGAGAAAGATGGATCGGGAAAAAGATGTTGTGGCGCGAGTTGGTAACGGAAATGGATGTGATGAAGAAAACCGTGAGTGTACTAGTAGCCGAAAGAGAGGCAGCTCGGGCGCAGCATGAAGATCATCCAATGGATCTCGGAAGCCAGCAGCGGAGAAGAAGCAGCGTGGCTTCCACGGAGGCCTCACCGGCTGGTGCACCGACGATAGAAATTACTGCACCGGAGCCTCTGGTGGTCGAAATTACTGCACCGGAGCCTCCTCGCTACCCCGTGGACGATATAAAGGAGATGAAAGCATGTCATCCGTATTATCCTATCGGGAACATGTCCATGAAGGTAGCCATCGGCAGTGCTTTACCACACTGGAGCACTCCACCACAACAACCCCATTCAAGATGGCTATGCTCGTGTCACGGTGGAGGAGATAGTCCAAGGGTTTGAGGACACGGACATTGACATTGCTACACCCGAAGGGGTGAAAAGACTTGGAGATGTCAAGCGCCGAGTTCATTCTATGGCGAAGAAATTTATCAAGTTTCCGAGGCGAGGCGCCAACAAGTCCACCCCCGTACGGTGGTGGTGGTGGCGGTGACGGTGGCAGTGGCGGTGACGGTGGCGGTGGCGGTGACGGTGGCGGTGGTGCTTCACCTAATACACCTCATTCACGTCAGCCGACGCCGCCCCCCAGTCCTCGTCCGGCGGGTGATCAGACACCGGTACCGCCCCCAATCCACCTCCGGCGAAGAAGCGAAGCGGTCCTGGGTTATTAACCCGGACCCTTACGTACCTAAGAAAACAAAGGTACCGGAGGTATCACCGAAGCCTCTCCCCACGAGGCCTTGGGAAAGTAGTGCCGAGGAAGTCGAGGCGGGCGCGGCTGCTGATTTAGAGAAATGGAAGGCGAGCGTCAAGAAGAAAATAGAGGGCGAGCCCAAGCCGGTATATTCGACAAGGAAAAGCGAGTGGGCTAAGTCATTTTTTAACACACCGTCCCAAGCCGCGAAGAATCGCTCGACGACTATTTACGTGAACTTCGTAGGCAAGCACTCGCGTTCAAGAGGAACCAAGAGGCGGAGAAGAAAGCCTTGGAGGACGAGGCCGAGACAAAATTAGAAAGGGGGAAAGAAGTTGCCCGGCTCGGGGAACAAAGTAAACAATCGATCGCCCCGCTCATAGTGCAAGCCGCCGGTCCGGATGCCCCCGATATCATAGCAGCTGCGGCAGCACATGGATTGATCGTAGAAAGTGCCGAGAGAACAAGCGGCCGACTTAGGTATCACTCTTCGTGCACTTGTTAGGCCTTGATGAGGCGCCAATGAAGGACGTAGTATTTACATATGTGAAGAATGGCCCTCTCATCGAGCCTGCGCGAGAAGAGGATCTACCTCGACAAATGAAAGGTACTGCTAAATTGGTACAAGGGTTACATAAAACATAAAGACGCCAAAGACTATATCTATGCGGAAGTTAAATATGTGCATCACTTCAAACGTTACCGGGTACAAATTCCTCCGAGTGAATTGTTCCGACTGTTCAATCTGCGCGACCTCGACAAATCTATCATCGGTTGCTACGTTACTGTAAGTGATTTATTAATTTCTACCCCATCTCGTTCATTGCCCGCACTATATATATATATATATATATATATATTGTCCTAACTATCTTGTTGTGTACGCTATATATTATGCGAGAATGAAGAAGCGGGAAATGCGAATAAGGAACATCCATGATGTTGGGTTCATTGACCCACACATCGTTAATTCATATGTGTTAGAACACCACCCCGCCGACGTGGAGGAAGACCTGTGGCGGTTTATTAGAAAACAGCAAGAGAAAAGTGATATTCTATTTCCTTACCATTTTGGGTGAGTGTTTTTGTCTTGAGCACATTCTCTTTTGTTTACTCCATGCATGGTATGTGGCTAATCGATGAGTTATGCATGATCGTGCATGTATCGTGTCCGCAGGTTCCACTGGATTCTTATGGTAATTAAAGTTCGGACCTCCTCGGTTCTCGTCCACGACTCTCCGAATATGGATCCGGCGCTTTGGGGCGACATGAGAAAAATGATGCAAAAGTAATTATTTTCATTCATTTGCGCTCTATATCGATCGGCCTATTTCGTTCATCATTTCCTAATATCAAGTAACTAATTAATAACTCTCTTGTTTATTTAATTTTCTTTGCCTCGTAGGGTTTGGAGACGGTTCGTAGATACCAAGGTCGGTGAATTCAAAAAGAGCTACATTTTAAAATGGCGGTGCGGACGGCCGGGGATACTCGGCCACCGGGGACCAATCTATGTGGATACTATGTTTGTGAGAGGATCCGGAGATACTGCAATGAGCGGGACCGGACGTGTGAGAACAACATCTCGAGGAATAACCTCCGGAAGACGCTTAGTCCGAAGCTCGCTTCCGACCACTTCAAGAGGAACTAGCTGGATGGTTGGCGAGGGAAGTCATCGATCCTAGAGGAGAACACTATTACGATGACGTAGAACTTTATATGCACCAGAATTTGTAACTAACTTGTTCAAAATTGTATATGGTCATCCGATATTGAATATATATTGTATATGGTCATCCGATATTGAATATATATTGTATATTCCTCTTGAATTCTTTTTGGTTCTAATTTCAAATTTGTTTGAAATTGTACATTCATATGCATGTATGTATACGAGTACCGTAGAATATGTGAAACTCCTTCAGAATTAAAACCCAAAAGAAATAAAATAATACAAATTAAAAAGAAACCAGATTTAGGGGGAGGGGGGCTAAACCCTAAACCCTGCGGAGGCCTTTAGTCGCGGTTGGCCGGAAGAACCGCGACTAAAGGTCCTCCACCACGGCGCTCGCCCTGCGGCCCACGTGGACGGTCCTTTAGTCGCGGTTCGTAAGGAACCGCGACTAAAGGGGGGGGCCTTTAGTCGCGCTACTTTGGTCGCGGTTGCGCCACCGCGACTAATGGCAGTTGCCAACCGCGACCAAAGCCCCTTTTTCCACCAGTGTTACAATCATAACCTATGCCAAGTACTACATGATGCACACACTGTCACCATTACATCATGAAGGAGGAATAGAATACTTTAATAACATCACTAGAGTAGCACATAGATGATATTCAACTAGATCACAAAGCTCATGATCACATAAAGATCACATGGGAGAGAGAGATGAACCACATAGCTACGGTACAGCCCTTAGCCTCGGGGGAGAACTACTCCCTCCTCATCATAGGAGATAGCAGCGACGATGGAGATGGCGGTGGTGTTGATGGAGATGCCTTTCGGGGGCAATTCCCCGTCCCGGCGGCGTGCCGGAACAGAGACTTCTGTCCCCCGAATCTTGGCTTCGCGATGGCGGCGGCTCTGGAACTTTTCTCGTATCGTGGCTTATTCTTTTAGGGTTTTCACGACGGAGGCTTTATATAGGCGAAGAGGCGGAGTCGAAAGGGCCCTGGTGGAGCCACACCATAGGGGGGCGCTCCCCCCTTGGCCGCGCCGCCTTGTGGGGTGGGCCCCCCTGGCTCCCCTCTGGCCCCTCTTCGATGCTCTGGAAGCTTCCGGGAAAAATAAGATATTGGGCGTTGATTTCGCCCGATTCTGAGAATATTTCCTTTCTAGGATTTCTGAAACCAAAAACAGCAGAAAACAGGAACTGGCACTTCGGCATCTTGTTAATAGGTTAGTGCCGGAAAATGCATCAAAACGATATAAAGTATGAATAAAACATGTAGGTGTTGTCATAAAACTAGCATGGAACATAAGAAATTATAGATACGTTGGAGACGTATCAACCACATATCGCAAGTAAGCTATGAAGGATTCATGCAATAAGATTTTCATTCTTCTAGAAACCTGCGCTGGTCTTATTTGCCTAGCCTTTCTACTATATTCTCACCGGCTTTCTCACTTTTATTTATACATTCTCTTCGCTTCTTTTTTTAATTTTCTCATGGATGAATTATTCTCTTTTCACTCTTGAATCAACTTAAATTGTTCCTATAAAATTACGCAGAAGTAACACATTAAAGTAAATATATGATGTAACAATATGCTTTACATTTAGAGGCATTAGAGTATTTTTTTGAAGTAAAAAAACTTCACCCCTGCCGCAACATCGCCAATTGAGAAACTACAGTTGTGTAATTTGTCTAGTCTTATATAGTTGTGTAATTTGGCTATAGCTTTTATGGAAGTTTTGTAAGGCTTTGCTGGCAACTTTTTATACCTCACGACATCATGGGTATACATGGAGTGACGGTTTGCATACTCCTGTCGATAAGCACGCGTCTTCATGTGGGAGAAAGGACATAAACGAATGGACGATTCACAAATGGATTCTCCCTTGAACTTGATGACAACAACACCGTGTGTACTAACTTGTTGGGACTCCAAGTGCAGAGTATTGTAGTAAGCATGTTTTCTCCACAAGGGTGACTCGAAGGTTTATATCGAACTCTCGGGGAATTGGTAATGGGTTATTTCTTCTTCTCCTCTTCTACCGTCCTACAGAACAAAGTTTTTGTCTTGTGTTCCCAACTCCACCGTGTGGTTGTGAAGCACAAGGTTTCGTATTAGTAATATAAATATAAATGTAAATAAAATAAAGTAGAGCAAGTAAACTAAGCAAGCAAAATAAAGGCAATGAAAGGATGGTTATTTCCGGGTTTTGTGTGAACCGTCTTTACATCGGATGGTTCGGTGTTTTGATGATCCCTACTTTATTGACCGCAACTTCTGTATTTATTATCGCCTTCATCGCTGCCCCTCCAGTAGATATTGATGGTATTCGTGAGCCTGTTTCTGGTTCTTTACTTTATGGAAACAATATTATCTCCGGTGCTATTATTCCTACTTCGGCGGCGATCGGATTGCACTTTTACCCAATTTGGGAAGCTGCATCCGTTGATGAGTGGTTATACAATGGTGGTCCTTATGAGCTAATTGTTCTACACTTCTTACTTGGTGTAGCTTGTTATATGGGTCATGAGTGGGAACTTAGTTTCTCTTCCTAAATAGAACCCCCCACCTTCACCTACCCCCCAACCTAGGTGCGGAAGTCAAATCAATCCTTGTTTGTACATCGCTGAACTTACATACCCGAAAGTGAAGAAAGTATTTTTGTATTTTTAAAATAATTAATGGCAAAAAATATAAAGTATGATAGTTTGATTGGAACTGTGTTTCTAATGGGTTAAAATGGACCGGTTTTCATGGGTTCACTTGTCTACTCTCTTTTTAGGTTGTAGACTTGTAGTGAACACAAACAATTCATCATAGACAAAATATTGGTGGAACTTCAACATGTGTTTGGTAAGCATTCATATGGGCATCACGTCCTAACATAGAGATGATGCAACACATCTCTCTTATATACCTCAATAAAGGGAAAACTCGAAGCAATTTTGAATTAAGAATCAACAGAGTATAGCCTTAAGTAATTTGACATAATGTTTGAATCACAAATATGCCACCTTGAATAAACAAGATTATCAAGTTATCACATGATAATTATAGCACATGAATTCACTTTATCCCTAGTGAGGCAGCAACATAAAGGTAAATACCATAGTAGATCTTTAATTTGTTGTCACTATTCAATCACTACCACCATGCTACTCTATCTAACGGAAGAAGCCTGGTGACCGGGTGTATACGTGAGCACGCATCCGTTGGTTGACACGTGTCACATCTAGCAATCCACTGTTACCATCATTGTTGGGTTAACAAACCACGTCAGCACTAACAACACTTCCAAATCACGTAGGACCCACCTTTTTGAATTCAAATAGTGGCCAGATGCACTTTCAAATCACGTAGGACCCACACCAATTACGATTAGTGATGGATAAGACAACGTCAAGGCAACAGATCCAATTGATGAGAACCATATCTCAACACAGATCGTGTGGCATCTAGAGGGTCCTCACGTATACACCTAGTCACCAAATCCCCTCTCCTATCTAATACACACTTCCATCAACACATGCTCGTGCATACAAGTTGAATCAGAACAAGTATTGAAGAACGGGGTACATGATATGCATCCATCAGTACATCATACACATAATAGGTTCCAATCTCATATATGAAATCATAGAATAAAGATCCATGGCATAGGAATTACATAAAAGGAAAAAGGACGTACCCAGTGCTGAGAGCTCCCGCACTGTGCGGGGTCTGAGGAAGGTGTTAGTGGCAAGCCTTAACCTCACGAAGTGCAAAGTGAGGAGACCGCGACTCGAACCTGGGACCTCTCGGTCACAGGCGGTGAGGCTCTACCGCTCCACCAGACCCGCCCTTCGGCATAGGAATTACATATATGACCATAATCATGTTGATAGACTACAACGTCTATGAAGATCAAGAGTAAAATAGATCAATCTATTGCCACAAACCTATAGTCCATAATGGGTTCGTTGCATGGAAAACAAAAAATTTCTACCGTGAACATGAACAAAACCCAAGATCCTATCTAGGAAGAAAAAAGATCTAATCTACCAAGATCGAAGAAACGAGAAGGATGTGAGACTAACCCTCGAAGATTCCAAAGCTTACGAGATTAAATCTCGTTGTTGATGTAGTCGATCGTCCCGTGCTGCAATCCGGCAGCACTTCCGTACTCGGTCGTGTGTACGGTGTCGATGAAGCCCGTCCTCTCCCTGTTCCAGCGGGCAGCGAAGGTGTGGTACATGCCCTTGGAATCCCAGCTGCATGACGGCGTGGTGGTGGTAGTGGAGGAGAAAAGCCGCAGGGCTTCGCCAAGCCAGAACAACTCTATGGAGGAGGAGAGGGGGCGGCCAGAGGTTGGTGTCTTGGGGTGGGTGCGCCCCCTGCCCCCTCCCCTCTTTATATAGGGTGGGAGGTCGGTTGGGGTGGCCCCCCCAAGCCCATCTAGGGCTAGGGCCGGCGGCCAAAGGGAGGGGAGGAGTTTTCTCCCCCCCCCCCAATTTGATCCCCCTAGGGTTTGGGGAAACCCTAAAGGGGTTGGCCGGCTGGGCCTTGGGGGGCATGTGCCTGATGACCCACAAGTATAGGGGATCGCAACAGTCTTCGAGGGAAGTAAAACCCAATTTATTGATTCGACAAAAGGGGAGCCAAAGAATATTTGTAAGCCTTAACAACGGAGTTGTCAATTCAGCTGCACCTGGAAACAGACTTGCTCGCAAGAGTTTATCAGTAGCAACAGTTTTATAGCAGTAGCAGTAGTGAAGCAACAGTGTAATAAAGACATCAGTAGTGATTATAGTAAACATCAGGATTAAAATACTGTAGGCACATGGATGGATGAACGGGCGCTGCATGGATAAGAATACTCATGTAACAATCAAGACTAGGCGTTTGCAGATAATAATAAAACAGTATCCAAGTACTAAATAACCATAGGCATGTGTTCCGTATATAGTCGTACGTGCTCGCAATGAGAAACCTGCACAACATCTTTTGTTCTACCAGCCGGTGGCAGCCGGGCCTCTAGGGAAACTACTGGTAATTAAGGTACTCCTTTTAATAGAGTACCGGAGCAAAGCATTAGCACTCCGTGAACACATGTGATCCTCATATCACAGCCTTCCCCTCCGGTTGTCCCAATTTCTATCACTTTGGGGCCTCGGGTTCCGGACAGCAATATGTGTATACAACTTGCAGGTAAGATCATAAAACAATGAATATCTTCATGAATCAATAACATGTTCAGATATGAAATCATGGCACTCGGGCCCTAGTGACAAGCATTAAGCATAACAAGTTGCAACAATATCATAAAAGTACCAACAACGGATACTAGGCACTATGCCACAATCTTATGACTATTACATGAACAATCTCATCCAATCCCTACCATCCCCTTCAGCCTACAGCGGGGGAATTACTCACACAAGGATGGGGGAAGCATGGATGGTCGATGGAGAGGCGTCGGTGGTGATGATGACGATGATCTCCTCCAATTCCCCGTCCCGGCAAGGTGCCAGAACGGAGTTTCTGGTCCCGAGATTGAGTTTCGCGATGGCGGCGGAGTTCTGGATGTCTTCTGGCAAATTGGTCGAACCCCCGTGCGTTTTTAGGTCGAAAGCCTTAAGTAGTCCAGAGGGGAGCGTCGGGGGCTAGCCGAGGCGACGCCACCATAGGGCGGCGCGACCCAGGGGCCCACCGCGCCGCCATATGGTGGGCGCCCCTCGTGGCCCCCCTCCGTCTCGTCTTCTGGCTCCGTAAGTCTTCTGTGAAAATAGGCCCATTGCAATTATTTCCGGGGATTTTCCTAAAAGTTTATTTTCTGCACAAAAACAAGACACCAGAGCAATTCTGCTGAAAACAGCGTTAGTCCGTGTTAGTTGTATCCAAAATACACAAATTAGAGGCAAAACAATAGCAAAAGTGTTCGGGAAAGTAGATACGTTTTGGACGTATCAACTCCCCCCAAGCTTAGCTTATTGCTTGTCCTCAAGCAATTCAGTTAACAACTGAGTGCGATAAAAGAACTTTCACGAACACATTTGTTCATTTGATGTAAATATTCTCATGGTATGGATGAGTACTTAGGCAATTCATAATAAGATAAATGCAAATAAAGTCATCTAATAGTTATGTCAATCATGAAAGAGATACCAACAAACTAATAATAAGCATCATGAATCATATCTATCAGTAGGATTGCAATGTTTATAAAGAGATATGATAAAGTGGTATCTCGCTTGCCCGTATTTGTACAGCAAAGCATAAATGCCCAGGCACCTCTGAAATTCATAGAAAGACTAGAAGTAAAGATTATCAAAGATAAAAGCATCAAAGTTATACCACAGCTAATCATATTTTGGGACAAGCATATTACACTAAGAATGACAATTATGCTCTCAAGAAGGTGCTCAAAGAAAGGATGGTGACTCAACATAAAACTAAAAAATTGACCCTTCGCAGAGGGAAGCAGGGATTAACATGTGCTAGAGCTTTTCACTTTAAAACAGAAGTAAAATTGTTTTGAGAGGTGTTTGTTGTTGTCAACGAATGGTAGTGGGCACTCTAACTACCTCGTCAACCAGACTTTCAAGAGCGGCTCCCATGAAGGACGTTATCTCTACCAGCAAGGTAAATCATCCCTCTTCTCTTTTGTTTACACACGTATTTTAGTTTCATTATGGATGACACTCCTCCCAACCTTTGCTTACACAAGCCATGGCTAACCGAATCCTCGGGTGCCTTCCAACATTCACATACCATGGAGGAGTGTCTATTTGCAAATTAAGTTGCTTACTGATAAATCAGGGCAAAACATGTTGAAAGGATCGTATGCCGCACCTAGAGGGGGGGGGTGAATAGGTGCTAACCAATTTTTAGTTCTTTTTCAATTTAGGCTTGACACAAAGGTAAATTCTCTAGATATGCAACTAAGTGAATTTACCTATATGACAAGATAAGCAACTAAGCAAGATATAGCTACGCAATATAAGAGATAGAATAGGATAGAGGTAACCGAGAGTGGAGCACGCGATGACAAGGAGATGATTCCCGTAGTTCCCTTCCTTTGCAAGAAGGTACGTCTACGTTTGGAGGAGTGTGGTTGCTAGGAAAGCCAAACCAACAGCCACGAAGGCTTCACTCAGATCTCCGGTGAGCAACGCCACAAAGGCCTAGCCCACGTCCACTAAGGGATTTCCTCGAGGCGGAAACCGGGCCTTTACAAGGTTCTTGGGGCACACATCCACAACTGAATTGGAGGCTCCCAAATCCGTAACAATACAACAATCAACAACAACACATCAACAACAAATCAACTAGGGAACCAAATAGGAACACTAGCATGAGATCCCTCAAACAAATGAGGGGGAAATGAAGAACGCTTCGGTGAGGATGTAGATCGGCGTCTTCTCCTTCGAATCTCTAAAGATCAAGAGCTTTGGTTGGGGGAGGAAGGAGATCTTGCAAATCTTGTGTTCTTGAGGTGGCTCTAATGGTGGTGAAGCTTGGCAGATTTTTCTTGCAATGATTGAGCAACTTGTCCCAATGGAGAGGAGAGCTATTTATATGATTGGAGCTCTCAGATCTGACCGTTGTGGCGAAATCCACTAACACCGGAAGTTCCGGCCAGGATGGCCGGAAGTTCCGCCGGCACCGAAGTACCGGCCAGGAGAGCCGGAACTTCCGCCGGGAAGATTCTTCGTCGGATGACCTGGTCAACAAAAGATTGGGCGGAACTAGGGCGGAACTTCGGTGGCCGGAAGTTCGGCCAAGTTCCGGCCAAGTTCCGAATTGCCCGAAAACCTTACTTGGACTATACCGAGCCACAATTCCACATTTCGGAACTTGCCCGGAAGTTGGGCGGAAGTTCCGCTGACCGGAACTTCCGGCCTCTCGCGCCGGAACTTCCGGCCGGGGAACAAAAACAGCAAACAATACTGCGCCGACGGGGCTTACGCGAACATACCGGGCGGAAGTTCCGCCTGCTCGGGGCCGGAACTTCCGCCGAAATAAAAACCCTTCAGATCATCGAAGCGGCGAGACCATCTCGCTGAACAAAAATATATTCCGAACACTTGTACCTGTCTACATCAACACAAATAAATATATACCTAGTGTTGACATCAAACACACAAAACCCAAAAGGGCGGAAAATGTTCTTTCAATCCCCCCTTTTTGGTGTTTGATGACAACACAAGTATTTGCAAGGAATGAAGTATGTAAACCAACAATGTGCAAGATGTAGAGGAGCTCCCCCTAGATATGGGCATTGGTACAAAAGAAGCTCCCCCTATATCTTGCAACCGTCTTCCATGGGTTAGCAATAAGATCATGCACAATACAATATAGTGATAAGCATATGGATAATAAGATCATGCACACATAGATAACCATGGAAGACTCACATACGGAGTTTACCATACACATAGATAAGGTTCCAAACACATAGATAGAGTTTACAAGCCAAATAAACTAGGACATAGTTCGACACCACAAGATAAATAGAATCACAAGCGATAAAAACCAAAGCCAAACACGAGCTTGTGACTCCCCCATGCAAATACCCAATGGAGATCAACCTAATAAGGTTCTCGCTCCCCCCCTTTGGCACCAAGGCACCAAAAAGGGAAAGGAGAAACTACACGTCCCAAGGGTCGGCATTAGCCCAGCCGGGAGGGAGGTTCGATGTAGCGCCGGGGTAGGGAGGAGTGTGCGGAGGAGACTCGATCTCAAGTCCATCTGGAGGGAGAGGCATGCCATGCTGAGAGACCCACTCCGCCTCCGGAGTGATGCTCTCCTCGGATCCGGGAGGAGACACGTCCACCGCAATAGCCCTCATGATGCTCTTCCGACGAACCCGAGACTTCTTGGCTTCGCATGCTGTCGATACTGACGGTGGTTGACTGCAGAGGTGAGGCAAAAAATCTGTCTCATGCGGCGAGCAAGCTTAGAAGCCCAGCTTGGTGGCTTCTCATCCATGGGTGTAACATCTTCAATGGGGGAGTTGTGACGCTTGGTCCTCAAAACCTTCACTTCATGGGATGTGATACTGAGGGGAATAGAGTGAATGAGGGTGCTCTCATAAGTATCAACCCAAGTGTCCTCAATGAGCTGCATAATGTATGGAGCAAACGCGGGAAGCTTCTTCTCCATCACACATGACCACATCTCATGATAGATGTAGTCCATCACATCAAGCCTCTCACCGGTGCCCCTCTTAGCAAAGGAGTTTGCCATTAGATGCACTTCATAGATATGTAGCTCATCAAGGTTGCCACCCTTTGGTCCAATGGTTTCCCGGTAGACTCTAAGCATAATGTCCCAAGTAGGGAGAAGATCCGCACTCTTGCCCGGAATACCCCAACCTTTGATGTAGAGGGGCTCCAAGACTTCCCTTGTTTGAGCAAAGGAGCTATCATGGCACCTCCAACCATTTGCATCTATGCCCGGGTAGCGAGGGTAACCAAGGGCACTTCCAAACTTAGCCAAGTTAGACTCAAGTAGCCTTTCATGAGACATCCACCGGAATGTTTTAGCTTCATCCGAATCAAAGTGTACGGTGGCATAGAATTGTTGGATCAAACCGACATCATAATCCTTGTTGAGCTCCATAATGGGATAGAGCCCAAACTCACCACACATAGCATAGGCTTCTTGAAAGTATGTAGAAACGGCCATCTTCCCGGTGTCAATGGCATGTTGAGGGGCTACCCCCTTCTTGAATGGCACATACACCTCATAGAAAATCTCTTCTTGTTGTGGAACCTCTTATCCGTAACCCTATTGTTTCGAGGGGTAAGGTAAGGGTTCACGTCACGGAGCTCCTTGTACTCAAGATATTGCATGTTCGTCACGGACACATGGATGTTCTTTCCTCTCACTGCGGGTGTCTTTTGCCTTTGGCCGGATTGCTGACGAGCGGTGAGCTTGGATGGTCTTGTTTGCTCAAAATCTTCCTCAATCTCATCCACATGACCTTTGCCTCTCTTCTTGGATGAACCTGGGATGGAATCAACAAGATAGGAATGATAAATGAGTGCACACAAGCAAAGAGGCCAAAAACCAGAGCCTGCACAGGATATTGAGTAACGACGAGAAAAATTCGCCGGGCCGGAAGTTCCGGTGAGAACCGACGGAAGTTCCGCCCGGGGCGGAAGTTCCGGCGTGTGGAGCCGGAACTTCCGCTGTTCGAATACAACGGCGGTTTCTCACCAGATCTGAGGCAATGGCTCGATAATCCGCATCACAACAACATCCTAAGCAAGTTCTAGTAAAGGAAAGGCATCTAGAGATGTTCTACCATAGCTTTGCCTAGAGTATGCCCTATAGTTCATCTAGTGAGGTCTACCCACACATAGAGAGGGAGAGGGCACAAACCGGGGGGAGCCATGGAGGAGAAGAGGGAGTGGATGCCGATCCACGGAGCCGATCCGGCGGAGGTCGCCGGAGGAGGGAGATCCGGCCGGAGAGAGGAGCAGCCACCACAGGGAGAGAGAGCACTTGAATAGATCTTGGGTGGGGGAAAGTGAGGGGCGAGAACTGCCTCCTCGTTCCCGACCGGTTATGTAGTGGTTTCGTAAGGGCGGAAGTTCCGCTCGTTGGAGCCGGAACTTCCAGTCCCCGTAAACCACTCCAACTGATCAGCAACAGCGGAAGGAGCTGGCAGAAAATTCCAGCCGGAAGTACTGGTAGAACGACCGGAACTTCCGGTGAAACGAGAAAAACTGTGCCAGGAGCAAGTTTTGATAGGAAGTTGGTGCACTCGGAGAAAGAAAAGTATATGGCTTAGATGAGATAGGCTTAGGACAGATGCGCCAAACTGTGAGATGGTACATGATCACTCATTTTTGCAAATAATGCAAATGAAGGCCAAAAGTGAGTGATTTCCCATAAACAAGGAGATGTCAATAAAACTCAATGAAGATCCAAATAACTCCAACTCTTCACAAAGAAGAGTGTGGTGGCCTAGGCCACCATATATGAGTGTTATGGTATGGCACCGCGAAGATATATCTTGGGTCCAAACCAATACTCATCATTGAAGCTCACATATCAACATATGATATAAAGAGAATGATTTCTTAATGTTGGCATTATGGGGGGAGGGATAGCTCAATAATTTAAACCGCACTCCCCCTATTTCCATGCGCACATCTAAACCAAATAAAGTTTTGAGACAAAGGTGTGTTTGCAAGATGGTCAAGCTATACTCCTTGAATCAATGATATTTAGCTCATTCCTCAAATAAGAGAACCTTGCTTCATCAAGAGGCTTCGTGAATATATCGACAAGTTGATATTTGGTTGGAACATAGATAAGCTCAATATCACCACGGGCAACATGATCCCTAATGAAATGATTCCGGATCTCAATGTGCTTCGTTCTTGAATGTTGCACCAGATTATAGGCAATCTTGATGGCACTTTCATTGTCACATAATAGAGGCACTTTGTCACAAATGACACCGTATTCCTTTAAAGTTTGCCTCATCCATAACAATTGAGTGCATCCACTTGCGGCGGCAACATATTCGGCTTCGGCGGTGGAGAGAGATATACAATTTTGCTTCTTAGAAGACCAACACACCAAGGACCTACCAAGGAATTGGCAAGCCCCGGAAGTTGATTTCCTATCATCCTTGTCACCCGCCCAATCCGCATTGGTATAACCATTGAGAATAAAACTTGAGCCTTTGGGGTACCAAATACCATATCTTGGGGTATCAACCAAATATCGAAAGATTCTCTTAAGAGCCATCATGTGGCTCTCCTTAGGAGAAGCTTGATACCTTGCACACACACCAACACTCAACACTATGTCCGGTCTAGATGCACAAAGGTAAAGCAAGGATCCAATCATGGAGCGATATACCTTTTGATCCACCTCTTTACCATTGGGATCTAGTGCAAGATGACATTTGGTGACCATAGGAGTGGCCACACCCTTCATCTCGGTCATCTTGAACCTCTTGAGCATGTCTTGGAGATATTTTGCTTGATTGATGAAGGTTCCTTCCCTCAACTGCTTGGTCTCAAAACCTAGGAAGAACTTCATCTCTCCCATCATAGACATCTCTAACCTATCGGTCATAAGCTTTGAGAATTCATCATTGAAAGCTTTGTTAGTCGAGCCAAATATAATATCATCAACATATAATTGGCAAACGAAAAGCTCCCCATTGACCCTTGATACGTCTCCGACGTATCGATAATTTCTTATGTTCCATGCCACATTATTGATGATATCTGGTGCAACATTCAAGAACTAGGAGCTTAGTAAAAAGAGTGGGGTCGATTAGCCCAACATCAAACCCACGGTCTACCAACAATTCCTTAAGGTGCTCGTACCAAGCTCTAGGAGCTTGTTTGAGACCATAAAGTGCTTTATCAAGCTTGTAGACATGGTTAGGAAAGTTGAGATCCTCGAACCCCGGGGGTTGCTTAACATAAACCTCTTCATGCAAAGGACCATTAAGAAATGCACTTTTCACATCCATTTGTTGTAACTTAAAGTTATGATGCGATGCATAAGCAAGTAGGATACGGATGGACTCAAGGCGAGCCACGGGAGCATAGGTTTCTCCAAAGTCAATTCCCTCAACTTGAGAGAACCCTTGAGCCACCAATCTTGCCTTGTTCCTCACAACATTTCCAAACTCATCTTTCTTGTTCTTGAAAATCCATTTAGTGCCTATAACATTGCGGCACTCCTTTGGCTTCTTTACTAATGTCCATACTTTGTTGCGCTTGAAGTTGTTGAGTTCTTCATGCATAGCTTCCAACCAATCCGAATCTTCAAGGGCTTCAAATAATTTCTTGGGTTCCACTAAGGAGATATAAGCATGATGATGGCTAAAGTTAGCCAATTGCCTTCTTGTGGAAACCTTTGCCCTTACATCACCAAGAACCTTGTCATGAGTGTGTCCACGAAGTTCGAGGTTCCTTTCTCTTCTTGCTAGACGACGGGCCTCGATCTCCTCCTTGGTCTTTCTTGGCCTTGGAGGTGTCACTTGATCAACTTGATCATTTGGGTCCCCGTCTTGACCTTGAACTTGAGCTTCCTCAATTGCTTGGGGTTGCTCATTCTCGTGTGCTTGATCTTGAACAATATTCGGAGAAGGGCAAGAGTTGATTGGATCCTCATTGGAGCCATTATGAATGCTTGGTTGATCTTGACCTTGATCTTGTCCTTGATCTTGCACACAAGAGGGAGGGTCTTGTCCTTGTTCTTGGGTTGGTGCATCATTTGCTTCACTAGGTAGGGTTTGTTGATGTTGAGAAGATGAGGGCTCCACCGTGGTAGAGCATAGTTCTTCCCGAGACGCCACACCGTGTCCCTCAATGGGGCGGAAAAATCCCACACCCATTCTTACTATGGCATCTTGAGGTATTTCATCACCTGCACAAACATCAACTTGCCCCACTTGGGAGCCATCATTTTCTTCGAACTTCACACTACAAGATTCAATGATAATCCCGGAGGATACATCAAAGATTCTATAAGTGTGAGATTCGGCACCGTAACCAACAAATATACCCTCCAAAGCTTTAGGAGCAAATTTAGACAAACGAACTCCTTTGATTTTGTAGAAACACTTACACCCGAACACCTTGAAGTATGAGATATTAGGCTTGTTCCCGGTGAGTATTTCATATGGAGTCTTGTTCAAGCCCTTGCGGAGATAGAGCCGGTTAGAGGAGTGGCAAGCGGTGGAGATGGCTTCCGCCCAAAAGTTATAGCGGGATTTATATTCCGCCATCATAGATCTTGCCATATACATAAGAGTCCGGTTCTTCCTCTCCGCAACACCATTTTGTTGAGGGGTGTAAGCAGCGGAATATTGATGTCGAATCCCCTCATCACTAAGAAAATCATTGAGTGTATAGTTCTTGAACTCGGAGCCGTTGTCACTTCTTATTGCCATAATGAGGAGGTTGTGTTGGCGTTGCACCTCGGTAGCAAAGTCAATGAATATTTGTTGAGTCTCATCCTTCGTCTTGAGGAAGTAGACCCAAGTGTATCTTGAGTAGTCATCAACAATCACCAAGCAATGTTTCTTCGCACCAAGACTTGCATGAGTGACGGGACCAAAGAGATCCACATGAAGGAGCTCCAAGATCCTCTTGGAAGAGATGATAGTCTTGCTTGGATGCGGAGAGTCATGCATTTTGCCTTCAACACAAGCCCTACAAACACGATCTTTGGCAAAAGACACATTTTCCATCAGTCCCACAATATGGTTCCCCTTGTGAAGACTTTGCAAAGTTCTCATGTTGACATGGGCTAGGCGGCGATGCCACAACCAACCCACGTCCGCCTTTCCGAATAGGCACATCGCACTTGTCGTGGTGGTCCCCGAAAAGTCCACCACATACAAGTTGTGTTCGCGATACCCAACGAAAGCGACTTTTAGAGTCTTGCTCCACAAGAGGACCACAATATCATTATCAATAAAGACGGCGAAACCCATCTTGCCAAGGGCGGAAACGGAAAGCAAATTGTAACCAAGGGTTTTGACAAGTATGACATCCACAAGAGTAATGTTGTGTGCAACCACAACCTTGCCAAAACCTAATACCTCGGATGTAGAATTATCGCCAAAGGAGACGGTGATATCATTTATGTTAGGCCTCAACTCCTTGACGAGGTTCTTGCCGCCGGTCATATGACTTGTACATCCACTATCAAGTACCCATTTTGAACCTCCGGCGGCATAGTCCTACATGAGATCAATTCTTGGATTTAGGTACCCATTTCTCAATGGGTCCTCTTTTGTTAGCAACAAGGGTCTTTGGGACCCAAATAGACCAAGCAACATAACCATCATATGGGCCAACATATTTAGCATAAACATCACCATAATAATCTTTAAATAAAACATAGTGAGGGTTAGCAATTCCCGCATCATCATCATTCATGGTTTTGCCCTTGGAGGCTTCACCATTAGTGACGGCTTTCTTCTTCTCTTGTGCGGGCATGGCCTTTTGCTTGTTTGCCTTCTTTGCCTTGGCATTATAACCAAGGCCCTCCTTCCCATTGTTTGATCTTTGCTTACTCAAAAGATCATCCAAAGAAAGTTTACTTTGGGGAGAGGAGGCCTTAGCAAGTTCATCCTTCAACCTAGCATTTTCCTCAACAATATTTGCATGATCACATAGAGGAGTAGAGGTACTAGGTATGTCATATGAAGCGAGCCTAGTTTGAAGTTGCTCATAAGACTTGGAGAGAAGAGAGTATTCACTCTTCAAGGCTTTGTGTGCCTTGTCTAGATCATCTAGATCTCTCACAAGTTTCTCATGATCAACACCAAATTTGGCCTTTTCCTTTGTAAGCACTTTAGTCTTAGCTCTAGCAAGATCTCTAGCTTTAGTGAGCTTGTTAATTTTATCTTGAGGATCTCCAAGATTTTCTAATCTCTCTTCAAGAGAAGCTATGGTTTCTTGGCTTTCCTCAAGAGCATTTCTAAGAGCATGTAGTTCAAGAGCATCTTCTCTTTCTATTTGGCATTTTTTCTCAAGAGTACCATTTAGTTGAGCCATACGAACCATGAGGTTTGAAACATGCTTTTTAGTATTACCTTGTAGGTTAAGAATGAAATCATCAAACTCTAGCATTTCTTGTTTCACTTTTAGACTAGCAAGATCAACCCCTAGATCACTTGAAATGATAGGCATAGAGGGGTTAGGGGATGATACCTCGGAGGATTTAGCCATGAGGCAACTTTCTTCCTCCACATGAATGACCTCATTGGGGGATTCACTTGGTGATGAAGAGTTAGTGGAGAGGGAGGCAAGAGCGACCAATCCATTAGAGGTTGCGTCTTCTTCATCATCACCATCATCATCTCCGGAGGTATACTCTTCTTGAGTTGATAGCACAATAGATGTGTCCAAGGAGGACCTTGCCATGAAGCAATGTGCATTCTTGATATGAGGATTCTCATTGGGAGATTCAAAGAGAGATGAAGAGGGAATGTTGGTGGTGACGATGGCGGCCAATTCCTTTGAGCTTTCTTCATCTTCCTCACTACTAGAGCTTCCAACTTCATCGGAAGAATATTCTTCCCTAGTCACTAGCACAATTTTTGAGGGCCTCTTGCCCTTCTTGGTCTTGTTGTTGTAGAATTTCTTCTTGGGGGATTTTGAATATTTGTCCTTTGAAACTTTGCTCTTGTCCTTGGGAATGAGCCTTCCACCATGAGTTTCCCTATTCTCATAGGGGCACTCGGCAATGAAATGGCGCTTGTCATTACAATTGTAACAAGATCTTGTCCTTGGGCCCGAATTTGTGGACCCCCTTGAGTTGTTTCTCTTGATGTTGTCTTCCTTGGCCTTGGATGGGTCAACCCAAAAAGAGTTGGCATGGAATGCCATGTGGTCATGGTAGTGGTGTTCCAAGTCTTCCGGATAGGACATACTCCCAAGATGCCCTATATGATTCTTGAGGGAACACTTCTTCAACGGAGTTGACCGCCAAGGCAAGGTTGGACCCTTTTGTCATCCCAAGAGCTCGGTTGCGAGAATCATGAGAGTTTTCCTCAAGCACCTTGAGAGCTTGCATCTCGTGCACCACTTGTTGAGAAGTGAGAGAGGAATAGCATTCCCTCCCGACAAGAGTCTTGACATCAATGGGTACAAACGGTATCATGCATTCAATGTACTTCTCCTTGATCCAAGAGTCATTGATGTGGGTGGCACCAATAAGCCGGAAGGCATCGGCAACGGTGAGAAGTCTTCCATACATGTCTTCATGATCTTCATCCGGTAGCCTCATGAAACCTTCGGCTTTATTCTTAAGAGCATTATACTTGTTCCTCCTCGTGCTCTCACTTCCAATGCAACTAGCGGACAAACCGTCCCAAGCTTCCTTGGCGGTGGTGTAGTTCCGAACACGATGCAATTCCTTCGTCCCCACACTAGTTTGAATCATGTGCAAGGCGGTGTTGTTGAGTTGACTATCAACCGCTTCTCTTCTAGTCAACTTGTCGGGGTTGTATGGCTTGAAGCCTTCCAAGATGATTCTCCAAAGTTCATTGGAGGCACTGCAAACATGAGAGCGAAACTCAAATTGCCAAGTATCGAAATTCTCAATGGAAAACTTAGGTGGGTCGCCCCGAATGTTCATATGGGGATGGGGAACCGGTATATCGGGAGATAGGAAAGGTGGTGCTACTCGATTGTAGCTCTCACCTCCACTAGTTGTCCTAGGAGATTTAATAGTGTTTAAGTTATCACCTTCCACAGGTTTGGTAGAGGAGGGTAATTCCGAAGCATCACCCTCTTCTAACGCACCCGTGTCCTTTACCTCTACAAAGGGGGCCTTGGGAGGGACCGGAGCCAAAAGCTCGGCAATCATCTTTTTCATGCTTTCCATTTGGGCTTCCATGGAGGACTTCAACGAATTGAAGTCTTCCATGGAGACCGTCTTGGCGGCCCCTTCCGAGGACTCCTCGTTCGGCATACTCTTAGGCGGTTAAGCCCGAAATAAGAGCCGAGGCTCTGATACCAATTGAAAGGATCGTATGCCGCACCTAGAGGGGGGGTGAATAGGTGCTAACCATTTTTTAGTTCTTTTTCAATTTATGCTTGACACAAAGGTAAATTCTCTAGATATGCAACTAAGTGAATTTACCTATATGACAAGATAAGCAACTAAGCAAGATATAGCTACGCAATATAAGAGATAGAATAGGATAGAGGTAACCGAGAGTGGAGCACGCGATGACAAGGAGATGATTCCCGTAGTTCCCTTCCTTTGCAAGAAGGTACGTCTACGTTTGGAGGAGTGTGGTTGCTACGAAAGCCAAACCAACAACCACGAAGGCTTCACTCAGATCTCCGGTGAGCAACGCCACAAAGGCCTAGCCCACGTCCACTAAGGGATTTCCTCGAGGCGGAAACCGGGCCTTTACAAGGTTCTTGGGGCACACATCCACAACTGAATTGGAGGCTCCCAAATCTGTAACAATACAACAATCAACAACAACACATCAACAACAAATCAACTAGGGAACCAAATAGGAACACTAGCATGAGATCCCTCAAACAAATGAGGGGGAAATGAAGAACGCTTCGGTGAAGATGTAGATCGGTGTCTTCTCCTTCGAATCTCTAAAGATCAAGAGCTTTGGTTGGGGGAGGAAGGAGATCTTGCAAATCTTGTGTTCTTGAGGTGGCTCTAATGGTTGTGAAGCTTGGCAGATTTTTCTTGCAATGATTGAGCAACTTGTCCCAATGGAGAGGAGAGCTATTTATATGATTGGAGCTCTCAGATCTGACCGTTGTGGCGAAATCCACTAACACGGAAGTTCGGCCGGGATGGCCGGAAGTTCCGGCTGGCACCGGAAGTACCGGCCAGGAGAGCCGGAACTTCCGCCAGGAAGATTCTTCGTCAGATGACCTGGTCAACAAAAGATTGGGCGGAACTAGGGCGGAACTTCCGGTGACCGGAAGTTCCGGCCAAGTTCCGGAGTGCCCGAAAACATTCTTGGACTATACTTGAGCCACAATTCCACATTTCGGAACTTGCCGGAAGTTGGGCGGAAGTTCCGCTGACCGGAACTTCCGGCCTCTCGCGCCGGAACTTCCGGCCAGGGAACAAAAATAGCAAACAATACTGCGCTGACAGGGCTTCTGCAGAACATACCAGGGTAGAAGTTCCGCCTGCTGGGGCCGGAACTTCCGCCAGAAATAAAAACCTGTTATCACCAGAATTTGACCGAGTCAGAGGTGGGCCGCAATCGAGATGGACTTGAAGAATATATATATAGAAGGAATACGTGAATCGGCCTTTTATACCAAGTTGGGCTTAATTGCCCGTGTATACGTAACATATTAGATCGCATCTTAGTTTAGAGATAGAATCTTACCCGTGCACGGTTTAGTGCACGCCCACATTAGAAAGTCCACTTGGACTATAAATATGTACCTAGGGTTTATGGAATAAACAACAACCAACGTTCAACCACAAACAAATCTCGGCGCATCGCCAACTCCTTCGTCTCGAGGGTTTCTACCGGTAAGCATCATGCTGCCTAGATCGCATCTTGCGATCTAGGCGGCCTAAGCTTGCCTACGTTGTTCATGCGTTGCTCGTGCTTGAAGCCTTTTTGATGGCGAGCAACGTAGTTATCTTAGACATGTTAGGGTTAGCATTGTTCTTCATGCTGCATGCTTTCGTAGTGCAACCCTTGCATGTCTAGCCGCCCTTACACCTATCTTAGGTGTAGGGGCGGCACCCGCTTGATCATGGTTTAGTAGATGCTGGTCCGTTACGATTGCTCCTTGTTCTACAAGGATTAGTTTAATATCTGCAATAGTTAGGCCTTACAAGGGGCGGAGGATCCGGCGGCGTGTAGGGTGACGTTTGCTAGTCCTAGAACGGATGTTCGGGGATCAACCTCGTGTTGGTGTTTAGGCCACTGTCTAGGATCGGCTTACGGTCACCGTGCGCGAGTGCGAGGCCCGAACCTGAGTAGGATGATCCGGTTATGCGGTGAAAACCCTAAATCGTCGTAGATCTCATTAGCTTTACATTGATCAAGCAGGACCACCATACATTCGGACACCCCGTCTGAATCATGGGTGGATCGGCTCTTTGAGCCGATTCACGGGATAACTCGAGAGCCGATCGAGGCTCGTATTTAACGTTTACGTGTGTGCCCTGCAGGAAACTAAGCAAGGCATCATCCACACCTTCCTGACCAGGTATAGGTCAGGTGGCACGCCCTTGTGATAAACATCGGTGCGTGCGACCAGGAGGCTTTGCGGGCCGTCGCTCGGAGGGACTAGGGCCAGCCGCAGCCCTAGTTGTTCCCGGCTCTACGGTGTTGCCCGTCTCTGCCCGCCAGTGGGTTTCTGACGTCAACACATTCTGGCACGCCCGGTGGGACGGTCGACGACATCCACGACATCGCCATCCACATCCGAGATGGAGGAAGACACTCCGGTCACGTACGCGGATCTGCCTGATGAGCTCAAGAAGAAACATGACGAGATCAAGGCAACCCTCGAAGCCGAACTCATCGGCTCCTTCCACCGAACCCGCACCCATGGCGTCAGGTGGAAGGGTTTCACACCCGAAGGCGCGCTCGATGGAGTGGACCTATCCACTCCGTCAGAAGAACGCACCAGGTCGGCTGCGGCGAGGAGATCAACTACATGGTGGCTCATTCGCTGCACCGCCACTCTGAGAGCCTGGTGAACACCTTGGAGCGTGTCGCTCTGCGCGTCGTCCAGGAAATCATGAGTCACCGGTACTCCCCGTCGGGACCGGCTCCGGGGACTTTCAAAGGAGAGATGCCGCTCCAGCCCCAGCCGTTCGCATGGGTAGCACCGGAACTGCCGAACTCATTGGCATATGTCGTCTACAAGGATGGTGGTGATCCTAGGGACTGCCAATTCCTACCTGAGCCGCCTAAGGAGATCCCGCACGGATACACGTGCGCATACATACCAGATTGCAACGCCTGGGCACTCTCGAACCAGGCTGCAATATCAGCGGCCTCTGGGACGGCAGGAGGAACGTCAGGAGCCGATCCTGACAAGCAATCGTGGCTGGCTAAGTACGCCACCCCGACGAACCTCCAAGGCCCAGCTCCTGCAGTTGGCTTAGAACCGGAAAAGCAAGCATGGCTGGTGAAGTATGCCACCCCGGCGAATCTTCAGGGTTCGACACCTTCAGCCATCACAGCGGATCAGATCTGTGCAATTCTGAAAGATCAGTTCGGTATGATGCCGAAAAGGAAGGCGTTCGGCTACACCAAGCCGTACCCCAACAGCTACGAACTGATCCCGCTGCCACCCAAATATCGGCTCCCGGACTTCACGAAGTTTAGTGGATCAGATGGTTCCAGCTCCATCGAGCATGTGAGCCGATATTTGGCACAGCTGGGCACGATCTCGGCGTCAGACGAGTTGCGCGTGAGGTTCTTCGCACGGTCCCTCACGGGATCGGCTTTCGGGTGGTACACATCGCTACCACCGAACTCCATCCGGACTTGGAAGCGGTTGGAAGAGCAATTCCATGAGCAATATCACTCGGAGGCTTCCGATGTTGGTTTTGCCGATCTAGCGCAAGTACGACGAAGCGCGGGGAGACGGTGGCGAGAATACATCCAGCGCTTCGAGACCATTAGGAACCGATGCTTTTCGGCTCGTATAAGCGAAAAAGAAGCGATCGAGTTGGCGGTGGTGGGTCTCTCATCATCAATCAAGGACGTGGCCTCCCAAGCGAGACTACCCTTCGTTAGCGCACATGGTGCGAAGGCGACGAGCATATGAACGAGCGCCACCCGGATGTTTACCGGGACAAATTCAAGCGGGTGGTGACTATGGTTGAGGCAGACGAAGATGAAGGTGCCATGGGAGATCAGGGAGGTAGCGAGTGGCTGAATGGACTCGAGCGACGAGGCCCCGTGACCTGCAAATGGGTGAAGCCACAAGGCCCTCCAAAAGGGTTCGACTTCGACGTGACTAAGACGGAGCAGATTTTTGACCTCTTACTCGCGGAGAAGCACATAAAGGTACCCGAAGGCCACAAGTTCCCCACGGTGCAAGAGCTGAACGGAAGGCCATACTGCAAATGGCATAACACGTTCTCCCACACCACCAACGACCTGCAGGGTATGGCGGCAGCACATCCAAGCGGCGATAGAGAACGGGCGTCTAATTTTCAACCAGTACGCCATGAAGGTCGATACCCAGCCCTTCCCCGCCGTAAACATGGTGGAGTACGCTTGCCATGCCGGGTGCCAGCCGGGTTTCCTGTGCAATATCAACATGGTAGATCTTGGACACCACGCTGGCAAGGATGGAGATGAGGGCAGCTGCTCTCATAGCAAAGATTCAGAGGAAGCCGCTCCACGCGATCGGCTCCGCCACGACGGCAAGCGCTACGTCACAGAGGGAGAAGTAAAGAACATAAGATATCAGCGACCCCTCTCTGATCACCTCCTCAACAAGTATGTGGGTCAGTACGACCAACACCGACGGTCCAGCGATGATGAGGAAAGAGTTCGTCTGGCCAGAGAAGCCAGAAGACATCGTCGGCAGAATCGCGATGAGGAGGAGCACGAGCGTTGTGCCAAGGGAAAGGCAAGGGAGCAAGACGACGAGGACAGACACTGGGATTGTCCTTTCTTCAGGCACTGCTGGGATTCAGGAATGAGCCGATTACCAACAATCGGCAATTGCCCAGAATGCAACCGGAAGAAGGAGGCAGCCAACGTGTCCGTGTTCGAGCGCTTAGGACCTCTCCCGCCACGAGCAAACGAGCTGAGTCCCCTCGGTTGGAAGATCTCGAAGATTCGGAAGACGAGGGAGAAGAAGAAGACAGGTACCACCGGCCAAGGTGGTGCCCCGATGGACTCGGCCGTTCCCGAAACGCAGGGTTCAACGATTGCGCGGCCTGGAAGAAGCCGAGAGGTTATACTTGCATACATTGAGAAAAGCAAGGCCTGATCTGGCTGCAAAGGTTCAGCGAACCCTGGATGAAGAGGGTCGTCCACGGAAGATGGAGTGGCGCCCCAAGCAAAGGAAAGCCGATGATGAAACATCGGCTGGCACAAACATGGTGCTCGTTCTTCCGACGAAGCTCAGTGCTCCACGGTTACACGATACATCCAAGGTGGACGACAGCAAGCGCACCAACGTGATAAAATCAGAGATTGGGCTGGTTCGGTCTACCGGCCTGAGCGAGTAACAAGAGCATGTCAACGAGCAAACATGGCGAGGCTGATCCTTGTGATCGGCCCCAAAAAATTTATGAAGGAACATCACAAAACCTTCACCGAGCAATCAACGTGGAGGCCGATTCCAGCAATCGGCCAAAATTATCCTCACCCACCGTTCTGCCTGGGTTCAACATGTTATCCAACAGAGCCGATACCATCAATTCTCTTGACAGAATCAGCTCGGGGGGGGCACCCAGGGGGATAAAATACGAGGATATGCAATGGAAGCATCTCATCTTTTGGTGATGGGTATTGGAATATGGGGGCCGATGCACTAGTCGGCCGTAAAAAATAAAAATCTGAAAATTCGAAATTTTTCGAGCACAGCCGATGCAGCAGACATCGACTTAAGGATATAAAAGCCGATGCGTGGCCATCGACTCAAGGGGAATAAGAGCTCGGATCTTCTCTTCAAGAACAATGCCAGGAGCAGCCTGGACGTACGGATCAGGTCAAGGATGGATCGCATCAGATCTACCAAATGAAAGGAGCCGATCTAAGCGGCAAGGCGCGGGGAGAACCGAAGAAGCTCGGGGGCAGCTCACCTTGAAGGCTCTCCGCTTTGAGAAGCCGATTTATGTTCAAATCGGCTGGCTCTGCATAAGGAACTTCCCCACGCACGAGCAAGCCCAGGTCCATACAACTAATTGGCGTATCCTTGTCTCTGCTTTGCCTTGGCTGAGACTCGGGGGCAACAGGCCTGGTAGATGCTCTATTGAGGAACCGACTGGGGTACCATCGGCTGATCTCCGTGGCAAACTTCTTCACAAAATGATGAGCGCTCGCTAAGAAGGATCGCTGAAACTGGTGGAAGAATCTAAGGGCTCTCTTGGAAGTCCCACAGTATCTACCGGAAAGAGAATCATCAGTTGAAGAATGGAAGGGTAAATGTCGAAGGACCGATGCGTTGCTATCGGCTCATTACGCATTGGCAAAGGGGACGAATCGGCGAGGTCAGTGTGGGGGGGAATCGGCTAAATTAAGCTCAAAGGAAATCAGCAAAATCGGATTGGGGAAAAGTTGTTCATTAATAGGCGGGATTTCTTACATCAAAGAGCTGATTACTCTCAGAAGGAAATACTAGGGGATACATTGCCCCATCTACTACTACTGGCCCTATGCTAGAGGTCCTATCTACGGGCCGTCATCGCCCTCATCGTCATCCTCGGAACTCTCATCGGCACTCGCTGCCGATGGGCTCCTCGTCGCTACTCCCGTAGCCCTCCACGGGGGCTTCATTCCCGTCTTCGTCGTCGCTGCTGTCATCATCCCACCACATGCGGAGGCGCTTCGCTGGCGGGTAGCCCTCGAGGGAGTCGTCGTCGTCGTCGTCCTCTTCCTCCTCTTCCTCCTCCTCCACCCCCTCGGAGGAGGTGAAGTCATCCCAGGAGAAGCGATCGTCATCGCTCTCCTCCTCCGATTCCCCGTCGACAAGGAAGCGGAGGTCGCTCTCCCCGTCCGTCGAGGACTGGTCGTCCTCGGACCAGATGGAGAAGTCATGGTCTGACTCCTCCCCGGCCGCAATGGCGCGACGGGTGTTGGCCGCATGGACCTCCGCCGGGTTGTACTCCGGCGTCGGCTCACGGGACGTGGAGGACTGGCTGGAAGGATCCGATGGAGCAGAGGAGGAGGAAGACATGATGGCGCAGGAGGGCTTTTGGACTGCTAATGCGAGGGAGATGTAGAGCAGAACTGTTCATAGCGGTTAAATAAAGGGGGATATAGTGGAAATTCAATGCCACAGCAGTTTCCGAGGAAGTGGTGCTTGAAAGAAAGAGAAAAGACTGCCAAGTCACGCGGAGAAGTTGAGAAGGCAAGTCATCATGGTGACGGATACTGCGACGGTTCTGCCACGACATGACCCGATGAAAGGAAGCGTAATGATTTTGGAAATGTCATTTCCAAAACCAGGGGGGCATGTGTTATCACCAGAATTTGACCAAGTCAGAGGTGGGCCGCAATCGAGATGGACTTGAAGAATATATATATAGAAGGAATACGTGAATCGGCCTTTTATACCAAGTTGGGCTTAATTGCCCGTGTATCTGTAACATATTAGATCGCATCTTAGTTTAGAGATAGAATCTTACCCGTGCACGGTTTAGTGCACGCCCACATTAGAAAGTCCGCTGGACTATAAATATGTACCTAGGGTTTATGGAATAAACAACAACCAACGTTCAACCACAAACAAATCTCGGCGCATCGCCAACTCCTTCGTCTCGAGGGTTTCTACCGGTAAGCATCATGCTGCCTAGATCGCATCTTGCGATCTAGGCAGCACAAGCCTGCCTACGTTGTTCATGCGTTGCTCATGCTTGAAGCCTTTTGATGGCGAGCAACGTAGTTATCTTAGACATGTTAGGGTTAGCATTGTTCTTCATGCTGCATGCTTTCGTAGTGCAACCCTTGCATGTCTAGCCGCCCTTACACCTATCTTAGGTGTAGGGGCGGCACCCCGCTTGATCATGGTTTAGTAGATCTGGTCCGTTACGATTGCTCCTTGTTCTACAAGGATTAGTTTAATATCTGCAATAGTTAGGCCTTACAAGGGGGCGGAGGATCCAGCGGCGTGTAGGGTGACGTTTGCTAGTCCTAGAACGGATGTTCCGGGGATCAACCTCGTGTTGGTGTTTAGGCCCTGTCTAGGATCGGCTTACGGTCACCGTGCGCGAGTGCGAGGCCCGAACCTGAGTAGGATGATCCGGTTATGCGGTGAAAACCCTAAATCGTCGTAGATCTCATTAGCTTTACATTGATCAAGCAGGACCACCATACATTCGGACACCCCGTCCGAATCATGGGTGGATCGGCTCTTTGAGCCGATTCACGGGATAACCCGAGAGCCGATCGAGGCTCGTATTTAACGTTTACGTGTGTGCCCTGCAGGAAACTAAGCAAGGCATCATCCACACCTTCCCGACCAGGTATAGGTCGGGTGGCACGCCCTTGTGATAAACATCGGTGCGTGCGACCAGGAGGCTTTGCGGGCCGTCGCTCAGAGGGACTAGGGCCAGCCGCAGCCCTAGTTGTTCCCGGCTCTACGGTGTTGCCCGTCTCTGCCCGCCAGTGGGTTTCTGACGTCAACAAAACCCTTCAGATCATCAGAACTGGCAGACCATCTCGCTGAACAAAAATATATTCCGAACACTTGTACCTGTCTACATCAACACACATAAATATATACCTAGTGTTGACATCAAACACACAAAACCCAAAAGGGCGGGAAATGTTCTTTCACATGTGAAGAGAGTTATTAATGGAAGTTAATTAATTGGGGCTGGGCACCCCGTTGCCAGCTCTTTATGCAAAATTATTGGATAAGCGGATGTGCCACTAGTCCATTGGTGAAAGTCTGTCAGGAGTAAATGACAAGGTTGAAAGATAAAACACCACATACTTCCTCATGAGTGATGTCTACGGGTGCTTCTATTCTTGTAGACAGTGTTGGGCCTCCAAGAGCAGAGGTTTGTAGAACAGCAGCAAGTTTCCCTTAAGTGGATCACCCAAGGTTTATCGATCTCAGGGAGGAAGAGGTCAAAGATATCCCTCTCAAGCAACCCTGCAACCACAAAGCAAGAAGTCTCTTGTGTCCCCAACACACCTAATAGGTGCACTAGTTCGGCGAAGAGATAGTGAAATACAGGTGGTATGAATATATATGAACAGTAGTAACGGCGCCAGAAAAGTGCTTGCTGGCGTGTGGTTGATGGTGGTAATATTGTAGGAAGTACGGATGCGATAGAAACGAGTAAACAAGCAGCGGTAGCAGTATTTAGGAACAAGGCCTAGGGATCATACTTTCACTAGTGGACACTCTCAACATTGATCACAAAACAGAATAAATAGATAAATGCTAGACTCTACACTCTCTTGTTGGATGATGAACACCACTAACTGTGTAGGATTACACGAACCCTCAATGCCGGAGTTAACAATCTCCACAATATTCGATGTTCATATTTAAATAACCTTAGAGAGCATGACAGATCAACATAACCAAACCAAGTACTAACATAGCATGCACACTGTCACCTTCACACTACGAAAGGAGGCATAGATCACATCAATACCATCATAGCAATAGTTAACTTCATAATCTACAAGAGATCACAATCATAGCCTACGCCAAGTACTACACGATGCACACACCTGTCACCATTACACCGTGCGGGAGGAATAAACTACTTTAATAACATCACTAGAGTAGCACACGGATAAATTGTGATACAAAACACATTGCAATCATAAAGGGATATAAATAAGCACTTCACTATGCCATTCATAACGAGTGAATAAGTATTCCGTGAAATATAGCCTAAGAGACCCACACGGTGCACACACTCGTCACCTTTACACACGTGGGACAAGGAGTCTCCGGAGATCACATAAGTAAAACCCACTTGACTAGCATAATGACATCTAGATTACAAGCATCATCATATGAATCTCAATCATGTAAGGCAGCTCATGAGATTATTGTATTGAAGTACATAGGAGAGAGATGAACCACATAGCTACCGGTACAGCCCCGAGCCTCGATGGAGAACTACTCCCTCCTCATGGGAGACAGCAGCGGTGATGGAGATGGCGGTGGTGTCGATGGAGGAGCCTTCCGGGGGCACTTCCCCGTCCCGGCGGCGTGCCGGAACAGAGACTCCTGTCCCCCAGATCTTGGCTTCGCGATGGCGGCGGCTCTGGAAGGTTTCTCGCACCGTGGCTTTTTCGTATCGAAGTTTTAGGTCAGGGACCTTTATATAGGCGAAGAGGCGGCGTCAGAAGGTCAACGAGGCGACGACACAATAGGGGCACGGGCCCCCCCTTGGCCGCGCCGGCCCTACTGTTTGGTGGGCCCGTGGCCCCCTCCGGCGGCTCTCGGGTGTTCCGGAAGCTTCATGCAATCCTAAGATGCTGGGCGTTGATTTCGTCCGATTCCGAGAATATTTCCTTACTAGGATTTTTGAAACCAAAAACAGCAGAAAACAACAACTGGCCCTTCGGCATCTCGTCAATAGGTTAGTTCCAGAAAATGCATAAATATGACATAAAGTATGCATAAAACAAGTAGATATCATCAATAATGTGGCATGGAACATAAGAAATTATCGATACGTCGGAGACGTATCAATGAGCTATAAAACTAGCATAATGACATCTAGATTACAAGCATCATCATATGAATCTCAATCATGTAAGGCAGCTCATGAGATTATTGTATTGAAGCACATAGGAGAGAGATGTAACCACATAGCTACCGGTACAGCCCATGAGGCCTCGATGGAGAACTACTCCCTCCTCATGGGAGACAGCAGCGTTGATGGAGATGGCGGTGGTGTCGATGGAGAAGCCTTCGAGGGCACTTCCCCGTCCGGCGGCGTGCCGGAACGCAGAGACTCCTGTCCCCCGGATCTTGGCTTCGCGATGGCGGCGGCTGCTGGAAGGTTTTCTACCGTGGTTTCGTCGAACGTGATAGGGTTTTCGCGACGGAGACCTTAAGTAGGCGGAAGGAGCAGCCTCGGAGGGTCTGGTGGGACCACACACTAGGCCGAGCGCGGCCGAGGGCTTGGGCCGCGCCGCCCCTCTTGTGTCCCACCTCGTGGCCCCACTTCGTTTCCCCTTCGGTCTTCGGAAGCTTCGTGGAAAAATAGGACCCTGGGCGTTGATTTCGTCCAATTCCGAGAATATTTCCTTACTAGGATTTACTGAAACCAAAACACGAGAAAACAAGAGCAGCGCTTCGGCATCTCGTCAATAGGTTAGTTCCGGAAAACGCATCAATAATGACATAAAGTATGCATAAAACATGTAGATATCATCAATAATGTGGCATGGAACACCAAGAAATTATCGATACGTACGGAGACGTCGGCATCCCCAAGCAGTTCTGCTCGTCCCGACGAATGTGATAACAAAGATAATTCACAGGTGACATGCCATCACCAACAGTCATACTATTGTAAGAATATGTAATGAATGCGGCCAGTCAAAAACAATGGTAATGACATGAGTAAACAAATGAATCATATAAAGCAGACTTTTCATGAATAGTACTTTCAAGACAAGCATCAATAAGTCTTGCATAAGAGTTAACTCATAAAGCAATAAATCAAAGTAAAGGCATTGAAGCAACACAAGAAGATGTAAGTTTCAGCGGTTGCTTTCAACTTGTAACATGTATATCATGGATAGTTGTCAATGCAAAGCAATATAACAAGTGCAATATGCAAGTATGCATGAATCAATGCCTGACTAACACAAGTGTTTGCTTCT